>NC_080044.1:82471924-83071924 GCF_012489685.1 Lotus japonicus | reverse complement strand
TATTTTTTATCCCCTTAATTTAAACTATATATGTGTGATTTTTGTCTCTCTAGTTTTTATTTGAGCTAATTAAGCCTCTTTACTTTTAAAATGAAGCGAGTCTGATCATTGTCTCAATTCCATATGTATAAAATCATTAAATGATTCCAACTTCTAAATACAAAAAATTAAAACTGCAATCAAACAATAATATTTTGATTATTGTGTTTTGATGTGAATAACATCTAAAATAATCAAGTTGGTTCAATTTGTGAATTTTTTTTTTAACGAGAGTTTTGAATAGAATAATAATGATATGAGCACTTGATTCACGATAAATTTAGAAGTTGAAGGACTAAATCTGTTAAAAATTCCTGGGGATTAAAATCACTCACGGTTAAAAATTGGGTAACTAATGGGGCAATAAGATTAGAAAAAAGTTATGTCATCCTTTTAAGTGAAAAACTATCAAATCCATATTTTTAAAACCATGTGACCATGTCAATAAGATTAGAAATAAAATCGTAATAATGCTTATTATTATGAGTAAATTAGGTAGCAATGTGGCTTGTGCTAATATCTCGGCTTTCTTATATGATATATTTAGCAAGGTCCACATTTGATTGAGTACATTGAAATACATTGAAAAAGTAAATGAGTATTATTAGACCCACATGTTGGAGAAGTTTTGGAGCATAGAAAATTACAAATTTCTGTAAAGTTAGAATATACCTAAGGTTTTGTAGAGTGAGAGAGAGAAAGAGAGAGATTACTTTGTAATTTAATTATCATAAAACATGTTGGTGCATTTGCTTTGGATAGACAGGGTTTGATCCAAATTTATTAATAATCCCCGGGATTGTTCATATCCCCATGTGTGTGTTTGGTTTGGACACAAGCAAGCTTGCCACAGTGGTGTTTACAACTCATTCTGAATTATATATATATATATATATATATAACTAATCTCTATCAATAATTTAGTTAGTTTTATGGGATAATATGATTCCCGTCAAATTAGCTTGTAGGTTAAAAATCCATATTTATATAATAAATTAGACTTATCTAAATCACTTAAGTAAATATGATGTAAAATCACAATAGCTTAGGTAGTTTAACAATGTTTTATCATGAATTTAAAAAAAATTAGTTGTTTCAAAATATTATTGGACCAAATAAGCAAAGAGGAGCTAATCCAATTATAAACAGCACATCTTTATAATTGTTTTCTACTCGATCTAATATTGGTTCCTTCTTTCCTTGAGAAAAAAAGGGTTAAAAATGCGATTTGTTTTGTAAAATTAATTTGTGACATTAACAAGAGAAAACTCTACTTTTTTAATTTTTAAGAAGTTACTTAAATATAGAAAGAAAGAAGTTACTTAAATATGAAACTTGTCTAACCAAAGTCAACCGATCAAAGCGTTTGGTTAGCAAAGAGAACTTAAAAAAATAACTAAATTAACTGTTTGAACAGTGATGTAACAGAGAAATAGAATGGCTTACATATGGATTATGGAGTTAATGGAAGGCACACTAGTTTTAGTTCACGGCAACAAGACAGAATTATCCTCCTATATTTTAGGAGGTTTTCTTATTTATTTTTAATGTAAGACGTGTATCCTTCTTTTGAGGTAATAATGTTCGAGCTTGAAACATTCACATTATAGTGTGACTAATTGCTTAATATGAATCAAGCATGTACCACTTGAAACACTCACTCATCGTTTATAATATAATTACTTTATAGTACTATAAAGTATGTAATTATTTTCTCCTTTTTAAGTATCTCAATCATTTTTTTGACCCAAATATTATTTTAGAGAAGAAACATGTCTTAAGACCAATACATCAACATATATGGAGAGTAGTTTGACAACCTCTCATGAGCTTTCTAAAGCCAAACAAATGTACTCACATAAAAAAATTAAAAATTTACAGCAAGTGAGTTATAAAGAGTGATTAATAAATGTTGAATAACGATGGAGGGTAGTTATGAAATTCCATAAATAAAGCAAAGGATGTTTATGGCAATTGACATGGGAATAAGATCCGCGCGTTGTCGCCGTGTCATAATCGCTCAGATTTGTGATAGCGAGAGATTTCCATTCTTTTCCTCTTTTTTCGAACGAACGAACGAACGAACACAGTAGCAGCTGTATTAGGATTCAGATTGCATGATACATTGATATTGATATTGATATTGATATTGATATTGTTGTGGGTCAAGTCTCTACTCTACTATCCAAAGTAAGCATATATATAGAGAGAGAGAGAGAGCTTGGGACTAGGGAGGATATTAGCTTATGTGACTGTGAAGTTGAAGGGAGACAAGAGCGTATCTGGCAAAATCCTCAAAATAAAATACTAGTACTAGTACAGAGAAAAGAGACTAAGAGAGAGAGTGCTGCTGCACATCAAGACCCATTGTGATTTGTGATTTGTGATTTGTGATTTGTGATTTGTGAGTGAGTTCATTGTACAGGTATTATTGTTTGTTGTTTCTCTCCTCAACCACCCTCTAAAGTCTAATCTAACTCATTGGGCTCTGTGCTTAGCTGGTTGTGTTTTGTGTATGGTGAATTAGGGGGTCAATCTCTGGTTTTCATCATTATTATATTATATATGGGAATACCGTGCTCTCTTCTTTGTCCTTCACCAAAACTAGTTTCACGCCTACACAACATGATTAGAGCCTCTTCATTTTTTTAATCTCATCCTTTAAGTGTATTTCTATTTCTATTGGCTATTGGGACAAGGGGAAGGTGGTGCTTCTTAGGAACTTGAGCTGTTTTCCATCTTTTGAGACCCATGCTTTGTCTCTCTCATTTTTAATTCTGGGTCTCTTTCTTCTCTTGTCCTGATTTTTTAAATGTGCTTCTTTTTTGCTTCTTACAACCACCCTCTAAACCATTCATCATGCTTGGTTTGCTTTTGCTTCTCCTTTCACAGGTTTCAATCACGCAAAACAATGCTGCAATGATGCTGTACTTGGAGTTTCTTCTGTGACCCCTTTTTTCCTTCCTTCAACAATCAACCCACCAGAGAAAAGTGTCTCAGATTTTGAGACTACTTTCAACTTTCAAAACAAAGTGGATGGGATCTTCATCTTATATAACCACACATCAATCATTTGTGCTACTTCTCCAATTTTCTTTAGAGATGAAATGAAGAGCTAAGCAGACAAGACAAGTTTATTTGTTTGTTGCTGATGGGTCTTGGGTTCAAGATGCAGCAGAGCCACCACCCTGTGGCTTTGAAGTTACATGAGCAAGCTGGGAGCCAGAGAAAGTTCACTTTCATTCAGAACTTCAGAAACTGGTTTCTACCCCTTCTGTTTGTATGGTTCATTGTTATGGCTGCATTTGGTGCCTGCATCTACCATAAAATGGATGCTGAAACTAAAGTCAGAAGGAAAGAGGTGCTGGGTAGCCTCTGTGATCAAAGGGCTAGAATGCTACAAGACCAATTCAGTGTCAGTGTCAACCATGTCCATGCCCTTGCCATCCTTGTTTCAACCTTCCATTACTACAGAAATACTTCAGCCATTGACCAGGTTTGTGCTTGATTTTCCTTTCCTTGAAGCATTTTTTAGTTGGAGGCTCAATTTCTTTTTCTGATTTGATTCTGGCCTTAAAAATTAGAATCAATTGTAGAAGGATTTCCAAACATGCCCATTTTGGAAATTGGTGCATCTGATAGTATCATGTTTAGATCAGTTTCTTTTTCCTCAGAATTGATTTTGGGCTTAAAATCAATTGTGGAAGGATATTCATTAGTAATTTGGATATTGTTGCATCATATGGTTCTATCTAGTTACATCATTTTTTTCCACTCTGATTGCATGTATCTTTCTCCTGTTCTTTTCCCTATCAGGAAACCTTTGCAGAATACACGGCCAGGACAGCATTTGAACGGCCATTAATGAGTGGGGTGGCCTATGCACAGAGAGTGGTTCACTCAGAGAGAGAAAGATTTGAGAAGCAACATGGGTGGGTTATAAAGACAATGGAAAGAGTGCCTTCAGGGGTTAGGGATGAGTATGCAGCAGTGATATTTGCACAGGAAACTGTCTCTTACCTTGAATCTATTGATATGATGTCTGGGGAGGTAAATGTCAACACTTGTGAATTAATTGTAAAACTCAGAAGCTACTCAGAGAAGCTCTTCCCCAGAATTGGTTCTGCCTTTAGAATAAATTGTACATGGATTTGACCACATTTTCTCATTTGCATGATGCAGGAGGACCGAGAGAACATTTTGAGGGCTAGAGCCACTGGGAAAGCTGTTCTGACTAGCCCTTTCAGACTGCTGGATTCTCATCATCTTGGCGTGGTTCTAACATTTCCTGTTTATAAATCTAAGCTCCCTCCAGAGCCAACGACGGAAGAGGTCATTAAAGCCATAGCAGGGTATGTCCTCATTTCACTTTTCTTGCCAAAACCAGACTTCTATTTGGTTGTGTTTCCGTAGGCTATGACTGATATGTAGTTTCAACTCAGTTAGACTATAATATAAACCCTTCATGTGGCCCTTACCCAACAGCTTAAGCTTTTGGGATAATTGGTTGCTTGACAAACTCCTTCCGTAGAAAACTTGGTTAGCTTTGGTTCTATGTGGGCTTTATGTTTTCCCTGAGCTTATGTAATAGCATGATGTGTTTAATGTACTTTTTAATGGAAACAGATATATTGGAGGATCCTTTGATGTTGAGTCCCTTGTGGAGAATTTACTTGGTCAACTTGCTGGTAACCAAGCAATTTTGGTGAAGGTATATGATATAACAAACTCTAGCGACCCCCTAATCATGTATGGCAGCCAATATGAAGAGGGTGATATGTCTCTTGTCCATGAAAGTAAGCTTGATTTTGGAGATCCATACAGGAAACATCACATGATCTGTAGGTGGGTGCTTCTAGTTATTGTTGTAGTACATTTTCTGAGTTTCAGTGGTTTATCAATTATCAGCAGATTCTTATGATCAATTTTTTTAACAGATATCACCAACAGGCACCAACAAATTGGATAGCATATACCACGGCATTCCTATTCTTTGTGATTCTTTGTTTAGTGGGTTACATTTTATATGCTGCTGGAACTCACATTGTCAAGGTAGAAGATGATTACAATGCAATGCAGGATTTAAAAGTCAAAGCAGAAGCAGCTGATATTGCCAAGTCACAGGTACTTTTCATGACATGTTAGCACTGTTCGTTATTTCCTTGAATTGCATACTGATCACTAGAAACTGAAAATTTGTTATTAATGTCAGTTTCTAGCTACCGTCTCTCATGAAATTAGAACTCCCATGAATGGAATTTTAGGTAACTTTAAGATTCTCTCTCGTTCTCTTTCCACTGAAAAGCAACACATGCTTTCATTCCATACCTGATACTTTCCCATTAGTGATGCTATCGTTAAACTCCTTGTCACTGTAGGAATGCTTGGTCTGCTTTTACGCACAGAATTGAGTTCAACACAAAGAGACTATGCTCAGACTGCTCAAGCATGTGGGAAGGCACTAATAGCATTAATAAATGAGGTGCTTGACCGAGCTAAAATTGAAGCAGGCAAATTAGAGCTAGAAGCAGTTCCATTTGACCTTCGTTCCATACTTGACGATGTCCTTTCTCTTTTTTCTGAGAAGTCAAGACACAAAGGCTTAGAGGTACGTTTAGTCATTGCTAAATCTGTTGTGAAGTCCTGTACAAGTGGCGTAATTTCATAGTCCTATTTCCTTTTCTTCAATTGATGATCTTATTTCATATTCCTCTCGTGTTTCTCTCTTTCTATGTTGCCATGTCGTTGGGCGGTGATGTTCCTACTCTGATCCCAAATTCCTGATGTGCAATTATTCCGACTTGGACTTCAATGGTTTGGGAAGTATAGCTGGCAGTGTTTGTTTCTGACAAAGTTCCGGATATAGTTATGGGCGATCCTGGGCGATTCAGACAAATAGTGACAAATCTTGTTGGAAACTCTGTTAAGGTTAGTGGAATTTTCAAACTTTATTTGCCTAATGTTGTGTGCAAGTTGTGTGTTGGAAATGCGTCCTTTTAACGTTATAAAATCGTACAAGTTCGTATTCTCCATTGTATACAATAACTTATTAGCAAAGTACTTGTTGATATCATTACTGATTAACTTTAATATCTTGCAGTTCACTGAGCGAGGTCATATATTTGTTAAAGTCCATTTAGCTGAAAAAAGACAGTGCACAATGAATGGAAAATGTGAGACTTTTCTAAATGGAGGCTGTGATGATGTTTTGCATGTATCTGGCAGTTATAATTTGAAAACCCTTAGTGGATATGAAGCCGCTGATGAACGGAACAGCTGGGATAATTTTAAGCATCATATTGCTGACGAAGAATTTTTCTTTGATGCTTCGGTTAAAAAGTTGGCCTCTAGTGAATCTTATGAGCAAGTCACCTTGATGGTCAGCGTGGAGGACACTGGAATTGGGATTTCTTTCTCTGCCCAAGATAGTATTTTCATGCCTTTTGTGCAGGCTGACAGCTCAACCTCTCGAAACTATGGGGGTACCGGGATCGGCTTGAGTATCAGTAAGTGCTTGGTTGAACTGATGGGCGGTCAGATAAACTTCATAAGCCGACCCCAGGTCGGGAGCACGTTTTCATTCACTGCAGATTTCGGAACATTTAAGAAAAACTCAACAACTGACATGAAGAAACTTAACTTTGAAGATCTACCTTCTAGTTTTAGAGGTCTTAAAGCCATTGTGGTTGATGGAAAACCTGTTAGAGCTGCAGTGACTAGATACCATTTGAAGAGACTAGGGATACAAGCTAAAGTTGCAATTAGCATCAATAAGGCTGTTTCTTTATGTGGGAAAAATGGTTCTTTGACCTCGGCGTAAGTCTTTAATTAACCTTTTTGGTTTCAATTATGTAGAAATGTATTGAATGTTATGATAATCAGTAGCATTATCAACTTTTAGTAATTGTTCTTAACATATGCTAATAGTCATATCTTTCTATAATACTACAATACTGTAGCCATATAATATCTTTCCTGTATTGGAGTGAGTTTTCAAATGTTTTTCTGTGATATTTTGGAAGTTATCTTCAGTTTGAGAACTCATTTGTCATTTTTGCATTTTGTTATTGGATATTTGGATGGATCTTTACAAAGGATGTGTGGATTTTGACTTGTTATACACATTTCTTCTCCATTTTATATTGTTTGTGTTATTCTTTTTACTCATAAAGAAATTTAGAAACTGCATTGACTGGTTCTTTTTAATTACTTACAGATATTGACATTGATATTTTTTGTAAATGCTGTCTTGACATGGTTTAATTACTTACAGACTAGGTTTTTCTTTCCTTTTCTAACATGCATATCCATTTACTTTTTTGACCAACCAACATCCTCATGAGTCATGACATGTTGATGATTTATATGGTTGACTTGAGACTATTTAGACATTAAATAACCGCAAATTCCATGTTGTTTGTGTGTTTGGTTCCCTGTTGGGTAATCTCAGAATCAATTATGATAGAGTAAAATCAATTTTGGATGAGATGTGTGGGTGTCATTTTGTAAACCTAAACCCAAAATCAATTCTGCTATAAGCTAGAGAGAGTAGTTGAACATAATCAATTGTGAGATTTTGCAAGTGGATTGCACAACATTGCCCTATGAAAATCACTTTTTGTTCACAAAATTTATCTAAACATACATAACTTCATTTTCAACCTTTACTATAATCAATTTTACAATAATTAATTTTACCCAAAATCAATTGTGACAATGAGTTTCCAAACACACACTTAAAGACTACCATTTGCAGAAAATATGTGATAGAAGACTTATGTTTATGTAGTGTGTTTCAGTTCATTCACTGATTTAAACTACTCGGATTTTGCAGATTATTTCAGCCTGATATTATTTTTGTTGAGAAGGACTCTTGGGTTTCTGGAGAGGATGGTGGTATCTTCAATGCGTTTAAGATGCCTCAAATGATCCTTCTTGCAACCAATATCTGTAACGCTGAATTTGATAAAGCCAAAGCTGCAGGTTTCAGTGATACAGTGATCATGAAGCCACTGAGAGCTAGTATGCTGGCTGCTTGTCTTCAGCAAGTTTTCGGGACTGGCAAGACGAGGCAGTTTGGGAAAGACATGTCGAATGGTTCTTCAGTACGAAGCCTTCTTTGCGGAAAGAAAATCTTAGTGGTTGATGATAATTTGGTGAACCGAAGGGTCGCCGCCGGCGCGTTGAAAAACTTTGGAGCTGATGTCAAATGTGCAGCAAGTGGCAAAGCTGCTCTTGAAATGCTTCAATATCCTCACGATTTCGATGCTTGCTTCATGGATATTCAAATGCCAGAAATGGATGGGTATGCTTACTGGCACTGACTAATACATGTTTTTTGCCAACTTAATATATTACTCTTTCAATATTCGTTGTGTTATTAGAAGATCATATAGATTAATTTATAAATTTTCTTTTAGCAAAACCTTATCAATTAAGTGTGTAGAAAAGTCAGTCTCACATTATGGTCAAATAAGTGTTAGGGCAAGCTTCACCTCAAAGCTAGCTATTTGGGTAGATTTAGGCCTAACCCGAATTCTAAGATGGTATCAGAGTCTATCCTAGATCTTTTTATTGGAAACCACCCGTATATGAGCAACTCGTAGATATTCATTCTTGAAAGTTGCACGCTCCATATGTCCATTCCTAGGTGCGAGAGAGAAGTCTCACTTTGACTAGAGATATGATTAAAAAAATATTTATAAAGGGTTGAGCAATCCTCACCTCAGAGCTAAGCTTTTGGGGTAAAGTTAGGCCTAACTCGAACTCTAATAAAGTGTTTAGCTGGTGTGTCAACTGTCAATATGAAATCTTTTGCAATTTACTATGCATTCACTTACCTACTTTATTGAAGCTTATTGACAATTTGTGCAGAAGCATCATTAATTAGGAACATGTTAGCTATACAAGTTATGATGTTTTTGTATAGCATATCATGTTCCAACCTTCCAATAACAAAATATGTGGTTCAAGTGTGAGAATATATAGGTTAAACAATAAAGTATTGAGTTAACAGAAATCTAAACACACGCTGTCACTAGCTCTTCATATTGAGACATGCATGGGATTTGACAAAACATCTGAATAAATATTTGCAGGTTTGAGGCCACTCGTCGAATTCGGATGATGGAAAGAGAGGCAAGTGAGCAGCTGAAAAGTGAATCTGGTGAAGAAAATGGTAAGAAAAGTGAGTTCCACATGCCTATATTGGCCATGACAGCTGATGTAATCCATGCTACATATGATAAGTGCTTAAATTGTGGGATGGATGGATACGTCTCAAAGCCTTTTGAAGAAGAGAATCTCTATCAAGCAGTTGCAAAGTTCTTCAAGTCCAAGCCTGCTTCAGACTCATGACACTGCTTATTCTGCAGAACAGGTCAACCAACTTTTGATTGAGAAACATTTAGTGTTAGCATGTTTGGATCAACTTCTCCCAGCATCAATTCTGAAACTCAGAAGCTACTCATAGAAGCTTCTAGCCAGAATTGATTTTGGCTTCAGAAGCTACTAATGGTTTTATGTAGAGAGCAAAAGTTGGTTTCCAAGATATGCGAGGATCCATGATGATACACACGTCTGAAGTGATCATTTCTAACCAGTTGAAGTTTCACTCGACGTGATTTGAATCCAAGTAAATGCATACCACATAATTATCCATCCCCATCTTGTGTACAGATTCTCCCAAGGGATAAGAAAATTTATGTAAATTCAATTTTTTTCTTTTGCATCTCAATACTTCCCTGTTAGAACTTTTTCCCTATGATTATTTCCACTTTTCATTTTCAATTATATTTTTTGTAAAATTGGTCTCCATCCTATAAGGTTTGCTTAGTTTTTTTTAATTCAGATGAGAAGGTTGGTGCTTATAATGTGTATACCTTTTTAGCAGTACTTGTGATATAAATATTTGTCTTATTTTTAGAACTTAGGAGATAATAAGATCGTAGGAGTAAATAGCATTTTTGGAGAATGATATCATAATTATAATCATCTACATTCTGCAGTTATAAAAAAAATCAATATTAATGCATAGCAAGTAGCTTTAAGAAGTATGATCTATTTAAGTATTGAATTTTTTTTCTAAACTAATTACAATGTATTATTGCTGGGATATGCGCTTTTTACTCGATAGATATCATGTTTGGATTAGTTTTTCTTAGAATCCATTTTGGAACCGAAAAAATTATCACATAATTTATTCTTCAAAGTTGATTTTGGCAATCAAGGTAAACACTCATAAAAGCTAAAGGGAGTTGTTTCTTATTATTGTGATTTTAGCTCATTGTGGTTTTTCACCGTGTATATAAACATGCATTTGATGTGACGTTGACTTGTGAAGCACGTGGCTATCCACCAGCAATCTCAAGTAACACTTGTCAGCACTATGTTGCTATTATAAGTGACAAGGCAGTGACCACACCCCTCTATATATGCATAAACTTTTTTATTAAAAGTAACAGAATCAAAAGGGAAGTTTTCTACAAATTAATTAATGGAAAATTATCAGAACCAGTATGGAGCTGTTCCTGCTAGCAGGGCTCCGGTTCAGAGCCAGAGTGAAATATTGGAAACCACCAATGTTGGCGGTGCTACACAAGTCATAAGAAATGATTATGATGGAAGAACCACTGCTGCAGATGCTACTGTTGTTGGTGAGAGCGATCTGCAGCATCACCACAAGAAAGGAATATTAGAGAAGATCAAGGAGAAGCTTCCTGGAACACACCACCATCAAGATCACAAATAGCTAGCTAGCTTTGTTTAGTTTATTTTGCTTCTATCATTATAAATGTAATAATAATAGTATGTGTGTTGCTACATGCATGTGTATGTATCGTTTAGTCAGCTAGTTTGTTAATAACTTGCTTTCAATTTTGCTTCCTTACAAGCCTATTTATGCAATGTATTTGGTCATTTCACTATTGGTTTCTAATCAATCTAAATTAGTACATGGTCCTCTTCCTTTTAGTGCCTTTTAATTAAAGAGTAAATGTTGAATATTGTTTTTAGTCATTCTATTTACATTTTTATTTTTT
The DNA here is from genome assembly GCF_012489685.1 of Lotus japonicus. Lineage (NCBI taxonomy): Eukaryota > Viridiplantae > Streptophyta > Magnoliopsida > Fabales > Fabaceae > Lotus > Lotus japonicus. The sequence continues at coordinate 83,060,846 of NC_080044.1, read as the reverse complement.
TTGCTTCATCGGAAAATTATTTACATTTTTATTAAGTGTGTGTTTAGATTTTCGTTTTTCGTTAAAAATTTCATAATTAATTTTTTATAACAGTGATGTATGCAGCTAAGGCATCCTAACAGACCTATCTTTGTATGTATGGCATTCTGGGCGGGTCGGATTTATTTTTAGCCCCATAATTCCCCACTACTATACATAAAATGATACCTGCTAGTAAAATAATTTAAAGTGTTTCGAAGTCATATTGGTAAATTGATTTCAGTTAAAAATCGAAGTTTGTTAGCTACTAAAGACGGTAGCTTCTATGTCAAAATAGTTAATTCCTATATTTTATAATTGGATCATTTTTTCTAAAATTTATTCAAACATCTCAACTCACTTTGACTATAATCACTTTATAATTAATTTTGTTGAATTAAATAAATTATATTCAAATTAAATGTGATAATACCCACTGAATGTGATTGGAATGCCATCAGGGAAATATGGAACAAAGAGAGCTGCATGTGGAAGGGCTTGTTATGTCTGCAAAACAGACAAAGAAGTTGTAATCACAATTAGGACAATTGCCAAAGATGTGGGGTCACATTGACTTGTCAGGGAAAGTCTATAGATCCACTGTGCTCTTAAAGCTAGAACAATTAACATAAAATTTCTGCCAATTAAGGCTTTCACTTCCTATCCCTATCTGCTGTATATTTTAAGTTTGAGTAAAGGGACAGTTGTGGTGATGTTATAATCAACTGCAGGCTGAGGGAAAAGTTGGGGGTCAAGTGGTGTCTATATAAACTTTTTTGTCATTATTAATCTTTAATCTTTTTGGTTTTGTAAAATGACAGCTTTTGTCTTGTGCTGAAAGTTGACTGTGCTAGCTAGTAAAGTCATGCTGGTTTCTTAATTGATTGTGGTGTTTTTATGCGACAACTGTAGACATTGCAATGCAGGCACACAAGTCAAGAGGCAATTACAAACAAAATACAGCTATTAATAATTGACCTACTAACTACTAAGGAGGGAATTTAAATGTGATTTTGAAATCTTATATTGGATGTAAAGAGGCAATACTCATCAGACTGTAAAGTGACAGAACAAGTAGATGGTAAACAAGTAGAAGTAGAAGCAGCAACAAATTGAGTAAAGACCATCAATGTCAACACTTCCTTGGAGAAGAATTTCATAAGTGTCATGTGAAAATAACTAGACAAAATGTAGCCAAAATGAAGTATGAAACTCAGTTATTGAAACGAGTGACACTGACTAGATTCCAAGTTATTGAAGGAACCAGCAAAAGGTTAAGTGACAGTGAAGTGTGTGGGTTGAAAGAGGATTGAATAAAAGCTGAACCAATGGACTGAATAGGCAAACTTGACAATTTCCCATTAGAATCTGTTTTAACTTCCTTGTACAAAAGTTTCTTCGGTGAAATTTCCAGCATTGTTGGTAACATGATGAGTAGCTCATGAATCTGGAAACCAAACAGTTTTGTTTGTTCAAGCTGTAGAGAAGAATGAGAACTACATGTGAGCATTGTTATGTACCAAAAAAACCTGTGAGCATTGTTGCTGCAATCCTGGATCAGTACGCATAGCCTGAGCACAAAGATGTTGAATTGAAGTAGTTGCTCTAATATGTTATGAATATTCAAGATTAAAACATTTTTAAGTTATCATGTGACAATCACATAACTATTAAATTATTTTAATCTTAACTATTAATCATTAGATCTAACGATCATATTCTCATATAAAATAATTATTCTGATACAATAATATATATATATATATATATGTATGTAGGGGATCTGAGGATGTATCATATGAGAAATGTGATATTATGTGAGAACATGAGAATAAATCACAACCGTTAGATTTAATCAACGGACCAGATTAAAACAATTTAATGCTCACATGACCACTTAAAAATGTCATGTGACTTTCTTAAAAAGTCAAATGACTTCATGTTTTAATTTTGACCGTTCATGATTAGATTTAACGGTCATGATTTATTCTCATGTTCTCACATAAAAACATTTTTCATTTTTCTGATATGTATATTTGTAACATAAAACACAACATAAAATACTATGTAAATCAGCCAATTTCACCAAATACAATATGATGTGAAAAATATAATATTACTATTGATATTCACTCAAATGCACAATCGGCCCTAAAAAATGGTCAATTTTTCTGGTTAATATATTTCTTTTTTAAAACATGAGTATTCATGCAATATATGATTTCAAAATATATAATTTCTTTCAACATTTAACCAATTTGCACCATGTGTAATATGTAAGAGATCAAAAATTATATTGAGTTTTATTTATCTTTTAACTGATATGGGAAACATTTTTATAGATAATTTTTATTCAAGTTCTAAGTTACTTCATTTTTATTTCGGCGAAGTTGGTGCTTTTTTTTCTTTTCAAACCGTTTGAAGATGGTTTCCTCATGGATTGGAGTTTAATCCATTTTTCTATCATGAGCTCAAGCTGTTTCAACCATTATTTTTTCTTTTCCTTTTTTTTTCTTCTATGTGTTCCTTCTCAAGCAATTGGGCTAATGTTATTTGCTTCTTATTATCCTAATTAACATCTTGTGGGCCTCTATGAAAAAAAGATTCAGTGTAACGAAACATTTTTTCTTACAATAATTAGATGTAAAATGTCAAACCAGAATCACTACGAAACATATCAGTGATATCACAATATGGCTGAAGATGATTATTGTAACGTGGGGGCAATGGGATACAATAGTATACTCCCATTCAGTGCTTCTTTCAATGGAATTGTCTGTTTATCTATATCATTTCTTCCCCCAAGGTAAGAATTATCGTGGATATTCAATTTGTTATAGGTTAATCCTTCATTCCTTCTTTGATGTGTTCTTCCTCATCGATCTTACACTATGTTTTAGGATCAATTAACTTCAATGTCTAAAGTCGCTGTTAATTTCATCTCATGAAAGGCATAACATAAAATCACCCAATTCCTCCAGGCATAGCACAACTCAGTATAATTCATCAAAGAGAAACGAGTTTAAATTCACTTCAGGGGATTACGAATTGTGAGCATGAAAGTGTTTAAGAGAATATAGAAGTTCTCAACAGTGCCAGAGCTACTAGTCTACAAAGTACAAACCAGAAGAATCCTTGGCCTCATTAAGTGACCAGAAATTGGACTAGAAGTTCTCCAAAAACAAATGGGATAAGGGTGAAAACACGTTAAACACGTTAAACACTTTAGTTTGGCGGGGCACACTGCCTTCTATTCCCTCATTTTGAAAATACATAGTAACAACCAGTTCAAAGATTAACTAGAGGGTGGAAAAAAACCACAGCATTAAGAAGATGACATTTCACGCCCAAGAACTCAACTTCAAGAGGGTAATAGAGCAGTAGTAGTGACTCGAATAATTCATTTACGTAGCCACTCTCTCCATAGGAGAACCAGTTTTCTAAGTACCATATGAATGTTTGAACTTTGCAACTCAGGACCGAACTCATGAGGAGTACTCAAATGGTTGAGGAGGTTGAGGTTCTTCGTCCACAGCCATTGCCGATGAAGAACTTTGCAATCCAGCAGCTGATCCAGCAGCAGTTGAAGTGGCCGATGCGGGTGTGACGGTAATCGCGAGCACTTCTGGCTCGGTAGGACGCAGGTCTTTGAGAAGCACAAATCCTGAAGGTGCCAACTTAACTGGAGCATATCTGCTATCCTGTAAAAATTTGATGAACTTCTCCTGAGCAGGAACAACCCTAGCAGGATTTGTCAGAATCTCAAAAGAAGGCTCAGGCTCTGGTTTCTTTTCCGTTGGGCTATCAACCTTCAACATGAACAAATTTAGAAATGTTATGTCACAAGTATACAAATAAAAAAATAAGATATTTTATCTCAAACATGCATGTCATGTGGCAAGTCAGATGAAATAATTCAAGTACAATAAACAAGTCAGGTATAGGAAGAACAGACAACAGTAATCACCAATCACTAATGCTTATATAAAATGTTAACGCAATGCAAGTCATGAAAACTACCCAGTCACCAGATTCCTCATACAAATAAAAAAAAATAGCAACAAAGAATCTGAGGCACAGGTAACCGTACCCATCCTCCAGACTAAATGACGAGGAAGAAACCAAGGAATACTCTTAGCAGCCAAAACAAATCACATGCATTGCATGCTTGTAAGCAACCTAATGAAATTTATGAACCCCACCCTTATCTTCTCAATTTTCTACTCCTCTAACAATGATATAAATGAACGCATGAATCCAGAAGGATATAATGAAAGCCTTCACAAATTACCTGCATGGTATCTCCTTCTTTCTCAACGGAAGACTTCCCTTTTCCAGCACTTGGAGCACCAGATGTAGAATCAGGACTAGATGAAATTTCAGCATTAGCCTTCTGCTCTTCCGCTTTCTTAGCCCTGGCTTTGGCCTTAGCTGATGTTGACAGAACAGCTGTGGGAAGTTTTACAGTCGAAGTAGTAGTGGGAACTGTAGTAGGTTTCGGGTATTCAAAAAGAGAAGGCTTTGCATGTGACAAGAACTCGAACTTTGGAGATTTCAGATCATAGTTCAGACCAATCAAAGCCGTGGGTGAAAAGGACAAGCTTATGAAATAGATAAGAGGGTACCAATACCAAAACTGGCTGAAAACTGCAAGCCCAACCACTGCAGTAATTTTATCATGCTTTGTCTTGGAAAGTAGTCTTATGGTCACATTTCTTCCACCAGCATCAAGGATTCCAGAGGCCAAAATTGCTCCCATTTTGCTCATGGTATCCTCATGCTTGTCCAGAATAATTTTCTCCAATTGTCGCCTAGAATACATGCCACATCAGATTAGAATACAACGCATGGCACAAAACAACAAATATATTGCCTTGATGAGCCAAAATAGAGAATTTTTACCTGAATGTACCAACGCGTGAATCACTAGCTTCACTGATCTGAACCATGACCATAGCCATTGCTATGAGGGCACCTTGACGAACAAAATCAACGACATCTGATGTCAATGGCTCCAGTAAAGATATAGCCTCACTGAGACCTGTACCCGCACAAGAAATACCCACAGCAAGAGCCGCTCCATATCGAACATGTGGATTGTAAGACTCTGACAGGAGGGAAACAATTCGTGGAGTCTGCGATGGAGGAATTTAGCATAACAAATCTTGACAAAATTACCCAAAAAAAAGGAATACAATCATTGAAGTGCAACTCAGAACAAAGAGGAAGTTTAAAAAAGGATAGAACTAACCTGTTCTGGATCAGAGTACAACACAAACCCCAATGCTAGAACAGCGGTCCTCCTGACATCATCACTCACATCAGACACAGCAAAGTGCAGTAACTGGCGAATGGCCTTATTATTTGCCGTTCCGCTATATGCCAAGGCCAATGCGTACATCCCACCATAACGCAATATTGGATCCTGATCGCGAGTCATCTGCTCAATCAATGTGTCAGCTCCTTCTTCTCTGCCATAAACCGTAAGAGCTATTCCCAATGCTAACCCTCTGAAACATAAAACAATATTAATGCAAGAGAAGACACAGTTTCAACATCTTTCTGTGTGAAACAACACCTTTACCTGATAATTTTTTCATGCTGTGTCTCATGTGCATAAGTAAGCATCTCATTTGCCTTTTCACTGCCTGTTCCAACCATGAGTAGGCCCATACTGATCCCAGCAGCTTCCCCAGCAACAGCACTATCAGTGTAGAGAACATTTTTAATTTCTTCATAAATATCCTCATCAGCAGTTCCTAGGGATGCCAATCCAAGACCAAGACATGCACCGTGTTGAATAACCTGTGTCAGAAAAGTTGCATTAAATATAATAATAATAGGCTGTTTTGTTTACAAAAGGAGTGTGATCAATATTTACAAGCGCACCTCAACGGTAGTACTGCGCAGGCTATCACGAAGAAATTGCTTGATGCCTTCTCCATGGTTAGCATGAATAAGACCAAGGGCATAGAGAGCACCGCCTTCTGAGTATGGACTACCACCACCTCCAGTTCCACCCTGAGGTAAGTACGGTGCCATCAGTGACCTTCCCTGCTGCAAATGGCCTCTGTGGATAACACCAAGACCAGCCGTTGCACTGAATTTGGCCCAATTAGTAGCTCTGCTCAACCATTCCTAAAATTTACAAGGAATAGAAATCTTAATAAGTGAAACCATTCCTAAACTGCACAGGGATTCAGCGTAGAGAGAAAGGAGAAAAGTAAGCTATAATAACTAACCAAGTTTTCCCTTAGGAAAGTATCCACAGTTGTCCCAGCATGCATTATTGCATTGGCATATATTGTAGCACTGTGGCAGACGCTATTCCTCATCTCCACAGACTGCTTTATAGTCTTCAGAATAAGGAGATCAGATCTAAATGCATATTACACCCAAGTATAAGAACCAACATACTACCTGAAGGAGACTGAAACCAACAAAGAAATGATGAAGTACTAAAAATATGACGAATAAAAATTGCCTCACTTGTTATGGCTGTAAAGGAACTGAAGGGTCAACTGAATTGAAGTTTCCCCAGACAAAATTCCCTTGATCTTGTTTAACCTCTCAGCATACATTTTTTCACTTGGATCCTCAGGCACATTGACAATAGAAGCTGAATCACCATCTTCCATCTGAACATCATCTGGTGCATTCGCACTAGCACTGGGAGTAGAACCTGTATCACTGGGTTTTGGCTGTGCAGATTCTGAAGGTAACTTCGGTGATGCAAGACGATCCCTGACACTTAGAAGAAAAGCTTGGTGCTCATTCTCTACCAAATCAAAAGCTATTTGAAATGCCAAAAGAGCATCATATTTGTTTTCAGAACGTAAAAGTCTTTCTAATATGCTTGCAACACCCTCTGGCTCATCCAAGAACATGAGACATTGACAAATGCTCAGATAATCCGGTGAAGAAAGCTTTTGAAATACTTTAACAAGGAGACGGAGAACCTGAACAACAAGAACACGGATCAATATCAACCTTCTGTGAGAAACACCATCATTAAAGAGTAACGGATTTGATACCATTATGAAAGCAAGAGAGAGTAAAGTGATGAAAATTATAAAATATGAGTTTACTGTGTAAATTTTTTGAATATTCATGCCCTGAGTCGGTGTGTACAAGAGGGCTGTTATATAGCAGTGTTAGAGATCTCACAGATCTTAACAGTAAGCTGTTAACAACAGCAGTGCAATAACTACCTTGCAACTAAACTACTAACTGAATCACAAAAGCTGAGATACAGTGCAATCAAGACTATAACAGTCTACACCCATACCTAAACAAAGTACTAACAGTAACCTCTAACAATAAAATATGCCACAGGTAATAAAATTTTTCATCACTATAATATATATACTCCAACTTCTATGAGTATCCATCAGATCTTCCACTTGATTACATAAATCTGTCCAGCAGGACAAACATTCTACTCATTTGAGTAATACAGTTGTAAGGACTTATGGGCCTAATTAAGCATCGAATCCTAAAGAGACACTTCAAAGATAATTTAAACCATAAGAACTTCAATAGAATATGATCTTCTAGCTAACTTTAATGCGGTGCAAAAGGAAAATATTCAACAGAAACATGCTGTGTATAGGACTTATATAACTAGATAATCTCCATCCCCTTACCTCCTGTCTGTATTCTCTAAGATTCACAAAGGAATGAGAGACATTAATGCAATATGATAGAGTTCCTTGAACGTTGTCACTCTTTGTAATTGCTTCCTCTAGTTTATCCAACCTCCTGCACTCAATGGCAGTTCCCATGGCCTGTTGGTACTTTCCATCCATGATACACCTAAATTAGGGAAAAGCAGCAAAAAGTGAGGAAACTCAAAAGAGTTAAGGTGCAATTTGAACCCAAAGCCATAAGACTGCAGCTTACGTACTTATCAAACATTCTCTCCACAATCGCCTCCAACCTTGGATCCGATTTGATAGATGTATCACCTGATTCTGCTGCCTTAGACTTGAGACTAGCATATTCATCTATGGCTTTAACTGAAGATAAAGGAAATTCAGTAAAATGTCAATTGGAAGTTTGGAACATATCATATAATTGTAGTATACTTCAAAATTAATTTACACTCATGACATTATTTCTAAATATGTTCAAATGAAATACACCAAACCACTAACAAGTAACATCAACTGAACCAATATTACCAATGCAGTCCCACTTTCATACATGACATTAAAAGATGCCCTGGAGAAGTTTGTATACCATTGCTATATCAAAAATCAAAACCAGATAATAATTCTCACCAAGAAGAGTGTGCACATAGTCAGAATCCTCAGAAACATCAAAAAGAGGACCAGCTCCAAGGGCATAAGATAATGAATCATCAAGTTCGCCCAAGTAATAGAAGACCTGAAGATGGAAGAGCAAAACAAGGTTAGATAACAAAAGACAACCGACAACACCAAATTTAGTACCTAAGAATAAAAACTTATGGAAGTGAGAAAACATTTGTCCTCTGGTTAAGAAAAATTAACCATTAAAGTAAGCAACTCGAGGAAAAAGACCTGATAAGAAAAAAATAGGTTCATTTAATTTTCATTAAAAGATGCTAGTTCAAATACTTAGCAGAAAGAAAATACCTTAGATACGACAAGCGCAGCAAGTTGCCTTTGATGCTGATCAAACTCCTCATCTTCATACAAACTCTCTCTGTTCAATACATACATCAAAACAAATTTCAAAATTCCAATTTCTAACCATACTGCACCAAAGATTTAATATAACCAAGTAACAGAAGGGAAAACAATCATGCCATCAAACAAAACAAGAACAGTAGACTTCACTAATAAAGTAGCTCAGCTAGAACTTCCTCACATGATTGAGAGGTCATGATAACATTGAATGGGAGATTTGTATTACTAAATGCATACGGGAAGTGAATTGTTACATGAATGCAATGAACCCCAGCAAAGGGAATTTCACTACTAAAACGTAATTCAAACCTAGGGCAAAAATTGAACAGCTTTTCACTTCAGCGTTAGCTATTCTACTCATAGAAACTAAAAGGGAATAGCAATTGAAATCAAACTAGTTTCATCTCAAACCACTCGCAAAACCCCAAATCGCAAGAACACAAGTTCAGAAACAGAAACGCAGAGATCGAGGGGGAAAAGGAGAATGCGTGCGTACATGAGGGGGACACTGGTGGAGATCTCGGGCCAGAAAGTGTCGACGAGATTGTTGAGGTTGGAGAGAGCGTGAAGCTTGAGCGATAGATGGGACTCGTTCAGCATCGCCAGCATCCCACCGGCGGAGCTCACGAGCGTCGTGGCCATGATTGAGAATTTCAGTGAAGGAGGAGGAGGAATTGGAGTAGCTAGGGTTAGGGATTTGTAATTTGCGATCTCAGAACGATGGAACGAAGAAGAAACTAAAAGAGGGTTTGGGAGTGAATGAATAGTTGTTGTATACTTTAATATTATAGCATCTTCTATTCTTATTTCACAAGAAATGTCTCTCCTTTTCTTTCCATTTAAAGAAAAAAAAAATAGTTCAAGAAAAAGGGTAAATTGTATGATCATTAAATTAAATTAAAAGAAAATTTATATTTAAAATTACTTTTAGTTACAATATATCAATTATTTCATAAAAAGCAATATATCAAGTTTTTTTCTATTTTGAAATCAACAATATATTAAGTTTGTTCCGTTTGACGAACATGAGTTGACACAATTGACTTTAGGTTATGAGTTTAACTCTCAACTTCACACGGGTTGAGGGTTCGAATCCCCCGGAGCCAGTAAAACTCAATTAGTGGGCAAGTGAAACTAAAATTGAAAAAAACTAATTAAGAAAATTAATGAACTAAAACCACTTAAAAATAAAAAAAGTATGCAATCACGTAATTATAATTAAAAAAATTAGGGTACTTAAAAAGTATATTATAACTTTTTGTGTCTGGATTTTTTTTAGAAAAGTCTCAAATGATATCCGAAAGTTTATATTACAAAAATTGTACTCAGTTATCCGTCCACTTGATAATCTTAAGCAGATATTGGTTCTACATATGAAATTTTCACATTAATTTTAATAAAGTAATCTTTACTGAATTAAGTCATTTTTTCTTCCTCATTCTCCTTCTTCCATCTCTCCTTCTCAACCACCTCCACCCAGCCACCTCATGCTTACCCACCCTCCCACACCGATTCACTAGGCTAGAGGAATAGTAACACATTTTCATTCTTTTCTTATTTTTTAGATAAGCTTATTCCTTCTTCTTGTTTTTGTCAAATTCTTCTTGTTTTTGTCAAGTAGGCTCATTCAAGTGATGACCTATAGAAAGAAACGTATTCAAGTGAGAGCTCAATGCTGGAACCTTTGGGCTCGGCTTCAAACATATTTGATCCAAAAGCAAAATAAACAAATAAAGGTCAGATATACGTACTAATTTTCACTTTGTGGACAGATGTTACACATGCAGCTAAATCAACGGACTCAAAACTATGGTCTAGTTGACATCACAAATTCCTCGTAAATGTTGTTTTGTATACATCTACTTATATGTATAGAATCATAAAAACAATAAGGGCTCGTTTGGCACGCCGTATTAGGCATGATAGTATAAGCTTATACAATACATTATGAGTTTATCCATTGTTTGGTGATGACATTGTATTGTATAAGCTTATCCATCAAAGTCCCCTTATACGTTAAAATGACGTATTATTTAATCCATCATGTGAGTGATGGATAAGGCATGATAAGGTTGTGATGTATAAGTCACCATCACCACCACCCTCTATTGCTGCAAACTTACACCATCATTGGCACCACCACCGCCACCACCCGATCACCGTCGCCGCCACCACCACCACCACCGCCGCCACCCGATCACCGTCACTGCCACCACCACCACCACCATTGCCTCCACCCTCCACCGTCGCCGCCACCACCACCACCACCACCATTGCCTCCACCCTCCACCGTCGCCGTCACCCGATCACCGTCGCCGCCACCACCACCACCACCATTGCCTCCACCCGATCACCGTCGTCGCCACCACCACCACCACCGCCACCACCCGATCACCGTCGCCGCCACCACCACCACCACCATTGCCTCCACCCTCCACCATCGCCGCCACCTTACTAAGCCGCCACCGCCTTACCACCACCACCACACTCTATCGTCGCCAACACCACAACCACCATCGCTGCCACCACCGCCACCACCCGATCACCACCACCGCCACCACCGGTGTTGCCGCCACCGCCACCACCACCGCCGCCGCCCTACCGCCGCCACCGACACCACAACCACCACCCTATCGCCACCACCACCATAATCGTCGTCACCACTCTATTGCCACCACCGACACCACAACCACCACCCTATCGCCACCACCACCACCATTGCCTCCACCACCGCCTTACCACCACCACCACCACCCTATCATCGCCACCACCATCACTGCCACCACCACCTCCAACCTATCTCCACTGTCACCACCACCGCCACCAACACCAACCTACCACCATTGCCACCACCACCACCAACCTACCACTACTTCCATCACCACCGCCACCACCGTTATAATCATCTCCATATTTGATTTTTATTATATACCATTATTCAATACTTCATTAAACATAAAATTGCATCAATTTAAACGATATGGTAAATTATACAGAGTATGTCCAAACGCTGGATAGTATAAAAAAGTTATCAGGGCTTATACTATCAGGCCTAATACTATCAGGTCTTATACTATCAGGCCTTATACTATACGTCGCACCAAACGGGCCCTAAATGTATTTTTCCATTCTTTTTTATTGATTTTTCTAGACAAGCTTATTTAAGTGATAGACCCAAAAAATAAACAAAAGCTTTCAAGTGTGAGCCCAAGAGAATACTCGCACATTTGGGCCCGCTTCAAATAAAAATAAGGAACAATCTTAATTTAAATTATATATGGATTCTCCAAAATTTTAGATTATATGATTGTAGACAAAATTGTATTAAAAATTTATCAAATCTACATGCCACGGCACTATGTATATTATTTCCCCTTTTAAAATATTGCTATTGTTTAATTCAAGATTCTGCCCAAAATTAAACTTGTCTGTGTATAAATAAATAGACTTATGGGATGTTGATAGACAAACCAAACAATAAGAAATTTCAGTTCCTCTCTTCTATCGCAGCCACTTCACTATGGCTTTCACCATCAAACAAATGGCCTTGATTGTTTCGTTTTTTACCATATTGTCTTTCTCATTCGGATTTGTAGCTACCATCAAGAAGGTAAACAGTAAACTCTTGACAACATTTAGTACAGACACCTTACATATACTATAATTTTGTCCTTTTCACTCATACTTTTTAATTGTCACATTACATGATATTACTCCTCAAATTCTTAATGTGTTGCACTTTAATTTTTTAAATAATTTTATAGGGTCTATATGGTGATCCTAAAGCGGTATATGATTCAACATCAGCTATATTGGTATATCTTAGTGTTGCTTCTCTTCTTGCCTCAAGTGTGGTTGGATTTCTTTCGTTTACCCTTATAAGGGAATGTATGTTCCGCTAAAGGTTTTGTTTGGTGACATGAACTTAGGCCTCGTGGTCTTATTGCCATTGTAAGTTTTTTTTTTTTTATGATTATATATGTTCTCCTTTCGGAACCCTAATACACCAAATACTTCTAATTGAAATAGATAAATTAAAAATTAAGATTGACTACCTGCTGGAATATTTCTAATTGAATGATTACCATTTTTTTGATGTTAGGTTTTCAAGTGTATTGTCTACAATGTTGTTGTTGATGCCAACAATAGTGGAACTTAAGATTTCCCACCAAGTACGTAATAATCCTTCAATTGTGCCTAGCAATATTGGTTACCTTAATTACTATCAAAGTAATTACATTTTTAGCGCTACCTGTTTATCCTTGCATTCGGGCATCCTTTGGTTGGCTACTCTCTTGTTTGTTCACATCGCAAGGGAGGAATATTTTCGTGGAAGACAACTATGATATCATTGCTGAGAAAGCCATATAGCTAGGAATTAATCTTGAATTTCATGAAGTACCTAGCTACATCATCATTTTTTTTTCACGTAGTATTCAAATTACTCTCTGGTTTATGTTGGTTATGAGATTTGCAGTCATAGATTAGTCGTCGATCTTTGTTTGTTATTTTTTGATAATATATAAGATTCGGACCAGTTTAGATTCGTTTTTTTTTTTGGAATTGCATTTTTTTTCTTTTATTTTTCCAAAGTGGAAACCATGGCTGTGGATGGAAATCAACTCTGATACCATATTACAAATCATAAGTTAGAACCACACACCACAAAACCTTGAGCTTGAGGCAATGAGTGTGTTTGTTCTTTTATTATATAATTATATATTACATATTATATGTGTGAGACTTCTTTGAGTCTCCACCGTGTATTTGTTAATAGATTTATAAAACAAATCCATTAATTAATTAGTTCCACCCTTTTTCCTTAATAATACCCATAAAGATTGTTTTCCCCTATGAAAGTTTTTCGGACTTGTCCCAAACAAATCAATTATTTCAAATGAGGTCCTTTAAGTGATTTTAATATTTGATTTTTTTACTTATAAATTTATTTGAATACTTTTTTTTTGAACTTAATACAATTTTAAAAACTACATTTACATTAAAATCTTATTAAAATTATAATAGTTTTAAAAGCTACTCACAGTAACCACAAGGGGGTGAATGTGAATTTACTTGAGGGATTTCGCCTAGACTTCTAGCCAGGGTTGGATCCTCTCTAAGGTAAAAAATAATACATTTGAGATTAGGGACATCACTATTGTATCTCGAGTTAGATTAGTCACGTGGAGTCTTTTTCCGCCGTGGAAACCGGTGACCAAAGGAAAAAAAAAAACTACTAACATTAATTTATGGGTCATTTGTTTTCCCTTTAAAATATAAGTAGTTTTAGAGTTATATAAAAAATTCATTTTATTTGAAGAGACTTTTTTGAGAAACAGAAAATTTACTTATATTTGCTTACAAATATGAAAATTTATTTTCACTTTAAAAAGTTGCAAGAAATAATTGATTATTCCAGCTACTAGAAATAGCTTAAATAAATAATTAGATTTTTGTTTTTTTAATTTTACTTTTACTCAAAAGCGTATACAAATATTTTTAAAAAATACATAAGTTTGTCTTTTGTTTCCCGTCACAAAAAATGCATAAATGATTTTTTTTTTAAATAAAGTAATTATCTAACCAAATAAATAGAGCTCCATATCAAGTCAATTAAAAAATAGATTTTGTTTGTATTCTGATTTTCAAACTTATCCAAACATTCTATAAAATCCTAAAAGATTATTTTTTTCAATAAAAAAACACGCATAATACACTCTTAATAGGAAAGTTTCTATCTGCTTCGACTAAAATCACTAAATTTAGGAACTGATTTGGATTTGTAACTGAAATTCCTTATTCAAAATATTCGCAAATAGGAATTTATCTGAGCCTTAAAATTTTAGATTTGATCATACGTTTCTGGAAATCAATTCCATTCTAATTATATTTGCCAGACTGGATTCAGCTCACATGATTTTAATTTTAAAAGAATTTTAACATTGTGTAGCTCTTAAAAAAACATACATCCAATCAAAATACATGTTTCTCTGCTTTCCTCTTGTAACAAAAAAAAATACATGTTTCTCTATAAAATACCAACAAAGTATAATATATATAGATAGTTAATCTTTTTAAGCATCTAGTTTAAGATTCGACTATTGAACTTGTGTATGAAAAAATGATTTGTTGAAAAATGTTCATCCGCTTAATGTAATTTTAAACTTTCTAATATATTAGTTTCGTGTCTCATAAATGTGGAGACACATACATACTTTAATTATCAATTTCATTCAATGATTAATAATATCATTAAATGATTAATGATTTAATATGTTTTTTTTTGGTAAATAATGATTTAATATGTTTGAATGAATACTAATAACCCAAATCAATTTCCAATTGAATGATGGTGATATGATGGTATCATCACAAAGAGAATGAAGGTTTGATTGGTAGGTAGTCAAAAATTGACAAATTCCCAACAAATGAAACAAAAAACCAAAAGAGCACTAACCCTATTTCTATGATCCATTTCTTTCAAACAAACACACCTTTACTACAAACAACCCTTACGTGCATTTCCATGTCAGGAGTGTGAGATTGGAACTTGCATTCCAAGCCATTGATCTCAAACCTCCAAAACACACACACAAAAACACAAACACACGAATCTCCTCTCTCTCTCTCTCTCTCTCTCTAAACAAACAAAATAAACTGCATTCTCTTTCTCTGTTTTCTCTGTTTTCCTGCAACTTTTTCTTTCCCCTAACAAATCGAAAAGCGAGTTTTTTTCTCACCAAAATTCGCTTTTTTCCGTTAGGGGTTCCTTCTTCTCCTCCTTCTCCATCATCCACAAATGCAACGTCATCAATTTCCTCCTTAAACCCTTATGGGGCAGGGGGATCCTCTGTTTTCTTCATCACCAACCTCTGTTTTTCCTCTGTTTTCATCTTTACAAACAAAATCATGGTGAAACCTCAACTGGGTTTTGCTTCATTCCGAGGTTTATTCATTTTCGGTCTTGTTCTAGTGCTTTCTCTTGTGATTACCCCAGCTAAGTGCCAGGATGATTCACAGGTAATGGGCATTTTGAGGAACATGATTCAACCCCCTGTTAGCTTCCAATGGTCAGACCCTAATGTCTGCAAATGGAAGCACGTTCAGTGTGGTCCTGGAAAACGTGTCACCGCCATTCAAATCGGGAACCAGAATCTTCAAGGCTCTCTCCCCAAAGAACTCGAGAAGCTCACAGAATTGGTGATATTTGAGTGCCAGGGAAATGCCTTAACTGGGTCATTCCCTTACCTTTCAAAATCCTTGCAGAGATTGGTCATCCATAGAAACAAATTCAGTTCCTTCCCCAGCGATTTCTTCAAGGGTATGAGCAGTTTGCAAGAGGTGAGAATGGACAACAACCCTTTTCTTCAGTGGCAGGTTCCTGACTCACTCAGAGACTGCGTTGCGCTGCAAATTTTCAGTGCTGAGAGTGCTAACCTTGTTGGAACTATCCCTGAGTTCTTTGGAAAAGATGGTCCATTCCCTGGTTTGGTTTATCTCTCTTTGTCTGATAATTCTCTTGAAGGTGGTTTACCTGAAACCCTTGGTGGTAGTTCAATTGAGAATCTCTTGGTGAATGGACAGAACAGCAACTCTAAACTCAATGGTACACTTGCTGTGTTGCAGAAGATGACTTCCTTGAAGCAAATTTGGGCTCATGGAAATGCATTCACTGGTCCAATCCCTGACTTGTCAAAGCTTAATCAATTATTTGATTTGGGGTTAAGGGATAACCAGTTGACTGGTGTTGTTCCACCCTCATTGTGGGATCTTCCAAGCCTCAAAGTTGTGAATTTGACCAACAACAATTTTCAAGGTCCAATTCCCAAGTTCAGAGATGGGGTAGCAGTGGACAATGATCTTGGTAGAGGGAGGAACCAGTTCTGCACAAGTGTACCTGGGGAGCCATGTAGTCCTTTGGTGAATGTTCTGCTATCTGTTGTGGAGCCTTTGGGTTATCCTCTCAAGTTTGCTGAGAGTTGGCAAGGTAATGATCCTTGTGCTAATAAATGGATTGGTATTGTTTGCTCTGGTGGAAACATCACTGTGATCAACTTTCAGAACATGGGTCTTTCTGGCACCATTTCTCCTAATTTTGCCAGCATTACTTCTCTGACAAAATTGCTTCTTGCTAACAATGCTATCACTGGTACCATACCAAAGGAACTCACTAGTATGCCTCTTCTGCAAGAGCTAGATCTTTCAAATAATCAGTTGTATGGCCGAAAACCGTCGTTCCGTGATGGTGTGGATGTCAAACTAGGTGGGAACCCTGATATTGGAAAGAATAAACCTTCTTCTCAAAATGGCTCAGGTTCTGGAGGCAACAAACGTAATGTTACAGCCATAGTTGTTGGAATTGTGGTAGGTGTTGTCATTTTACTTGGTGTTGTGGCTGCGATACTTTTTTATAGGAGAAAGTGGAAGCAGGAGGGAAAAGCTGAAAAGAAAACTGCAAACGGGGCACATCCTCGCCGTTATGAGGATGGAAAGGAGGTGAAGATACAGATTACAAGTGATGGTGTTGGTGGTGAAGGAACTAATGTGTTAAGCCCCACTTGTTATCAGGGGGACGCTAGTAATATGGTGATTTCAATTGAAGTTTTGAGAGACGTTACTGACAATTTTAATGAAGAAAACATACTGGGGAAGGGAGGTTTTGGCACTGTATACAAAGGAGAATTGCATGATGGGACAAAGATTGCTGTGAAAAGGATGCAGCTAGGAACGGTGGGCGAGACGGGGCTGAATGAGTTCATGGCTGAAATTGGAGTGCTTACTAAGGTTCGACACAAGCATTTGGTTGCACTCTTAGGTTATTGCTTGGATGCAAGTGAGAGACTTCTTGTCTATGAGTACATGTCTCAGGGTGCTCTTAGTACACATTTGTTCAACTGGAAAGTGGAAGGACTAAAACCGCTGGAATGGAAGACAAGGCTTAGTGTTGCCTTGGATGTTGCTAGAGGTGTTGAGTATCTTCATGTTCTGGGCCAACAGATTTTTATTCACAGGGATCTCAAACCATCCAACATTTTGCTTGGAGATGATATGCATGCTAAAGTATCAGACTTTGGATTGGTCAGGCTTGTTCCTGAAGGAAAAGCCTCATTTCAAACTAGACTTGCTGGAACTTTTGGTTACATGGCACCAGAGTATGCAGGTAGACATTTAAATTTTCGTTTTGGAAATGTGTTCTTTGTGGATTAATTAGCTTTTTACATACTGGCTATGCTTGTTTTATCTGACTTTTGTCATATGCATCGAAATGTAATTAAAATTTGTTTTTCTACTTTCACTTGTGCAATGAGCTTGTTGAAGCACCAATAGGATACTTTGGGTAGATAACAAAGAAAATGTAAGAAAAGAATCCTGCCAATTCCTGATGAACCCCTCTTTTTGGAGATAGTGAGTATTACACAGGAAAGAACCGAACCCATTGCAACTATGCATCAAGTGTCTCCCCTCTTTATTTACATGTTGTAACACCTTTTAAAAAAAAATCAAAGTTAATACATAAATGCTATCAGACACATATTTTCAATTCCAATTGTGAACTGTATGCCCCATGAATGTGACGGGTCACCCCACTGGTTTATTAAATTTGTTTCAATATGCATTCTAAAAGTCATTGGACTTTCTGTAATCTCTTTGGCCACTTTGCATAACTTGTAACATTACTACTGCTTTGAGGGTTGATATTAAGTTTATACTATAGTTTATCAGAAAGCAATTTTTAGTATAATCATTGACTATGAAAGTGAGTGACATGATTTGTTCTCTTGTGTTGTTGTTTACACCTTGCATTGCCATAAGTAGCTGCTGTAATTACATATAAACAAGCCACTTGACCAAATAATTTGTGGCTCTTTACTCGAATGATCATGAGAATGTGTAATTCTTAACATATGATCAAGATTCTCTGATGTGGAAACTCTCATGTTCTCTCATGTTGAAATTTCGTGTTTATCTCTCTCTTCCTACTCAGATTTCATTTCTATCCTTTCTATGTTCAATTATCCAAGGCACTAACATGGGAATTTCATGAATGACTTGACAGCCACCGGAAGACTTACAACAAAGGTTGATGTCTACAGTTTTGGGGTGATTCTCATGGAGATGATAACTGGAAGGAGAGCACTTGATAACTCCCTACCCGATGAGAACATCCACCTTGTTACATGGTTCCGGAAGATGCTAATGGAGAAAGACTCATTGAGAACCATCATTGACCCAGCAATTGAAGTTGATGAGGAAACCTACACCAGCATTAGCACTGTTGCTGAGTTAGCAGGGCAATGCACTGCAACAGACCCTTATCCGCGACCCGACATGAGCCATGTAGTGAATATGCTATTACCTCTTATTGAGGTGTGGAAGCCTACAAAGGTAGATGCTGAAGACGTTTATGGGATCAACTTTAATATGACATTACCAGAAGCACTCCAAAGGTGGCAGGATTTTGAAGGAACTAGCACCCTGGATTTATCATTGCATAATACTACTAGTGGAGATAATACAAGGTCAAACACAACCACTCAACAATCAGACAATGCAGGTTCCTTTACACCTTCTTCTGGACCATGAATAGCGTGTTTGGATCATCTTCTTTTTTCTCTCAGAATCAATTGTTGCGCACAGAAGCTGCTGCTACAAATGCTTGATTTTAGCTTTAAAAATGATTATATTAAGCGTTTACAAACATGTACGAAGTTAGATAGACTTTATATCAGCTCTGGCTTCCATGTATGTACTTCTTTTGTCAGGCATGTTTCACTTCCTCACCCTACAGCCACCATATAGTACTCTGAACTTGATGGTTTCTTTTCTTTTGAAAAATGATAAAACTTCTGGTATTCTTGAAGTTTTGTGATGCAGGAGGATAGAAGTGCTGAAAACAGGGTTGATCTTTTGTTTATTTATTATTTTTCAAGGATTTAGATGTGATTACTCCATTGGTGCTTTCACATGCACCTTGCATGTTAGTAAAGATTAGAAAGTTGAAATTAGTTTTCCACTTCTAATTTTAGTTTTTTCGTGTTTTCAAATTAATATAAACTTAGCGTCTTGATCCAGCTACCTTCTATTATCAAGTCTAACTAACTGACTCTAACTACATAATTGTAATAGACCCTAGCCAGCTGAGCAATATTTGACAAAAAGTGGAGCATAGAAGATAGCTGGTTTATCGTGGTTCACCGTTAATGTGTGGACTATGTCCGGTCATTTGTTTCCAATCAAGATTATCCACTAATCACAAGCAAGTATTCTATAAGTTCTTACAAGTATTATTAAGTAATTTCCTTTCACAAGATTCATTTTTACAAGTCTCTTCAAGATTCACAACCTAGATAAAGAGTGTGAGATCTCTACTTCAGGTCTCTCTTAGAGATGATGATGGGAAGTGTAAGCTCAAGTACTCTTGTGTTTGTGAGTGTTTAAGTTACAAGTGTACAATGAAAGAATGTAAGACTTCAGCAAGTAAGAAATCTTGCATGAAAATACAAAAGTATAACTAGTCTTCAATATTTATCCAAATAAGCCATTATGAAAATAAGACAGTTGAGGAAATCAGGCTTGGGCTTCTCTTCTTCTCCAGACTTCAAACAACTCTTGAATCCGCATTTAGTTCATATGGTCATTGATATATACGCGAGATCCTAGCTTGGCAGGCTTGGTGAGATCTTTGCAAAAAATGGTGGTACAAAATGTGGTCTTTAAAAAAACTTTGTTATTGTCTTTATGGTTGACTCTCGAATGTATACTTTTCATATAACAAAAAGTATATATGATAAAAGTCACTCTTCATACCCTAAGATAGAGGTCACCATCATCCTCTGACTTGTACTTGTACTTGATATAGGTCTTCAATGTATTTGATTAGACAAAACATGCTTCAAATTCTCATAAGAAGTCTTCACTTCAAGATGTAAGACAATGTTTGCTTTGGTGTAAGACAAAGTCTTTCATAATACAAAGTTGTTTGATCTCTTTGACTTAATGCTTGAATGTATTTTTTTTCCTAAAATTTCAAAATATTTTGGTTAAATACTTGCTTACTAGATGACCTTGTAACTAGTGTACTGTTATCATCAAATATACTTAAGGGCCGAGTTAAAAAAAAAGATACTTAAGGGTTTTTTAGATATTTACATTTAGACTTAATAACACACAGAGTGTTACTGTGTTGTTCAATTGTAGGCTAAATGAACTTATTGGACGTCACATCAACAAATTCAATTAAAAGATTGGTGTTTCAATTAAAAAGTTTTTGGTAACAATCCTTTAAATTATTTAATAATACTGGTCGTAAATACGTGGTGGATAAAAAAATATGCATTTTAAATTTGAGATTAATTTTTATATACCGATAGTGTAAATAAATTTTACACAATCATTCGACCACATCCTTCCATTTTACTAGTTTATAATTAATTTTGAATTTAATAATATTTAAAATAGGAAATAGAAGGATGTGATTAATGACCGTGTAAAACTTTTTACAGTATCGGTGTATAATTGACTAAATTGAAAAGCTATAGATGTATTTGGACTAAAATGTGATTTTAGTACAAAGAAAAATTAATGTTACACAAAGTTCTTGTTTTTTAGTTAATGTTTCACAAAGTTTAATTAGAAACAGTTATAAAAAATAAATAAATTAGAAACAATTATTATTGTAACAAAAAAAAAAAACAATTGTTGTTGCTGTATAAAACACATTTTCCCTACATTTAGTTTGTGTAGAATCCAATCCAAAATGTTGTAAACGCTAACCCCTTTCTTCTCCGAAAACCCTAAATTTGATTCCCAATTTCCGATGGAGATGCGATTGTCTTCTTAAACCCTCATTCACAATCACAATCACAATCACAATCACAATCACAATCACAATCCATCTCAATACTAGTTCAAATCTCACTCACTCACTCTTCCCAATCAGAAGAATGTCTTTCCCAGCCATAGAGCGTGTTTATGTAACAGAGGACTGTGTTCGCGAATGGAAGACTGGCAATGCTGCCCTCAAGGTCTCTGAACCCGTCCCAATGCTTCGCTTTCTCTATGAGCTCTGCTGGACTATGGTGCGTCTTTCATTTCATTTTGTTTCTGCTGTTTCTATTGCAAATTTGGCGATTTGGCTTGTCAATGCAATGCTTTGGTTTCTTTATTTTTCAGGTTCGAGGTGAATTGCCGTTGCACAAGTGTAAAACAGCATTAGATTCTGTCATATTCTCAGAGAAAGCTTCGCCTGACAAAATAGCATCAAATTTTGCAGATATAGTCACCCAGATGGCTCAAGATGTAAGTCACTGCCCCTTTTAGTTCTTACTAGTAAAGGATAGGGTGCTAACTACTTGTAGAGTCAGGGCTGATTGGATGAAAGAGAGTCCAATAGTTAGAGTTAGAGAGACCTAGGAAAATAACATGTCAAATTAGATATAAGAGGGCTTTGTAGGTAAATAATCTATTTGAAAACTTAATAAATCATGCTAGGGTATTATGACATGGACTCATTCATGCACCTAATTCACCTAGTGAGAAAAGGATTGGGTGATGATCTTTTTTCTATGTAGTACTTAATGGGCTGTAACCGTGCAAGTGCGCATTGATATTCTGATATGTTTCTATCAGTGATATGTTGGACTGTCTTTCAATTGTGAATGCTTGATAATTTATAACTATATTGCCTATACTAAGCTCATAAATCTATTTACATGCTTATATCTCCTTTGTTACAGCATACAATGTCAGGAGAGTTCCGTTCTCGTCTCATTAAACTGGTCAGTATTTGCATGCTTTATTTGATGCAAATATTGATGTATTAATATTAGTATTTTCTGAGTAACTGTTATGATTGTCATTCCTTGGTATTTTTATGCAATTCATTATTGCTTATTAGTTTCCATTTATCAGGCAAGATGGCTTGTTGAATCTGATTTGGTTCCAGTTCGGCTACTTCATGAACGTTGTGAGGTCTGCTTTTCTGATTTCGGCTCCTCATTTTCATATAATTAGTTTTATAATTTATCTTATGGCTTCGGCTTAGTTTGTTGAAGAAAATTTCCTCAGGTTTAAGCTTTTGTATGTTTTGCATTTGAAGGAAGAATTTTTGGGGGAGGCTGAGTTGATCAAAATAAAGGCTCAGGAGTTGAAGGGAAAAGAGGTGAGCAATTAATTTCAATACAAGGGGCTTCTGCTGCTTCCTCCCCCCCCCCCCCACCCCAAATTCTTCCCCTTTTTTTTTCTCTTCCTTTTGTTCCTCTTGTTAAATATATAAGAACCATGTATATGCTTGAATGGAAATTCAATTCTTGTATGTATTTTATTCATTTGTGCTGTTGATTTCAGGTCAGAGTCAATACACGACTCCTTTACCAACAAACCAAATTCAATCTCCTCAGAGAAGAGAGTGAGGGCTATGCAAAGCTGGTATAAGCAGAATTTCCTTTCTTTTGAATTATTTATCACTTCTTACTACCACTGAGGTTTTGGCTAAAAAGATCTCATCTAATGTTTTGCAATTGTATGATTATTTTGTTTTATATGCGTTTCATGCATCTTTTATACATGGATGGATTTCTACATAAATCTTTTATAGATGTATGGTCAGTAAATTTTTAATCAGAAGTTTGTACGCCCTTGGTTTAGGATTTATGGGTGCAGCATGTTGGGTTGGTTATGTTTTGGTCCCATACTGAACCACATTGGTCTCATCATTTTAACAAAATTGAGCAAACCAAGCTTGCCATAAAAAGGATTTAATGATTATAATTGTGGCAGATGTCAGGTTTATTGGAATAAATTGTTATTGGACCTCTTGATTTGGGTATGTTCAGTTATGAGGCAATGCAAAACTTGTAAGATAAATAGTGTCTTCCTTTTTGAAGTTTAATTGATCCTGAACCATAATATTTAGGATCTTGAGAAGAGTAAAACAATATTATAGTTTACTATCTATAATGGTAATAAAAGATGTTCTACTACTCTTCAAAGTTCAGGTTTTACTTGGTCTGAAACACTAATATATTTGCATTTTCTGAAAACTTCTTGCCTTAGTGCTTTCCAGATACTATGCTTTTGTATGCTGTATTCAATTTAGTTTAATTGTGTAGGTTACTCTTCTTTGTCGGGACTCTGAAGCGCCGACTCAAAAAACATCATCAACAATTGGCATTATTAAGGTTTTGATGATTTTATTAACTATAACTATTCCATTATCAATTTTTTGTTTGTTGATGATGATCATAGTGCTGATTTAATTACTTTTGCAGTCATTAATTGGCCATTTTGATTTGGATCCAAATCGTGTTTTTGATATTGTAAGTTGGGTCAGCTTAATTGTCTTTCTTAATTTTATCCAGTTTACTTGCCTGTCTCTATTCTCATCTCATGTTTTATCTAACTACTGATGAATGATTTTGATCAGGTCCTTGAGTGTTTTGAACTTCAACCCAATAACGATGTGTTCATAGAGCTGATTCCTATTTTTCCCAAGGTGGATTAAAATAGAAGCCTAGAATATTCTTATATTTAATCTGGTTATTTAATTGAGAAGCTTTAGTAATATGATTTTTTCTCTTTTATGCAGTCCCATGCTTCCCAAATTCTTGGATTTAAATTTCAATATTATCAGCGGATGGAAGTCAGCAATCCTGTTCCATTTGGACTCTATAGACTTACAGCCTTACTCGTGAAGCAAGATTTTATTGATCTTGATAGCATGTAAGATGTGTTCACGCGTGATTCTATAATGTATCGATTTTGGGCTCTGGTTATAAGTGGTTGTTTCATTGAAGGAGATTTACAAATTCCATTTATATGGTTAATAAACTGTTAACATGAACCCTTGTTGTATGAGTTGTGATATTTAACTTTCTAGGAGTTATTTTTGATGTATTGGAGTGCATCATATAATCATGTATGACAAATTTTTAAAGGGATAGAAATGTTTTATTTGGGGCTGACATGTATGTCACCTGTGGTAATATTACTGACATCTGGGCTGGAGTTGCATACTTGCATTATGTAATTTGAGACATTTTTGAAACTACAATTTTGGTTACAGATATGCTCACTTACTCCCCAAGGATGATGAAGCATTTGAGCATTATAACACTTTCTCGTCCAAGCGTTTTGATGAGGTATTCATGCTTTGACACCTTGTAGAAAGCTATTATTGTCATTGTTGTTGTTGTGATTAAAAATGATTCTTGTTAGGAAGAAAAGAGAAAAAGTAAATCAGGCCAGAGAATAAGAAATTCAGCTAACAAGAGAAATGTAAGGGATACTAGCGAAAATAGTACGAAAATGCAACAAATCTGTCTAATCCCCCTCTATTTTTCAAAGTTTAGAACAGTTTTATTTATTCATATCACCCTCTGATACCCACTGGTTGGTCTGTTGTTTAAATGGGCCTGTGGCTACTAGTGTCTAGATTAGCCAAGGTGCTTGCTTTGGTGGTTTTGTGTTGATGGTTGCCTTGTGTGGGGCTGATTAAGACTGAGATCTAATCATGCTTTGCTTCCCTCTATCTGTCCTTAGTTTGTAGGTGGCTGCTTCTGTTAATCTGTTTCCTTTTACAACTTTGGCCTTTGTTTAACTAAGTTGGCTTGTCAAAATTTTAGTTTCGCTAGATTCGGCCAACATTCTGTTGTTATTTTTCAATCTTGATCTCTTTGCATTAGTGAATATTGATTCTTGAAGTAGAGATTGTGGTGTTCATTTTGCATAATATTAACATATCCATTTATTAAAAAAAATTAATGATATCTCCCTATTGTTTTCTCATTTTGTTTGTGCTGGTTGAATTTCTAGAAGATTGACAATCTTAATTACAGGCCAATAAAATTGGAAGAATAAACCTTGCTGCTACTGGAAAAGATCTAATGGACGAGGAGAAACAGGGGGATGTTACCATAGATCTTTTTGCTGCTTTAGACACGGAAACTGAAGCAATTGAAGAGCGAATGTCTGAGCTTCAAGACAGTCAAACTTTGGGCTTGCTTACTGGCTTTCTTGCTGTTGATGACTGGTATACGTGACTTCTACTGATAACAACTGCTTAAGAGCTTATAATACACTAAGCTCTTGCAAATGCACTCTTAATCACTTCATATAATGATAAAAATTGAAATTTGTTTCACTGTACGCGGATACGTGGTGACATTTGTCATACTTCCCTGAATTAACTCATTTGTCAGTGCTTGCATTGGTGTTTTTATATACGGGGACTTAATCAACGTTTTGTGTGATTATTGAGACAAATATGACTTTCTGTTTGAAATTTGTTTCTTTTTCAGTCCTAATATATTGATTTATGGCTGGCTCAGCAAGATCTTTCTTTTTGTACAATATTTGTTGTGCTCATAGAATTTCCCTCTGGTGAATATATGTTTATGGGATCTTTTGCTTTTGCTTTCATAGGTATCACGCACATATACTATTTGAACGCCTCTCAACACTCAATGCAGTGGAACATACTCAAATATGTGATAGTTTGTTCAGGTAAAGCTTGTGTATATCTCTTGCTCTTTTTATGCAAACGTTATAAATAGAGTTAAGAATTTAATTTATCTCTGGGTGCATTTGTGGTCATGTATGTCTATTAAATGTTTTTGTCATGAATTTATTTTTCCAGATAATGCATTTGGAAATATATGTCAAGATTCATGAGGGTGTATATCTAGTTTTAATTGAGATTAAAGTAATATAAAAGAAAAATAAAACTAGGGGGTGCAGACACATGAATGATTTTCTTATTAATTTCTAACATGCTCCATCATCCACAAGCCTTTAGGACTTAAAGCGTGAACTGTGCACAAGCTCATCCACTTTTTTGTATAGAAAGTCAGTTTTTTTATTTAAAAAACGGGGTGGCATAGATTGGATTTTAGACCACTTGGTCATAGAGTCTTTACTGTTGTGTCTTGAACTAATTGTTCCATAAGTTTAAGCTATTAGATAAAGACATGTGAAATGTTTTGATATTGTAGTGCTGTATTCATGGCTTTTAAGAGCGATGGCATAAATTCTATCTTGTCCTGAAGCAAGGGCAAAGTGATTTGTTGAAATTACATTACACTCCAACCAAATTCACAATGACACCTTTATTTTGCCCTGTGTTTTTTCTTCCAAAGTCTTTCAAAATAAACTGAGAACTGAGAAGCTGGCCCAAAGTGGAGGTTCACACCCAACTTTCATGAGGATGCCTGTATTTTATAGCATGTGCATGCATTTAACAACTTGTATCTTTGGGCCAACTATTCCAAGTTTTGTCGTGTCAGTAGGTTGTTTGAATGATTGAATAGCTTCAAATAATATTGTGTGATCTTTGTCCAGGCTTATTGAGAAGTCAATTTCTTCAGCATATGATGTTATTCGTCAAGCACATGTTCAAAACCCTGGATCCTCCACAGGAGGCAGCACTGATGCTATGGATGTTGATAACTCCTCAGGACATGGTTCTTTTATAAATCTTCCAAAGGAGCTTTTTCAGATGCTTGCTTGCACTGGACCTTATCTCTACCGTGATACTATGTTGTTACAGAAGGTGCATAAAGTTGTTTTGATATTCTGTTAACTTTTCCAATTGGTATGTTCAATGCTGATTATGATTTCCCCTTCTCTCCCATTTTTCTCTAAAACATGAGTAGGTTTGTAGAGTGTTGCGAGGTTATTACCTTTCTGCTCTAGAGCTTGTAAATCGTGGTAATGGCGCCTTGAATCCTCAATCTCACGTTACTGGAAGCCCTCACCTACACCTTAAGGATGCAAGGCTAAGGGTGGAGGATGCTCTTGGAGCATGTCTACTACCTTCTCTACAGTTGATTCCTGCGAATCCAGCAGTTGGTCAGGAAATTTGGGAACTTATGAGTCTCCTTCCTTATGAGGTTCTCCTTTCATTGATTCTTTATCCTTTTACCTGATATATTATTAACTAGTATCAACAAGCTTGGTTGATGTATATCTAGGTGCGATATCGCTTATATGGCGAGTGGGAAAAAGATGATGAGCGCATTCCTATGCTCTTGGCTGCAAGGCAAACTGCCAAGGTTTGTCGATCTATATATTTTTGGATCATCTGTGATGAATCTGTCAAGCTTTATTCCTCGTTATCTTTATTTCTTTGCTTTATTTCTATGTAGTTGGACACTAGACGTATTTTGAAACGGCTAGCGAAGGAAAATTTGAAACAGCTGGGTCGGATGGTTGCAAAATTAGCTCATGCAAACCCTATGACCGTCCTCCGTACAATTGTTCATCAGGTGCTGATTTAGTAGATCCTGTATCCTCTGACGACTGAAAAGCCCTGGCAGATGTTGATGATGTGCATTCTGTTATGTTAATTTTTTATACTTTGATATGCAGATTGAGGCATACAGAGACATGATTACTCCTGTGGTTGATGCATTTAAGTATTTGACTCAGGCATGTATATTTCTTTTTGTTTTAACTTCTGGTTTCATGTTGACTGCATCCACTTGTGGTATCATAATTTGTGACCTTATTAGGCAGTTAGAGATGTGTGACCTTATTTATTTTTAAATCCTTTGAGTCACCCCTGCCCCACTGAAATCTGGAGAAGACTCAAGTTATAAAGAAGATATAAACAAACCGGAATTATAGTAACACAACCATCTAGTGAGAAAAAAGAAGCCTTCCACGTTCCAATTAGTCTGAACTCTAAACATTATTGCCCACAGGGCCGCACTCAGCCAAATCACCATTTAAATGTAATTCCTTCTCAAGCATGAAGACGAAAAAGAGTGCCATCTTCAAGCTGCTAATTATATTCTGTATTATTTCAGTGACCATTTGCCTTTTTGGATGTTAATTTCACTCATTTACAATTTACTTGTTATCTGAACCATCCTTGTTACAAGAGTAGAACAATAGGGAGGGGGGGGGGAGACAGAGATTGTGATCTGAATGATATGAATTGATTTCTTAACAGTGAGTACAAGAGTATCTCTTCATATAGAGCTACATTACTTACTTAGCTTACAAGAGAGGATAGCAACTACTCACACTAACTATACAGCTGGCATTTAACAAACTACTAGCAGAAACTAACTGCCTCTAAGGGAAGGATACCATACACTCGAGTACATAGCACTCTCATACACTAGCTTTTACTTTTTAATTTTGTGCACCCATTATGTTCTGCTTTTTTGAGACTGTTTTGCATATTGGTAACTTGGAACCTTACTTTTTTGTTTTAACAGCTTGAGTATGATATATTGGAATATGTTGTGATCGAGCGATTAGCACTTGGTGGACGTGATAAGTTAAAGGATGATGGGCTCAATTTGTCAGACTGGCTTCAATCTCTAGCGTCATTTTGGGGCCACCTGTATGTATATTTGTTTCCTTAGCACTTCTATTTAGATGATTGAGATATGAGGTCTGCGTTAACTTTTTCTTGATGGGTTGTCATGCACATCTGAAATAAGTTCTGGGGAGTAATTATGATCCTTTTGGGGTTTTCCAACAGGATGTCTGACTGAATCTGGTTGGGTTATACAATTTATTCTTCTGATTAAAGCATTATTTTTATTCGCTGCATAATTGGTTTATGAACAATTCAATTATAGGTTGTCTGTCATAAGTGTCTTGGGTGATATTTGTCTTTTGACAACTATTTTTGAACGCTCTAATTTTGTTGAAACTATTTTATGCTTAAGTAATAATTATTGATAAATGTCATTCATGAGTCATTTGTCTACATTCACGCCATCCTATGGAATTTAGATCTATCCGGGATGCCTTGTATCAAATTCCAGGTTGCAGATCAACCTTAGCAAATGCAGGTTTACTGGACATAGCAGCATTTTGTATCCCTGAGTGCTAACATCAGATCAATTTGAACCACTTTGCTTGCCAGATGGTGGCCATGCGCTGACAGCTGTATGATGTGTGCTTACTGGTTTTTGCTGACAGATTTTTTTGGAAAAGACATTCGAGGTTGAAAGGGGGTGTCATTCGTGGGTTATCCTTTCAAAGTTCCAACCTTTGTTAGTCTCTTGTCCTCATAATTTTACAAGGGGGTTTAAAATGTTAAGAAGTGCCATTTAAGATAAGCAAGTGAGTAGTCAGCTATCCGTTAACTTGGATGTTGATCTTTCTTTTTTAACTTGGAAAGGTCAGTACTGTTACCAGACACTACTAGTCAATGGAGATGAAAGAACGAGTGTTTGCAAATTGCAGTGACATCAGTTGGAAGTCATGGAGTTTTTTTGCTTTATGTGAAGGATGATCTATGTTGTATGCACGATATTTGTCATTCTCATTGATTTTTTGTCATTTCTAATATCAATGACGAAATGACAGATTATTGGCACTTATCGAGCAATGTTCAAGAGGGGGACACATCCATAGTACTGCGCGTTTACCATTTTGTCTTTGCTAATTTGTGATGATTTTCGAAAAACTAGGGGAACAGATTCCTAAGCTGTTGGCCTTGTAGAGAGGGAGGACCTCAACTGTTTACTTTGGGTGGTTGCTATGTGATTAATCATTGCTGAAATTCAACTGTTGGACATGTATGCTTAGTCTTTGGTGTTGGGCTGATAATAGGTAGGTCTGGATCCATCTGATGAGACTTCAGTGGATAGTAGCATTCTTACATGTGGTCTGCTCCATTAGATATTACTTTCCTTCTGTGATGCTAATGAGACCGCAAAAGATATCAAAGAAACCATTAACTCTTTCTGAAGCTGTTTACTGTGTATATCTACAAGTGGACATAAAGGAGTAGTAGTTTTAGATGGTATATTCTTTCTTCAAAGAAGGTCAAGATGGAAAATACAGCTTTTCTTATGACTTTATCGTCCGTAGTTTCCTTCAATGATCAACAATTTTCCCCTACAAGAGGGCGATTCATGATTGTGTTGTCTGTATAGCACTGAGTTGCTCTTCTTCTAAAGAACGGATGGCATAACAAGTTTTGCGTAAATCATAATATCTGGTTTTAGTGGGGCTACATTTCAAAAATGAAGAATTAGATGCTTGTGGCTGCATTAATTTTGCTGGGCATACCTGTTAAATCCTGAACAACCTTGGGGGCCATTATCCCGCTAGGAATTTGTTTTTGCCTTGGAGGGATGGGGATTGAAATACCTGGAGCATTTTGGTTTGGTTTTCTTTTCTCTCTCTCTCTCCTAGCACATTCATTTTCTTTTGATAAATAAAATATTGAGCGTGTGTAATAATATGAAATAAAATGGAGTGAGGTTATATTCTGTGTTAACCTTCTGAATTTTCCTGTTTTGCGTGTTAAAGTGATTGTTAAAATGTTTTATTGGTTAGCTTCTTTGAAGGGCTTATATTAGATTATTTATTGGCTACTTTTAAGTGTAGCTGTTGCCTTCTGTGCAGAACCTGTGTGATACTTAAAATATATGATTTGAAAAGAAGTTCATAATCAAGTAGTGGAATAATATTGCCTTCTTAATAAGGTAAGGTCAAACTTTCATGATTAAGTTAAACAAAACAGACTAAACTAATAATTTGGAAAAGAATATTAATTTTAGTTAGATATGCTGTTTGCTGAGCGGAATTACTAAAAAGAAGATATGCACTTAGACAAATGTACTGAAACTCTAAAATGAAGAGTTCAAAGAGATCCGGATTAAATTACTAACGCGTATAGACTAATTTGAGTGGTCAATCGAAAACAAAATTATAATGGAAACTATTGAAGAAACAAAATATATCAGTTGATATTGTTGGCCCTCAAAATAGTGAGCAAATGTAGTTTGCATTCAGTTTCTGTTGATGAGACTGTGCATTAAGTTTCGTGCTGGTCTTCTGTAAGATTTATCATGTTTAAATTTTCTTTATGTCGATGTTGGTTAAGCTGTTTTAAATAGTTTGACTTTGGTTTTTATTATTGCCTTTTCATGTTCAGAATTGAGTAGGATTTGCGTTTATTGCTTCATGAAGCATGGTCTTCTTTGAATGTTTTAATGAGCTCAAGTAATTATTGTAGGTGTAAGAAGTACCCATCAATGGAATTACGGGGCCTTTTCCAGTATCTTGTGAACCAGCTAAAAAAAGGGCAAGGAATTGAGCTTGTTCTGCTGCAGGTTTTTTTTCTTTGTCAATCTTCACTGATGAATAATGTCGTGCAATATGCACTGCAGCACATGAAAAGGCCTAATACTGGCCCTAAATAAATATTTTTGCTGGTTTTTAACAGGAGCTTATTCAGCAAATGGCAAATGTTCAGTACACTGAGAACTTAACTGAGGAACAGCTGGATGCTATGGCAGGGAGTGAGACTCTCAGATATCAAGCAACTTCGTTTGGAGTAACTCGAAATAATAAGGTACAATAAGTACATCTTATGAAGTTAAGTTTTGGAAAGCAAGATACTTATGAAATTGGAGTTTAGACAGATTGAAATTTTACTCCAGGTGTAAGATTTTTTTTACTGCTTGCCCGCTTCCTTTGGTTTGTACTTGTTGAACTGGTTAAAGAATACTAATTAGATTGCATTGATAATTTTGAAACTTTTATAGAGTGAGCACCGTTTGGATTTTGCCTTGTTGATTGAGCTTAAAGATGAACTTCCTGAAACGTGGGCTAGTGTGAATAAATACCTATTTGTTGGATTATCTATTTTCTTTTTTTTACTGAAAAGATAGCCGGTTGAATGCAATGAGCCTGTTTGAATATTGTGTTTAACGTTGATTTTCTTATCATCATGTTTTGTTGGCTCTAGTGAATCACATATCTTGTTCTGTGAGCTTCTGAAAACTATATTAAATTTTATGTATTTTGGAATGGTGCCTCATTTAAGTTTCATCATGTAACTTGGGGGTTGACATTTTAACTTACCATATGGAATTACTAATGCAGGCATTGGTAAAGTCCTCTAGCAGGTTGAGAGATTCATTACTTCCAAAAGATGAACCAAAGTTGGCAGTCCCCCTCTTACTGCTACTTGCTCAACATCGTTCTCTGTAAGATCGTTAACTTATCATTGTTAGAGCTAATTATCTAGATTCTGTTCTCAAATTTAATGGTTTTGCAGGGTTGTCATCAATGCAGACGCACCCTACATTAAGATGGTTAGCGAGCAGTTTGATAGATGCCATGGAATGCTTCTTCAGTACGTTGAATTTCTTGGCAGTGCAGTTTCACCAGCATCAAATTATGCTATTCTTATTCCCTCTCTCAGTGACCTGGTCCACCTTTACCACCTGGACCCAGAGGTTTTTTTTTCCATCCTGTGTCTATTTTTCTTATAAACTTCCGACATGTTCTCATGATAAATACTGTGTGGTTTTATGATTTCTATGTTCTGATTTTCCCTTTAGTTGTAGAATTTATGGACAATGTTCTTTGCTTGATCCTGCATTAAATACTGTTTTTTTTTCTTGGACACAGGTTGCTTTCTTGATATATCGCCCTGTGATGAGGCTTTTCAAGTCTCATAGGAATCCTGATGTTTGCTGGCCCTTGGATGATAGAAGTGCTGCAAGTGATGTATCTTCAAACATTGAGTCTGACCTTGCAGATCATTCTGGTAGTATGGTTCTTGATCTTGGCTCTGGTCAAAGTCCTATAAGGTTAAAGGCCTAACCTTATTCCTCATATTTCCTTAAACCTTCTATGCTTTGAGATGTTACAGTGTAGATTTTAAACTTTCCAATGTGTTGAGATGGTTTTAGATGCCATTCTAGCTGGTAGGCTTAAGTCTAAACTTGTTGTTTTCGACTTTTTGTGATCTTACAAGGTATAAGATATACAGAGTTTATTTCTGCTATTTTGTGGATTACTACTTACTATTTTATAACTGTATGCAGTTGGTCATATCTTCTAGATACTGTTAAAACCATGTTGCCTTCTAAAGCCTGGAATAGCCTTTCTCCTGACCTATATGCTACATTTTGGGGTCTCACATTATATGATCTGTATGTTCCGAAAAATCGTTATGAGTCGGAAATAACCAAGCTTCATGCTAATCTTAAGTCTTTGGAGGAGCTTTCTGACAATTCAAGCTCAGCAATCACCAAGAGGAAGAAAGAAAAGGAAAGAATTCAAGAATCTCTTGATCGTCTGACTAGTGAACTCCACAAACATGAAGAGAATGTTGCATCTGTCCGTAGAAGGCTTTCTTATGAAAAAGACAAATGGTTAAGTTCCTGTCCTGATACCTTGAAGATTAACATGGAGTTTCTTCAGCGTTGTATATTCCCACGATGTACTTTCAGTATGCCGGATGCTGTTTATTGTGCTATGTTTGTGCACACACTTCATTCACTTGGAACCCCCTTTTTCAACACAGTCAACCACATAGATGTTCTGATTTGTAAGACCCTACAACCAATGATATGCTGCTGCACTGAATATGAGGTAGGCAGGCTTGGCAGGTTTCTGTACGAGACTTTGAAGATTGCTTACTATTGGAAGGTAATTGATTTTTACTTGTTTACATTTTTTTTTATTTTTTTTTATTTTTTTAAATGCCTTTCAGGGGCCGTTCATTTTTTTATGTTTTTTTTTTCTAACCTTTATTATTTTCAGAGTGATGAATCTATTTACGAACGAGAATGTGGAAACATGCCTGGATTTGCTGTTTATTACAGATATCCTAATAGCCAGCGAGTTGCATATGGGCAGTTCATTAAGGCAAGTTTAACTATATGCTAGTTTAAAACTGCTTTGAATTTTTTCTTTGACTGTGTTGTCTAGATCTCTTGGCTTTTGTTATCTTTATCAATTTGGTTTTTTCAAAAGGATTTGCTGTTGGTCTACCGAAGATAAATTAATGCTGTGAGGAATCATTTTATATTTTCTTTTTGCTGATAGGTACACTGGAAGTGGAGTCAAAGAATCACACGTTTACTTATTCAGTGTCTGGAATCTAGCGAGTACATGGAAATTAGAAATGCTCTTATAATGTTGACAAAAATTTCTAGTGTTTTCCCTGTTACTAGAAAAAGTGGGATTAACCTTGAAAAGCGGGTAAGTAATCCTTATATTAAACTTTGCTTATGCTAGTTATTTGACTAATAATGCATTTTTTAAAATGATTTTATCTCCCGTGCAGGTAGCTAAGATTAAAGGTGATGAGAGAGAGGATCTTAAGGTGTTAGCAACTGGCGTTGCAGCTGCACTGGCTGCTAGGAAGGTATGCTGTTACCTTGTTACAACTTACAAGCTTAGCCATACTTTGTTTAACACACTAATTCCATCCATTATGCAGCCTTCTTGGGTTACCGATGAAGAATTTGGTATGGGTTATCTTGAGCTGAAGCCTGCACCATCTATGACTAAATCTTCAGCTGGAACTTCGGTAACTGTACAAAGTGGGATAAGTCTTGGTGTTTCTCAAACTGAGTCTGCCAGTGGAAAACATTTGGACTCCGGAAACACAGTCAAAGACCAGATAACAAGAACAAAAACTGCAGATGGCAAGTCAGAGAGATCTGAAAGCATTACAGCAATGAAATCTGATTCTGGCCACGTAAAAATCAAGGGTAGTTCAATAGTGAATGGATTGGATGCTCAGTCATCCTTACCCTCATCTGCTGGACAATCTGGGACGTCAAAATCAGGGGAAACCCCAAAGCAAGTGGAAGAATCCATAATTAGAGCATCTGATGAACATGCGACAAGAACTGCTGAGGTAGCTTTTAATGTCTCAGTTGTGCTGTGCAGTTTGCATTTTTATTTGTATAATGGGCTTGTGAATAGTCTCATTTGCATCACTTTTTGCATTGTTGAGTACCTGCTTTCCTTGGCTTACTGTTTGTGTAGCGGGCGGAGTTGAGAGAATAATTGTATAATTGTGACCTGGAGGAAAATTTATACTACTATCATTTACATGGGAAAAGTTAAAGAACCTTTTTTTATAATTCAAATTTTGCACAAATTAATAAATAGTTAAAAAATGTATCTTGTTCATTGACTAAGAAAAGTTTAGAAATAATTATGCTGTACCCATCTTGACAAGGTATTCGTTACTTCCGGTGCATACTCGTTTTTCTCTTCTATTCTTTGGTATTGATACTGTTTTTCCATTCGATCCATATTAATTTGGTTCTCTTGTTTTCAGTCGAGAACTTCAGCAAAACGTTCAGTGCCTGCTGGTTCACTTTCAAAGCCCTCAAAACAAGATCCTGCAAAAGAGGATGGAAGATCTGGAAAACCTGTTACTAGAGCTTCTGGCTCCATGAGCAGTGACAAGGATATACAACCCCATGCATCAGAGGGAAGACACACTGGAAATACCAATGCATCTTCTGCGAGCGCTAATGGTAACACCGTTTCAGGTTCTGCAAAAGCTCCATCAGCAAAGGTTTCATTTGATGGTCCTGGTAATGAATCAAAGGCAGATATCGGGGCTTCCAAGTCTTCCGATATTAGGGCTTCTATGGGGAAGGATGATGGAAATGATATTACTGACTTCACTAGAGGATCTTCTCGTGTAGTTCATTCCCCTAGGCATGAGAACACAGTCACTTCAAAGTCAAGTGATAAAAGTCAGAAGCGAGCTAGTTCTGCTGAAGAGCTAGACAGACTAGGTAAACGGCGGAAAGGGGATGTAGAGCTAAGAGATTTAGAGGGTGAAGCTCGTTTCTCTGAAAGAGAGAAGCTGATAGATCCTCGATTGGCTGATGACAAATTGGGACTTGATGAAATTGGTCTGTACAGGGCAGGAGATAAGCCATTGGAAAGGCCAAAAGACAAAGGTAATGAAAGATACGAAAGGGAACACAGGGAAAGATTGGATCGTCTGGATAAGTCTCGTGGTGATGACTTTGTTGCAGAAAAACCTAGGGATAGGTCAATAGAAAGATATGGAAGAGAACGATCTGTTGAGAGAATACAAGAGAGGGGTAGTGAGAGGAGTTTCAATAGACTCCCTGAGAAGGCTAAGGATGAAAGAAGCAAGGATGATAGAAATAAATTACGCTACAATGATGCAGTAGTAGAAAAGTCTCATGCGGATGACCGTTTCCATGGGCAAAGCTTGCCTCCGCCACCCCCTTTACCTCCGAATATGGTTCCTCAATCTGTTAGTGCTGGTAGGCGTGATGAAGATGCAGACAGGAGATATGCTACAAGGCATTCTCAAAGACTCTCTCCGAGGCATGAAGAAAAAGAACGGAGACGGTCTGAAGAGACTGTGGTTTCTCAGGATGATCCCAAACGTAGAAAAGAAGATGATTTTCGAGACCGAAAGCGTGAGGAAATGAAGGTATGGACCACTAATATGTATTGATTTCTTACAGGATCTGTTACTCTGGATATTTACTTCATGCACATGTAGTATACAACTACGGATTAGTGCCAACTAATATGTATCATATGTAGTTCTTTTTTTGGCGGGGAGGGGGGTTGAGTTTTGTCACTCTGTCCATGAACTACATATTTTTAGATCAGCGTTATCATAATTGATTGTTTTCAATGATCAAATATGATATAAAGTGATGATCTGACATGTATTTAACAAGCATTGGTTTCTATGAAGAACTTCCTTGTTTTCTCAGTTGATGGGTAATATTAACTATTACTTCAGATTGAAAGCGCAACCAATGTGGAAAGTTATCAGCATAAAATGTTAGAATGTAAGGCATTATTAGGGTTCTATGATTATTTGTTCTAAGGGTATAGTGAAGATTGCTTCCCATGGGTCTCTTTTCTATCTGATATTATTGTCTGTGTTTTTTATTCAGGTGGAGGAGAGAGAAAGAGAGAGAGAAAGGGAGAAAGTCAACATTCTAAAAGAAGACTTGGATTTAAATGCTGCATCCAAGAGACGTAAGCTTAAGAGGGAGCATCTACCAACTGGTGAACCTGGGGAGTACTCACCGGTGGCCCCTCCTCCCCCTGGTATTGGTATAACACAAGCATATGATGGAAGAGACAGGGGAGACAGAAAAGGACCCATGATCCAGCATGCAAGTTACATAGATGAACCGGGTCTCAGGATTCACAGTAAAGAGGTAGCCGGCAAGATGAATCGTCGTGATTCAGATCCGTATCCTCAGTCGCGTAATGCTTAGCCCGATATGCATGCTTATTTAATACATCATTACACTTCTTTCTGTCCATCTTCTACTGGTGCATCACTAGACTGTTTACATGTCTACCTCACCTGCATACATTTTTCCCCACCAGTTACATCTTCATGGATAAAGCTGCATGTTTACTTGGTAGATTTAGTTGCTTAAAGCTCCACAATATGGTATAATATATATGCCTGTTTGGGTTGCATGCTGTTCATTCACTTTTTTCTTAATCAAAAGGATAGCTAGT
The DNA here is from genome assembly GCF_012489685.1 of Lotus japonicus. Taxonomy (NCBI): domain Eukaryota; kingdom Viridiplantae; phylum Streptophyta; class Magnoliopsida; order Fabales; family Fabaceae; genus Lotus; species Lotus japonicus. The sequence continues at coordinate 83,022,885 of NC_080044.1, read as the reverse complement.
TTAAATTTTTTTTGCATGTTTTAATGATACATTGTTGTGCCCTTAATTGACTATTAGCTTGTATGACCGTGAATGGGATGATGAGAAGAGACAAAGAGCTGATCAAAAGCGAAGGCACCGGAAGTAACATACCAATGGGGGGGAATCACAAGTAAACTTTTCAAAAGGTCGTTTATTTTTTGCAGGGACTATAATGCTGACTTCTTGCAAGTGTGTTGATGTGCTGGGTTCACATCACTTTTGACTACTATCCCCATCATGCTTTGGTAACTTGTACCAAATTTTCAGCTGTTCAAACTATTTGGTATATTTTCTGAAGCCAAAGCAAAGAAAGTATGAATTGACTTGTACACTTGTATATAGTTTTGTATATTTTGGGTAGACAGTGATGAAATGTGCACTCTGAAAATGTGATTAATTCGCCTGAACCTTCATTTATAAGAATAGTCCAACAAGGGAGCATGAAGTTTTGTAGACTTTGTCTAAATGTTTTGCTGATTTTACATGAGAAGGGTTCGATGCACTTGAACTTTCATCCTTTGCCATTATGTGTAATCCTGTACACCATCCTTTGTTGATCTAACTCTATACCTTCCGGCTCTTGTATTTCTGCAAGATAGATACGGTTACTTGAAGAGAGGCTCAAGTTCTGTGGTAGTATTTAGTACTCCCTCCGTTCTTTTTTAAGTGTCGTTTTAGAATAATCTTTTTGTTCCTATTTAAGTGTCATTTTGATGTTTTAAAGTCATCATTTACCAATTATACCCTTACTTTTTCAATAACTCCACTTCACATTTCCTATAAGATTCTCCTTTCCCAATAACTATAAAGAGGTTTATAAATATATGATTGGGAGAAAGTGGTAATGGTTTAATGATATGAGAGAGTGAAAAAAAAAACTAGCAATCAACTATCTTGGTTGGAGAGCTTTTATGACTTTATGATTGGGATGTAAGAGGGTAGAATGGAGAAAAAAACTCTGACAATCTACTATCTTGGTTGGAGAGCTTTAAGCTAAAACGACACTTAAAAAGGAACGGAGGAAGTATTTACTTATATGGTTGTGAAAAGGAAAATGATTCATAGACATCTTCATAGTTCAAACACCTAGAGTGAGAAATGAATGTGATGATATATGATGTCATTAGAAGAGAGAGAGAAAGAAAAATGAGGTTTGAGAGGGTTCTGTATTGTTTGAATATCTTAGTATCATTACTTGTGAAAAGAACAATAAACCAAGCTTCGGAATCATAATTTGATTAATCTGTTTGCAGCTCAGTTAAAAATTCGTTCTTGTATATTGGAGTATTTATTTGTATACACTTTTTGTTAATATATATAAATTTAGCTAATAGGATTAACAAATGCCTTGATTATTATTGGTATTTTCACCCAATAATGATTGTCTACATGGCTTGGCTTGAATACTTGTCTTAGACATGTAAAAATATGTCAACAGTATTTTTTTTTGGCTTAAATAAGTTTTTCGTCCCTAACCTTTCCATAATACCTGGTTTTCGTCCCTCGCCGGAGCAAAGGTGGGGTTTAGTCCCTAACCTTTGCCAAAACGTTTGGTTTTCGTCCCTCCGGAGCTCTGGGTCAACGCCGGAGCTCCGGTGGCCCATGTGGCAATGCCACATAGGATTAGTGAGGCCACGTGTTATTATTATTATTGTTAAATTTTGGATCTCATCCTCATGTATAAAATTGAATTTGGTTTTAGTCCCTGGAATAATAATCATGATTTGGCATGCATCCTTACATAGAATATTGATCTGTGTTTTGGTCCCCTATTGGACATTAAAAGGCTACTTAGGAAGAAAAAACGTGTTAAAGTATGACAATCGCAAATGCCACAACATAATTTCATGCATAAGTCAAAATATTCTTACAAAATGATAGTGGTCCATCCACAAAGACATAAATTGCACAAGTGGTCCGACGGGCTTACCTGTTCACGCATAAGTCAAAATATTGTGCAATTTATGTCTTTGTGGATGGACCACTATCATTTTGTAAGAATATTTTGACTTATGCATGAAATTATGTTGTGGCCTTAGCAATTGTCATACTTTAACACGTTTTTTCTTCCTAAGTAGCCTTTTAATGTCCAATAAGGGACCAAAACACAGATCAATATTCTATGTAAGGATGCATGCCAAATCATGATTACTATTCCAGGGACTAAAACCAAATTCAATTATATACATGAGGATGAGATCCAAAATTTAACAATAATAATAATAATAACACGTGGCCTGACTAATCCTATGTGGCATTGCCACATGGGCCACCGGAGCTCCGGCGTTGACCCAGAGCTCCGGAGGGACGAAAACCAAACGTTTTGGCAAAGGTTAGGGACTAAACCCCACCTTTGCTCCGGCGAGGGACGAAAACCAGGTATTATGGAAAGGTTAGGGACGAAAAACTTATTTAAGCCTATTTTTTTCTTATTTGCTAAGAGCTTATTTAAAAAAAAAATGACAGCTGTGTGTCTGCATTTAATGACTAGTTTTTCTAGATCAAATAGACCAACCGCAATCATAACCCTCTTATTAGGATAACAACTAAAACAATAAAAAAATAAGAGAAAATCCCACGGTATAGTAGTACCATGGATCCAGGACATGAAATCCATTATAGACCCCAAGGGTATGAAGGGTTATGAGCAAATCTCCCATAGTAGTTGGACTCCTGAAAAGGGTTGTTAGCTGCAGTAGGAGATTTGTACGTGGTGACTTGTTTTTGCTGCTTTTCGTTCACTTCGAAGCTATGATCATCATCCCATCCTTGCTGATAGCTGAATAAGCTGATTAAGTCACTCTGATCATAAGCATGAGAAAAACTAATGGAAGATTCCAGCAGTGCCTCCCAACTAACATCCTCACTATCATCTTCCAGATCAATCAAAGGCTTCTCTTTGATGTGGAATGTGTCACTTCTCATCACCACCTGTCTTTCTGAGGGAGTTTCCTCAGAAGATGATGAAGGGCTAGTTGGAGAACATGATGATGACTCTGTCAACTGCCACATGCCACTCAGAAACCTTTCTAGAGCCTTGATTTGTAAATGTGAGATAGGTTCCACCAAAGGGTACTCATAGGAACCACACAACCCTTTGGCCTTGCACCATTCATAGAACTCATAAAGCTGATTTGACTGCATAGCTGCTTTCTTGTATATATTGAAAGCAGCTATGCAGTTCCTATAAGGCATCTCAAGGAGATTGTCCAAAACCACTACCAATTCTTTTCTGAACTTTGTGTAGCAAATGAAGCTGTCTCGGATTATGAGTTTCATGCCACACTGGACAAGGAAACTTCTTGCTGCCACCCTTTTAGGGTAACAATCCATCACCCTGTCTATGAGGCTCTGGAGTTGTGGTAAGGTTTCAAGCATGTCACCCATTTCTCTCATCTTGTTGTGAAAAGTTTGAGGCCTAGTGTCTTGTTCCTTTTCTTTTTGTTGGTGTTCAAACATGGTGCTACTAGTGCGATCCAAGGGGACACAGTTAAGTGCTTCATCTAAAAGGTGTGCATAGGATATGATGAAGTTTGTGTAGGATTTGGAAGATGAGGATGAAGCATCCTTGAAGTGGCAAGGGTAGAGAGAAATCAATCCATTGGAACGAGTCCACAGCAGTTCAGTCCAGAGGGGGCTGTTTCCTTGGACAGAGCGAAGCAAACGGTGGAGAAGAATCAGAGACTTGAGCGCGACTCGCCAGCTATGTGTGGTGCCAAATCTTCGAGTGAAGCTGATGGCAAATGAGTGACACAAGGTGGGAGATAAGGAGAAGAGTTTCAAGAGAAGTTGTATGTATTTTTCTTGCACGGGAAAGTCATCAGGTGCAGTTGCTTTGATGATGATGAGGTTGATATCAGAGAAACCTGCAGCTGAAGCAATCTTGGCATAGCTGATGCAGCTGTGCTCTTTTAGAGCAGTGTAAACTTTAAGGAACCGCCTCTGCATACCTCCTTCAGTATATTTGATTTCACAATTATCTTAGAATGAAAATCCCTTCAATTCTGGCTAGAAGCTATAAGTCTTAGTTTCCCAATAAATTTAACTTGGATTCTGTATGAATTGTGAAATCAAACATGTACTTTCTCTGCGTGAGAACAGAGAAAGAGAGGTTGAGGGGTGGAGAAGAATGAAGGTGGCAAACCTTAAATATGAAGTGGTGATTTTGTTTTTTGTCACCATCTCTGCTCAAGTGGTAAATAATGTATTTTTAGAGTGATTTCTTGTGTTTGTTACTGCCACGGCTACAACTACGAGGGAAGTAGCTGGCTTATTGGAGTATAAACAAAGCGATTGGAGATGTGAACTATTGGGTCTTGAAAGAGACAGAGAAAGATACACAGCCTGCAAAACTGTAGCCTTGAGATTTGGGCTACTTGGGAATTCCTCATAAGTCATAATCACACTTCTAGCATTGTTCAAAGACGAAATTTTGGAACAACATTGTGCTTCTCAAGTTACACTTGTATCATGTGTAAAGACAAAATTTTGAGATACCATTGTGCTTGGGCGGATTCTAGTGAGTGACTCGGGGAATATGGAGAAATTATGTTTTAATGGTTAATCATATAAAATAGTGTGGTTAATCTTAGACACTATATATGGTTATTATGACAAAAGTAAACTAATTATGTGGTGAATCAAAGGAGAGTGCAAAAACTTAGTCAAGTCTAATTTTGAGCATTATTTATGTTTTTCATAAAGTTGATCATTTTGTGGTAGAATTAGAGTTTATTTGATACTCATATCAACAGGCCGGGTAGCACTGCTCAAATTGTTTTCCTTTACACTCGTAATGTAGAGAGTAGCGACAAAAGTCCCTCCCATCTTATGTGGCACATTTTCTATTTTGTTCATTTATTTATACTAAATGCAATTTCTTAGTCTCCCTCTCTATCCTTGAATCTTGATCAACAGGCCGGGTAGTCATTTTCCCATGAGAAGTAAATTAGGGGTAAATTATGAGTGCTACATGGGAAGATTTTTCTTTTATCTTCATCGTTGTTCAATTTAAGAGATCTCACTAATACTCAACTTTGTCAATTACTTAGAAATTTCATTTTTGCATCCATATAACTCAATAACTTAAATGTTCGTTTTCTCCATGCCATCTAAGTTTGTTTCTTTATACTCATTGAAACATTATGTTAATTTGACCTTGTCTTTTCTATTAAGTGGTCAACAAGCTCATTATAAAAGCCAATTTAAAAGAATAAATTTTTTTTTTGGATTAAGTCCCCGTTTAAAAGAGCTTATAAATAATTTATTTGAGCTTATTCTATAAAATAAGCTATTATGTGCATGTTTGCAAAAGCTTATTGAAATAACTTATAAACTCTCATAAGCTATTTTTAGCTTATTTCAATTACCTCCTAGTAATAGCTTATGAAATAGCTTTTTCAGAGCTTATCTCTATATCTATCATTAAATCCAACCGAGTTCAATTTTGCCACTTCTAGTAATTTCACTTATTTGTAACCTGCTTCTGTAAAATGTATCCAAACACTTTAATTATGTATAAGCTATTTTCATTGTGCGCATCAAACGCAAACTTATTAAATTTAAGTGCATACGACATAAACTCTTATACGATAAACGCTTATTATAAGTGTTTAATTAAGTTGTTTATCCAAATATAGCCTAAGAGGATATTAATTGGGCTTTTTAGCTAAAAGCTACAAAGCTCGTCTCTCGATGTTTGGACAAAAACAAATACCCCAAATATATTCACTAACAAAAAAAAACACCATAATGTAAGCATATTCTTATTTTTTAATGTATTCTCAGCCGATAGTTGTAAGACTTTTCCAACAAATAATTCTCTATATGCACTGCCCAAGAATTTAACTATGGACTAAATGTTTACATAACTCAACTAACCACCAGTTGTGTCATACCTTGTTGGTGATATCAACATATGCTTTAAGAAATCGCTCCCTCAAGGTTCCCCTTTTCCACTACTGGGGAGGTTGGCCCTTTTTTCACCACAATAGGTGGTTATCTTATCTGCTTCACCCCATGTCTCCGAACGCTCTCTCTCGTCGTGTAACCGTCGTCGTGTCGTCGTCGCCACACTCATCTCACAATCACCACCGCCGCATGCGACCACTTCTGTTTGTGTGGCCTTTTCTCTCATCACATGCATCATCTTTATGGCCCCCACTGGCGTCACCACAAGGTCCTCCACTGGCAACTTACTTATAATTCTCTGTGGCTTTTCCCAACTAGTTGTATTACCCCATCGAATTATGAGTCCGACTCATGTTATCAATCAAATGTTTACTTTTGACAAAATAAAAGAAATTTATATCAACATATTAAAGATTGTATGTTTAATAAATAATTTTTTTCTCTTAGAAGAATTCATTTATTTTACGTTATAAAAATCGTATAATCCTATTACATTCAAGTTACCTAGGTAAAATACTTTATTCTCCTAGTTTCTGTGTATTGTTGCCCCTAACAAGTGTGACTAACCTGCCTTGAAAATTTTCAGTAGGATCTGCGTGTAGCTTTGTGCCCCAAATGTTACCCTCCTTAACACAATCAATTCATAAGATTTTACATAGGAACATGATATACATATAAGTTTTAAAATGGTACTTTAGTCTAGTGTTGAAACTTAAATTTGAAACATAAATATAAGTTACAGACGTTTCTCTTCTTTCTTGGTGTCCTACACGCACCTATAATGCACTTTGGTTGTACTCTTCTGGTTATGAGTTGATGTTAAATTTTAAATATGAGGAAATGAATTCACATTTTCCTTTATGCCTAACTAAACGAAAGAAATAGAATATCATTTTATGCGTCTTTTCTGACCGTATTATCAGCTATTGAGCTTCATTTCCTAAGTCAACTGCACATTAATTTTATATTATCTATCACTTTAATCACTTCAATCACTTGCAGTAGAGGAAGCTGCAACATTCCCTGCACCTGCGGCATCTGGACATGCGGCAGTGATCAATTGTTGTTGTTGAACTTGATTTTGTTCAGTCATGGGCTCATATGAAACTTGGATCTCCAAGAATTGGACTTTCATGCCTTTCTTGGAGAACTTCTTCGACTCTATTATTCGGCTCAAGAAGCGAAGCCAGGCGAAACCCATACAGATTTCTCTGTCAGAACTAGGCGAGACTCATACATCTTTATCATTACGAATGCTTCTTGCAATTAAGTCGTGAAGGACTTGTGTTAGTTTCACTGAAAAGTGCATCCACCTATTATTGCCAAAAATCATATTGAACTAGATGTTGACCCGCGTGCTGCGCAAGAATATATCAATATACATTTTTTTGTTAGATATTTTTTTAAAAAACTAAAAAATGAAAGTTCTATTGTAGTATGATTTTTAGTAATGGAAAAATTGGTATGATTTTTTTATAGCGCCCCTCTTGAAAATTATTTTGACTACCTAACGTCTCTTTTATATATGACCTTTTCTATTATGTCCTAAGAAAAATTTAGTTCAAATTAAAATAATTATTTGGAAATCAATCTGACTCATAAGGAACATATGATAAATGATATATGCTAAAAGTAAAATTGTGGTTTGTGGCATTGTGTGGATCAAGATTTAACATAGTTCACAATAGAGCTACCTCTATTTTATGTCAATTTATATATATATTATTGTCATTTTATTTTGTACAGTCATGATATGTTGGTTGTTAAATAAAATGCAATTGTTGTTTTAAAAAAAAAAATCTGACTCATAAGGAACATATTATAAGGAACATATTATAAATGATATATGCTAAAAGTAAAAATGTGGTTTGTGGCATTGTGTGATCAAGATTTAACATACTTCACAATAGAGCTATCTATATTTTATGTCAATTTATATATTATTGTCATCTTATTTTGTACACTCATGATATGTTGGTTGTTAAATAAAATGCAATTGTTGTTTCAAAATAAATGTAATTATTATTTATGTCATATAGTAGCATCTATGTTAAAGTATTGACTATTTCATACCGTACGAAATATTATAATGAAATCCAAATGTGTTACATCAAATGAAATGAAAAGGAAAACAACTCTTAATTACATTATGAAGTAAAAAATGAATTTGATGTTAATTGGTAGTCATATTATTTTTCATTTTATCTCCTATTTAGCATAGTGTTATATAATTATTAAAATTATTTTTTAATCATAACTTTTTATTTTATTGACTATATTACATATAGCGTTAACTAAAGTAAAAATATGATGTATAATCACAACAACTCAATGATTTAAATATATCATTATACTTTGAAAAATATTATGTGTATCGTTATTTTTTTTATTCTTAGTTTATTTTATGTGACCCTTTTTTATCACATCTATGATAACATTAAAATTTTAATTATTAATTTAGTTCTTCTCAATATATATTAAATTGCTTTCGTTAGATTTACCGTTACACGTTAAATTTAATTTTATATAAATTATTACAAAATTATATTTTAGTTATTTTAAACAAATATTTCTCGTGTAAAATAAGGGTCCTTTAGTATGTTGTATAGTATAAAGTCAAAGGGCTCATTTATTATGTCGTATTAGACATCATAGTATAAGTTTATATAATACATTATAGTTTTATCCATTGTTTGGTGCTAACATTGTATTGTATAAGCTTATCCATTAATCTTCACCTATATATTAAATTGATGGATTATTTAACCCACCATCTAGATGATGGATAAGGCATGATAAGAATGTCATGTATAAATTACATGAAAATATTTAATCCACCGCCACCACCACTATCTATCATCGCTACCATCACCACCCTCCGCCACCAGCACCACCATCATCCTCCACAACCGCCTCCACCACCACCTTCACCACTGCACCCCCACTGTCATCCTCCACCTCCGCCATTGCCGCCTCCTCCGCCATCATCGTCGATGCCGCCATCGCTATTGCCACAACCATTGGCGCAACCACCCACCACTACCATGACTCCACAACCACCACCGTTAATTTTTTTTCATCACTCTAAGCTGTGACCTTGACTTTGTTTTTTTCTAAGTGGTCACACAAGCTCATTATAAAAGCCTGCCAAAAATAAGAACAAAAAAAAAAACTGATTTAGAGGAAATTATTTGGGCTTTATAGCTAAAAACTGCAAAAGCCGCCTCTGATGTTTGGACAAAAACAAATACCCCAAATATGTTACCCGAGTGCTTTGACAAAAACAAAAATGTACATCCGTTTTTTTTATGAGTTTAATGGATATGTACTGACAGTGTAAAATAGTTTTACACAGACATCCAATTGAATCCCGCCAAATCAGAAAATATATTATTCTTTTAATTAAAATTAAAGTCAAATGTAATTATCTCTCCTATGTGGCATGCTTTGATTGGATGACTGTGTAAAACTATTTTACACTGTCAGTGCATATCCATTAAACTCTTTTCTTATTAACATGTATTTTATAAAGTGATAAATGTATTAGACAGGTGAGTTTATGTTCAATGATATCAACATATTTTTTTTTTATGTTGTCTGGACAATTTTGAGACTAATCCCTTTAATACTTAAAGATCACATTAAATAAATAGACATATTCCAACATATCATTCTAGCACACTTAGAGATCAAACTTTGGATTAAATACTTAAGAAGTCAAACTATTCACTCGTTCGGTTACCTTGATATAACATATTCTTTTAAAAAATTGAAATCTGCATTTCAAAGAAAAGAATGTATGTGTAATTCAAGAATTTATTTATTTAACATTAGAAAAATCATATGATCTATTACATTTAAGTTAGCTAGACTAATTACTCTATTTCATTTGATTTTTGGGCACCATCGCCCCCTAACAATCTTATAGAATTTTAATGTGACCCCTCAATTATCATGAATCTTCATTGCTTGAAAAAAACTAAATCAATTTAAAATCTGAAATGCATAAAAAAATTGTCTAAATGTCCATAGGTAAAGTCTTAGTTGGATTTTCTTTTTTGATTATAACACACATTTTTATTCTAACACACACACACGTACGAACACAAGAAATAGCAAATGGGTGCTCAGTCTTAATGAGAACAAATTTCCTCAATATTTTTTGAGGAAATATTGAGAAAGTATCCCTTACAAAAATTTATGTTGCAAATGGGCGCTCACTCTCATTGATTTTTTGGTACATACACTCTCATTGATTTATAAGTAATATATACAATATTTTCATAAATTAATTTATATTAATGTAATTTCAAAAAAATATTAATGTATTTATTATGCGGAAAAAAATAATGTATACATAAAAATATATTTAGCTTTTTTAAAAAAAAAAATATGTGCTACTTTTTTTGTTCCATTGCTTGGTGGTATATACAGATAGTGCATATAAATTTTCTGTATCCAAAAATTGTAATTATTTATAATTTGTTTATTATGTATCTTTTTATTTAAATTAATTCATTAACTAACGGTGCCCCACTAGGGTGGACATTTATTATTTTGGTCCACCCATGCACCATGGGCATTACAGACATTGCATAAGGGATATTTTAGACTTTATCCTTTTCTCATCTTCTCCCTCCCACCCTCTCACGTAGGGGCGTAGCCAGAATTTTGGCTCCGGGGTGGCGAAATATTATATAAAAAATTATTTTACTTTCTTTTATCTAAACAATATTGGCAAAAAAAAAATCTAAACAATATTCATTTTTAACATACTTTTACGTATAATTTATATACACATATTTAATCTTTTATCCTTTATTTAATCGAATTTCATTATATCATATATAACTTTATCAAACAATAATCCAAAAGACTCCACATGTGTAAATCAATTAATATAATTGATATTTTTACAAGCAGGCGAGATATATAATTAATTTGAGTATAAGAAATACTAACCAACTTATAAGTTTGTCAAAAATAGCCAATAATATTTGTATTTGCATAAAATAATAAATCGTCAAAAAAGTTAATATACTTATCCCTAGCCTGGTGGTAATGTTATGGGAAGATATTCTCATTGGAGGGGGTTTGATTCCTAATGAAAGCATTTTTTACAGCGGCCTTTTTGTCCAAAAATGAAAATAAAATGGTGGCAAATGGGTTTGAACCGGGGACATGGTTGAAAATTTCCAAGTGCAAACCACTGCACTACTATCTATTATATGATATGTGCTACACCCGATATAATATATTTAGTTTTTCACCGGTGCTAAAAGGATAATATACATATTTTTAGAATGAAAATTTAAAAAATGGGGGGCGCGGCGGCACCGGTGAGCCACCTCGGTGCCTCCGCCCCTGCTCTCACGGCCCAATCTGAATCTGGATCTCTGAATCTTCAACTTCCTCTCCTTCACCCTTCCACTCTCTTCTTCCTCTCGTGATTTTTCTTTAAATTTTTTGTTGAAGACACAAGAAAGCCTCCATCTTTCTTTCCTCCATCATCACAATGACTGATTTTTTTTTTGAGATCTCAAGTTCAAAGAACAGTTTTTTAGTTGATTTAATCAATACCTGTACATGTATATATCCTTGCCATGAAGCTTCTTCCCCCATAAATTACATGAACTGACAAAAATCGAGGTGGCAAACAATGGTTCAGGCTCAAAACTTTGTGGTGGGGTTCTTCTGAGAACACCGATTTTAATTTTAGGGTTCTTCCCAAAATCACCTTCACAACCATATAGTAAACCTTGGTGAAGGTTTTGTTAGGTACATGGCATGTGACATAGGTAAATTCTCCTTCCAAGCTGCCTTCATCATCAATTTTGTATCTAGCATCTGGGTTTTCTTCAGACTGAACCAGAATAGGACCCGATCTGTTCAAATTCGAGGTGCAAACGCGTGTTTAGACAAAACCCCGCATCTTACTTCACAGGATTTATCAAGATCCACCATGATTTTGAGCCATTAGAATAGAAAAATTGAAAAGAAATAAAAGAAAAAGGTCATATCTGCAACCACCAGAAATTGATTACCTAAAATCTGCCATGCTCAAGAGAGGTAGAAGGGTTGTGGTTTCAGGAACTCAAGCTTTGATTAAAAACCCATAAAGCTTCAACTGGAACTCGCCGGAAAAGTTGTTAGATCAGAGGTCAAGGGGTGACGGCGGTGAGGTGGCCGGCGCTGGTGAGGTGGACGGTGGTGGTGGCATGGCCGTCGGCGGAGCAAGCACCAGAAGTGGGGAAAAGGAAATGGTGGACCAGATGAAAAGAGGAGGGGTTGTCTAATTTACAATTTTAACCTTTTTATCATAATTCAATCCTAACCATTAGATTAAAAAATATTTCAAAAATTTCAGATCCAATGGTGTATAACTATGGTGCATCGGTGGACCAAAAAAATAAGTGTCCACCCTGTGGGGCACGACCTTGGGGCTCGTGCACCACGCACGAAGCATTTTCTGGCGGTTAGAAACCGCCAGAAACCGTAGCTTTTCTTTTTATTTTGACAGTTGTAATTTTGTGGCGGTTTTGAACCGCCAGAAATAGTAGGTTTGCTTTTTTTTTTTGGCAGTTGTAATTTTGTGGCGGTTTAAAACCGCCACAAAATTACTCTCGTGCACAGTGTTATTAAACTCGGCTCGGACCGGCCGGTTGGACCGGTCCGACCGGGACCCGGACAGTTAAGCGGTTCGAGTTAGATATCAGATCGGTCATGCATTCAACCCGGTGAGAACCGGTATGAACCGGAATGAACCGGCTGGTTTTGTGAAAAATCGGTGGCTCAAAAACCGGCCGAGTTGTGCATTTTCAAAGAAATAGAGATGAGGACATGAGATTCTCTTATTAAAAAAGTATCCGATGAGGTTCTGAACCTGCAATTGGATGGATTAATGGAAGAATGGAGAAGAGATGCAAAAATTTGAAACAACCCATGTTTCCATTATTTCAGCCGTGTGGGATATGATATCTCATTGGTCGCACAACATAGATCTGGTACAAGAAAGATGAAAAAGAAATGGTGGATAGAGAAGAAAAGAGAAGGGAAGCGGCTGTAGCTATAAAGTGTCATATGAGGAGACCAAAATATTAGGGTTTGAGTTATTTGGGCTTTACTTTACAAAGCCTAAAGTTAAACTATTGATTTTAATAAGCATTTTGATCTTAAATGGAGCCCAATATGTTTATAAGAGTTTCCCATTATAAAAATTAAAACTTACGCAGGTGAAAAAAGAAAGAGGAAGGAAAGGATTTTTGCCAACCATTATGCCACTACATCACTTTGCTTCTCGTTAAGAAGAATGCATACTATTTTATATATATGATATACTAAGGTTATATTTTAAATTATTATAATTTTTTAATATAAACCGAGTCAAGCAATCGAACCAATGACCCAGTGGTTGAACCATTGACTCATTGACCCAGTGTCTCGACCGAGTCGATCACCGGTCCGAGTCTGATAACACTGCTCGTACCTGCCCTCTCGTACTATATAGCATTGCTCTTCTTTTTCACTTTTTATAATTAATCAAAATATTATTCTGTTCTGTCCATTTTCTCCTCTATCAACAATGAGGAAACGTTCCACTTTGCGGGGTCAACAAAGTCATTTCGACAATCTGAGAAAAACCCTACTCTTGCGTACACAGTATATATAGAGCGAGAAGCAAAGATTGTAACCCTAATTCGAAGATGGCTGCAGCAGCAGGAGCAGGAGCAGGAGCTTTGGAGCAGGTGCAGTGCTTCGGCCGGAAGAAGAATGCTGTCGCCGTCACCTACTGCAAGAGAGGCCGTGGTCTCATCAAGATCAACGGCTGCCCAATCGAGCTCATCCAGCCGGAGATCCTCCGCTTCAAGGCGTTCGAGCCCATCCTCCTCCTTGGACGCCACCGCTTCGCTGGCGTTGACATGCGCATCCGTGTGAAGGGTGGAGGTCACACCTCACAGATCTATGCCATCCGTCAGAGCATCGCGAAGGCCCTTGTTGCATACTACCAGAAGTATGTGGATGAGCAGAGCAAGAAGGAGATCAAGGATATCCTCATCCGCTACGATCGTACTCTCCTCGTCGCTGATCCCAGGCGCTGCGAGCCCAAGAAGTTCGGTGGTCGTGGTGCTCGTTCTAGGTTCCAGAAGTCCTACCGTTGATTCAGTTTTCGGTGCTCTCTATTTTGTCCTGCGCTTTTATTTCATATTTTGGATAAGATTATAGAACAAGTTTAAGTTCATTTCTCTTGTTAATTTAGACATATTCGCTCGTCTGGATTGAATGATGTTTTAGTTTTACTTTAATTACTATTATCATTGAATTTGAATCCGTTTGCATTTTTGAATTGGTTTTTTTAATTGTGGAGGCGCTTGTGTTTGTGATATTAAGCGATTTATAAGAGCTTTTGAATGTTGTTACTAGGTTTCAATTCATAGTTTGTTTGGTTTCAGGGAATAGTGTTGATGTTATTGGCCTTAGTGTGGATTGTGTTTCTGTGTGCATATGTTTTAGTTACTGCATCTAAGGTTCATCTGTAGCTGTATTCTGAAATCTGCTAGAGATAAGAAGTGATTTAAGTAGATGCTTTTATGAATTTAAGATTAGCTTTTTTTGTATGAGAAGTGATTTTAAGAGAGACTATGCCTATTAGGATTAGCTTTTGTCAATGAGAAGTGATCTTAGGAGAAGCAATTAGAATTAGCTTTTATGGATGACAAGTCAATTTGAAAGAAGCTATTTGATGTTAAGTTATGCTAAATTTGCATTACTCGTTCTATTTTAAATGCAACTATGAAATCCATTCTGTTCACTTCCCTTGTCAATTTAAACATGCTAGTTGGTGGTGAAATGGATGCTGTCTAGTTTTACTTTTGTTATAATTGTTGATTTGAGCGCATTTGTATTGGTCAATCACATGCTCATAAGAGTAAAGTGTGTTAGGATATCATGTTAGTGCAATGAACAGATTTTCAACTCATTTTGAGATTTACATTCACACTTAGAATCTTCATGTGTACCTAATCATTCATGTAACAAATGCATGTTTGTGTTTTAAAGGATCAAAATTTAGTTATTTGGTTATTAGGTATTGATCCATAGTTCTGAATCATAAAAATGACATGGCGAGACTTACTTCTTGTTGCAAATCAGGAATTCCGGTCTCATTGTATGGTTTTTTGTCATGTGGTTTTCTGTTTTTTTTTTGTGTATATTAAGAGCGCACACGGTTTTCATATCCATAGTATGGATGTTCAAGAATTTCTGACCCTACAGGAACCTGAAGAAACCCATTTTTTTAACTATTGGGTTTGGACGGGTGTTATATTGGTTAAATTAGTTTCAAATGGTCTTGCATGGTCGGTTTTGATTTGGGCTACAACTTGACCAAGTTGGATCTGACCAAGTTGGATCTCACTATGGATTCACCTCTAAGGTTGGGATTTGAAGTTTTCTCACTATGCAAGAAGAATGTTAGTGCACAACCCTCCTTTGTCATTGGGTTTTTGGGGTTATTTTATTTGTATGGATATGTTGTTTAGCCTCTTCGATAGCATTTTGTTGAGATTTTTCTGTGTTTGTGTTGTTTGGACTTGTTTTTCTCGTTTTCTATTTGTGTGGAAATTTGCTAGATCGACAACCTCTATGAGCTCACAAGGGAAAATCGTGACCTGTACCGCCTGAACAATTCATAACTATTCCTCAAACGATGGCGGCTTGGCTGGTGATTTTTTTCACTTGACAAAACTGATGTTGGTAGCTTGAAAACTCTCAAAATCGTCTGATAGACAGCCTTGATCCATAGAGTAGTAAAAGAATCTAGTCAGCTTGCTAATGCTTTACCTTCATGAGTAAACCTTAAGGCCCATGATATGTTCTAATACTTCTCTAAAATAGCTGTATGATATGTTCTAATACTCTCTTTCTAAAATAGCTCTAGTAGCAAATGCATGAGAAGGATCGTGTGATTATACAACAATGTCATAACAAGGGATGAATTAGTCTACAACCAGAAATTATGAATTCACTTTTTGCGTTGTAAATACATCTTTGATAATTTAGTGGAAATCAATTACATCACTTTGAGGGTTGTCTGCTATATTTTTTTCATTACATAAAGTAATAAATCAATGACTTCAATGGAATTTGGACTTGTTTTGAAAAATTTAGCAGGTTTAAAAAAATATATGTTGTTAATGAAATTTGATTTTTAGGGATAGTTTGTTTCTAATCCGACTTTGAACCTGAACTAGTTTGGCAAACATAAAACTGATTTTAGGAGCAT
This sequence comes from Lotus japonicus, assembly GCF_012489685.1. Lineage (NCBI taxonomy): Eukaryota > Viridiplantae > Streptophyta > Magnoliopsida > Fabales > Fabaceae > Lotus > Lotus japonicus. Next base: position 83,006,672 of record NC_080044.1, on the reverse strand, counting down.
TAAACTTGTTCAATTTATTTAATCAATCTATATAATTGGTTTAAGATCGAGGAATGTTAATCAAGACCATGCACAGTTGCACACCCCTACCACCATGCTCGTAACCCTTTCCAAAGCCAGCACTTACACGACTCAAGGCCACCGGTGCCTTTGGCAATTTTGCCACCAATGTTGCCCTCGACATCCTTTTTAAAGCCATCGCCTCCTCTTATCTCTCCACCATTTCCAAAGCCATCACCATGGCCCGTCCAAGTTCACCACCTTCCTATCCAAAGCCTCCACGAATACCCTTCAAAGTCCTCCTACTTTTCCAAAACCACTTTAGAGCCCTCCTCATTTACCAAACCCTCCTCCACCACCACCAATTCGTACTCGATGGCCTCCATCATTACCACCACCAAACACTCCACCACTGGCTTTGTAAGCCGATGATTTTGTCTGCTACAAATATTATGTTTTAAGCATAACTCAAAATATCATTATTTTAGAGAACAACATGCTTTAAGGCCCATTTGCTTGTATTTTACAATTCCTTAATTTAGTTTTCAATTAGTTCATTAGTTGAGTTGATTATTTACTTTAGTGGTTATGTTGAAACAATACTTATGTGAAAAATGGTAAAAGTATAAAGCAAAAACAAGCATAAAATGCATCAAACACATTTTTTATCTGGTAGTAGATTCTTTAAAAAAAAATCTGGTAGTAGACAACATTGCATAAACAAAGCCTTCCAGCAAGAACTAATTCTAACATTTCCCCAAATGAGAGGCAAAAGTAAAAAAAAATCGACTAGTAACTAAAATTGAACCTAGTTACATTTACCGTGACAAAAATAATGTTTAACCATTTTTTTTTTTTGTGCATCGGAAGATTGATGTTTAACCATTATTAAAGCTTAGTAGTACTTCTATGAAAAAAAAAAACTTATTAGTACTTTACAAAATTAAAAAAATATATTATGGTGATTTTTTTCACCATAATAAAATCACCATAATGTTTTAATTTAATTTATAAAAAAGATTATAAAAAAGACCATTTAGTTACTATGAGTACGGGTAAACGGTTGCAGATATCGAATGAGTACGCTAACGGGTCGGGTAGAAAGTGTGAGGTAAGGCAAAGAGTGTGGTGGCATTAGCATTTAGCGTAAGAGAAGAAAAACTAGGGTTTTAGCAGTCGTCGAAGATTTGTTTGGAGAGGGGTTTTAGAAATTTTCTGAATCTTCCCCTCTCTCTCTCTCTCTCTCATCATTCCCAAACCCTATCTCTCTCTTTCTCCTCCGTAGCAATGGCGACCGTGCCTCCTCCCACCGCCACCAAGCCCGATGAGAAAACCGATTACTTCAACCTTCCTTGTCCCATTCCCTTCGAAGAGCTCCACCGTGAAGCCATGAGTCAGTTCCTTCTTCATTTTCATTTTCAATTTCACTTTTCGTTTCCCTTCATCTCGGAGAATGTAATTTCCTTGTTTTTGTTCACTGTTGTCAGTGTCTTTGAAGCCTGATCTTTTCGAGGGTATGCGTTTTGATTTCACCAAGATGCTCAATCAGAAATTCTCCCTCAATCACAGGTATCTTCTCTTCTCATTGATTTGTATTTCTCAAGTGAAGATTATGCAAGTTATTTAATGTTGATAATTTATTTGGTTTTTTCATCTTACCAGTGTGTTGATGGGACCTACTGAGATTCCTTCTCAGTCGACCGAGACTATTAAGATTCCTACCGCGCACTATGAGTTTGGCTCAACCTTCATTGATCATCCTAAGGTAACTTGTTGTGTTTGATTGAAATGACCTTTTAGTTTGATTTTTTAAATTGCACTCTCAATGATGATGATGGTTCTCTGCAGTTGTTGCTATGGGGGAGAGTCATGACTGATGGCAGGCTGAATGCAAGGGTCAAGTGTGATTTGTCTGAAAATGTCACTTTTAAAGCCAATGCTCAGGTACCTTTTATGCTTGTTTCTATTATTATGTCAAATGCAGTCCATAGTTTTCTGCTGTTTCACGCGCCCTCGACATTCTGCTACTTCCCGGATTAGTTAGTATCTATCTTTTAGACTTGATTATAAGTTCAAGCCTTAATACTATTTTGTCATGTCCGGCTTCAAGTTTGAGGCACTGACTTACGACTTATTAAGGCCATTATTATTGTATAGTTATTGGTTAATGACATTGTTTATGCTTTCCTTGTCTCTTTACTATTTGTTTATGCTTTCCTTGTCTCTTTTACTTGTCGTAACCTTACGTTTTTTGTCTGCTTGAACAGCTTTCGAACGAGCCACACATGTCTCATGGAATGATGAACTTCGATTACAAGGTCAACTAGTTTCTCATTTATGGATTAAATCATTTGAAGCCTTCCTCTTCTAGCTGTGCATTTGCATGTTCTTTCCAGTAAATATGGTCATTTGTTTGACATATATTCTGCTCAAGTTTCTTAATGGAAGTATCATGACTATCCTGGGAAATTGTCTTTAAGTCCTTTCCTTGTTTTATAATTCTCAATTCATTATGTTTTTCAGGGATCAGACTACAGGTCTCAGTTTCAATTTGGAAATGGCGCTTTGCTTGGAGCAAGCTACATTCAGGTTGGGCATCTGCATGCAGTGTGCAGTATTTCTATTCTTTTTGTTTGGTTTTATATTTAAGTGACAATCTGGCTGAGATTAACAAAGAAGACTGTCAAGTCATTTACTTGTTTGTAACTTTGTATTGTGAATATTAGGGAAGGACATTTAGATGTTGCCATGCTAGTTTTACTATCAACATACAGGCTCCTTTTTCAGTTGGAATTATTTGACATTTTACTCATCCAGTTATTCAAGTCTGTCAAAATAATGATAAATGGCCAAGTATAAGTGATTTCATTTAATCTAAATGATGTTTCCCCCCCCCCCCCGGCATAAAAGGAAAGATGTTTATAATTGCGCAGTGTGGGGATTCTATCTGCAAATTAGTTTTAGGTAAAGATAGCTTTGTCTAGTTATGCAGTGGTGGATATAAATATGGAAGAAAACACATTGTATAGAAATGGAATATTTGAGGCTTTATTGATAGTTAATTGATTGTTGCCAACATTTTTAACTCAATAGTAGCTTGGTTGCAAGTGCCTGTACGTCTTCAATTAAAAGTCAAGAAAGGCGTTAAGCTTTCATGGGAATTATCCCTCTCACTGTTGCTACCTCGCTGGTGAATAAATAATTGTTTATTGGCTGGTTCGTGTTGGTTTTGGCTAATACTTAAGGTCATGTGGTTGGCAAATACGCCAATTTCATTGTTGAATGACAGAATTATTGAACGCTTCTTTGTATGAAGTGGTTTAATAAGTTTGAATTTGTGGACTTGTGCATCTGGCCATTAGCGTTTTTTTATTGAAAACAAAGTGCGTGAACATTTCCTGAACCATGTTCTTCTGGTATAGATATTTAATTTCATTTGATTTCTGTGGACACTATTTGCTTCCTTTCAAATAGTTTTACTGATCAGCTATTTGGTTTGTTTGGATGGCTTGTAATTAGTGAGATACTAAGATCTTGATGCTAGACTAGTTTTATACTATTACTAATATTAGTAATTGATAGTTTCAAAGCTCATCATAGTGTTACTATCAATTTGATTCTTTATACACTTAGCTTATTATGGTCAATTTTTCTCCTGTTACCTTCGGTTTGATGCATAAGTAGTTAGTGTTGTTATTTGGGTGATCGGAAGATCGCTACAGTAGGTGCATTGCACAGCATCATTCTCTATAAACAATTGCTGAGCTTTACTCTGATCTCTGTCTGCATCGGATGGGACAATTCATAATTGTATTTGAACTCATCTGATTTATTATTGAAAACATTGACTTCTGTTTTACAGAGCGTGACCCGCAATTTATCACTGGGCGGTGAGGTATTTTGGGCTGGTCAGCATCGTAAGTCTGGTGTTGGTTTTGCTACTCGCTACAACACTGATCAAATGGTATGATGACTAAAGAATTGCCCCTACTTACATTTTTCAGCTCGTTGCCCTTGTTTCTCTTCTTATATACCTTATATTGAATTTTTATTTGTTTATTTATCTATTAAATTATATTTTTAATCTGATATTTGTAAAACATTTCTTTCTGGTATATTTTATACTGCTTCATCAACTAGTTTCAATTTTCAAAGATTTTGTATTTCTAATTTTCCTGGAGAAAAATAGTTTTATACATTTTAAAATACTGAGTGGATACAGTATGCTTCTTTATGTATCCGCCTTGTCAAACATTCATTATGCTATACTGATTCTATCGACTTACTCTATTACATCCAGGTTGCTACAGGGCAAGTTGCTAGCACTGGAATGGTTCTTTTAAGCTATGTTCAGAAGGTGTCTGAGAAGGTGAGTCAATCTATTCGTGCCATAGTTGATTTATGCCTTCAATTAAATTTTTTATTTCTTATACGTGTCCCTTTCAGGTTTCTCTAGCTTCTGAGTTGATGTGTAACTACTTGTCAAGAGATGTCACTGCTAGCTTTGGTTATGACTACATCCTTAGACAGGTAGGTTCTGTCTTTCTTGAATTCAGTCACAGATTAACTAATACAACATGGATGCAAACTTGTGGAGCAGTTGACATTACGTTTTAATTTATTGGTTATAATTGAGCTTTCTGAGCTATCTACTTGGGTTCATGGGACTGAAGTTTGCAGTAACGGATGGGCTGGAGCTGGAGTGGAAATGAACAATTTATAAAATCTTCACCACATGTCTAAATACATTAAGTTTCATTCATTGCTTGCTGTTTATGTCAATTTAAGTATTTAAGCAGACATAATTAAATGTTTGTATGTTTGCTTGCATGTATTTGCACCTCATTCTGTAGATAGAAAACACCTCTAGATCATGTGGTGAGTAGGTAGTGAATGCCTAACCTTGCGTATGATAATTTTCTCATGTTTTGAGATTACTTCTTCGTATCTTTGACTGTACACGATACTGCTATGAAACCTGACATTTATTCAGCGTCTTCTCATTCCTGATATCTTGTCTTCATAATTAGTTTACTGATTACGGACAGCTGAACAAATTTTGTACCTGAAATTTTTATTTGGTAAGATGTTTCTGCGTTTCTGACTTTCTGCTATAATAAGTGAAGAATTGAGCAATTTAGCTATGGTATTGAACTTGTTGAAATATAAGCTGACCTACCCATGGTTCCTTTCAACTAGAAAAAAAAGGGCAAAGAAATTGAAAGTAATAAACTGTTTGGATGCACACCCCTCATTGAAGGTCTATAGGATCACATGCTTTGGCATTAAAAATATTTCTTCATGGCAATAGAAGTTCAAGTGAAATGGATTATTATGTGGTTGATTTTGGGTCAGTTGGCGATTTCATTACTTGTGTAAAGACATTTAACTTCTGCTTTTGAACTTTGATGATAATGAAGAATTGCTGACCGATATTGTCGTGTTCAAAAGTGACCTTATTATCTACATTGTACATCTTGTTTTGGTTTGTTGTTACAGTGCCGTCTTAGGGGAAAGGTTGATTCCAATGGCTGTGTCGGGGCTCTTCTGGAGGAGCGGTTAAATATGGGTCTCAATTTTATTCTTTCTGCAGAGGTCAGAGCACTTTTTTTTCTGCTCATTGTTAATCTGTACTGGTATACGCCACAAAAATATTTGTTGGGGATGTTGAAATGTCAGTCTCATTTTCCAATTTTGCCTTGACATGAGTTTCATGTTTGCTTATTGCAGCTTGATCACAAGAAAAAAGACTACAAATTTGGATTTGGTTTGACTGTTGGGGAATAACTTAGCAAGGACTAGAGCTGTGTTTCCATTGCTGTAGCCAGCTTAGCAAGCTTTCTTGGTTCTTTTTCCTTGTTGGAGACTTTTATTTTTTCTGAAAAAAGAGATAACAGAGGAAGCATCATTGTGTCGGGAAACACAATTTATAATGCACGAGTTGCTGGAGAAATTTTAGTAGTCATCGATTTATTTGGAAACTTGCCGAGAAAATCTGAATTATTTCGAACTCTTGCCCTGTTTTCCCTTGAGGGGGATGTAGAGTGATATCTTATCAATCCATATTGTCAGTTTCAATTTCAATAATGCTTCTAGTAATCTAGAGCTCGTGTTATCCATCCATTTCTGATAATAATGTCTTGGTAAGTTGGTATCCCAATTTAAATCTAAAGTCCCTGCATAATTTGGTGTTGGATTTTGGTTTCGAAACTCTACATACGTACATTCAAAATTACAAAATAAAAGATATTACTTTGGACATGCCAAAAATATTTTCTCCCACAAAAAAGAAAGCATGTTATACAAATTATAGTGTTTTTTTCTTAAAAGCAAAGGTTATAGTTTCAAAAACATTTATTTTAATACTCTACAACTTTATTGTATTTGAATATATTGTTCTAATTTTTTTGCCAAGACCACTGGGTTTCCTCATTCAGTGTGAAATTAATTTTTATACCTGTGCTATAGGCATACTTTTGTAATCTTGAATTTTGTTTCAACTTGGCTTCTTTTTTCTTCAAGGCTTGTGAAATCTGAATATATCACATGCTACGCTATTATCATCTGCTCTTTTTTCTTCCCAATCCATCCAGTTGAAAGCCGCATTCAATTAATTAAATTGATATTTGAAAGCCAAGGCTCTGTTTTTTTTGGTAGAGAAAAACTCTATCAAACAAACATGCCAAATAAAAATGAGATAAAGGACGGTGGTGCGCTAATAATGGTTTGATCAACCATGTGCTTCAACAGGCACAAGAAATAACTTCTTTTCTTTTTTAGAATAAAATTTAGAGAGTGGAGCCGGCTACATATGCATATCTTTAAGCTCAAGAGTCTTTGACCAAAAAACAAAACTCTCCATAGTCAATATAACAAATTAGATATTCCATACCAATGAGGCAAGGTTTGCATATAATGATTTTCAAAGTACTTTAGTCTTTATCAGATGAAATGAGCATTTGTTACTAGAGGATTGTCGGCGGTGGATACTTGATCTCAACCAAAAAATTGAAGCTCATGTAAAGATGGATTTCTCATTCACTGTGTTGTGGGGTGAAAAATCTTTGCCATCCTAATCGAGTGGCAGGCCGATTATAAAATTATTAAGGCTTAAAAGTAAATTTTATTACTTAGGTTTTCGGATATGTAATTATGAGAATAAGATTCCCGGAAATTTTATTAGAAGACTTATATGAGAATAAAAGCATAATAAATGTAGTAGCTAGTTTTCTTACTGTCCGTTCCTTATTAATTGTCCACTTTGAAGAATTTTTTTTGTTCCTATATAACTGTCCACTTAGAGTTTCAAGAGAGCATTAATTGATATTTTTCCAATAAATGCCCTTACATAAGCAACAAATGAAAAAAGATAAAATACAATCAAAATGGTGATATAGGAAAACAAATAATACTTTTATGAAAATCACCACAATTAATTGCTTTTCTTAATTTGTGTGAACCTTCTCTTTCTGGACAGATAAATAGGAACGGAGGAAGTATCTGTTAACGAGAATTGAATATGGGGAATAGTGAGAGCAATATATAACTCTCAGCTCCTTTTACAGAAATCAAATAAAAGACACATGGCCATTATTTTCTAAGCAAAGAATCGAAAATTTTGAATTACCCTGTAAAAGAGTTGTTAATTGACCATAAGAGATACTGTCAATAGCATTACTTTAATGCTGTACAATATCAATATCAGCTTGTAACTTTTTCTCATGGCAAATGTACCTAGAATTCCCAAGTTATAATATGGTGGAAATGAGTATCCCTCAAATATTCAAGAAATCTTATTCTCCAAAAATGGAAAGTAGGAAGCAAAAATAAAAGGAAATGAAGTAAAGAAAACAATAGATTAGTGATAACTTCTAATACTGTGTTTGGTTCCATGGTGAAATGCTGCAAAAAAACTTCTAGTTAGAAGCTAAAAAAAGCCTCTTGGCTTTTGAGTGAGCGTGACTAAGATTCTGTGCAAATTGAGAAACCAAAGGCTCGCTCACTAAGACGTGAAAACAAAGATAGGCCTCTGCGGGGTGGTCTTTCTGGGCCGCTTTCTGAAATTCATGACTTCAACCCACCCAAATGACTCAGCTTCAGAGATAGATGACTCAGGTTCTGAATGATGAGCATCATTCATAGTGCAGTCAATAGCTTCAAGTTTTACTGGACTACTTTGAGAAAGGTGATTTTGAATTTGGTTTTGGGGATCCACTGGAAGTGCTGAGATCTAACAATAGCACATGATTTGAATCAAAAGTGATATAAAACCTAACAACAAAATTTTAATATAAATCAGACATGGCATGTTACCTTGCATGTAATGGAGCAGAAGCAATTTCGCTCATCTGGCAAGTGTTTTCCACATTCTTCACAAGTACCACCTGATTTCAGTTTTGTTGAGAAGTTGTAATCTTTAGATTTTGAGTCAGGGCATAGATCAACAGCTTTAGGTCTACCAATTGCAGGTCGGGGTTTGAGATGCACAATCCTTTCGTTGTTGGATATGTAAGTCTGCCAAATTGTATCACCATTGTAAGAAGAAAATTCTGTTAATTGATGATCAGTTTTAGTTACAAAATTAAATTCAGATCTTACTAATGAGAGCATAGATAGATTTAGTGAGTCAGATATACCAATGAAACAATGAGGTTCAGGTATTTAACAACAATGTTCAACAACAAATATAGAACAAAAGAGAAATAAAAATAGCTTATTTCACAGACGACAGCATTAGAAAATTAATCACAGGGTAATCCATTCATTGGTTAAAGCTGATAATAGATAAATGGTTTCAACACTTTATCACTAGGTCCACCAAAGAACATCTACTTGAACTACATAATCCATTTGAAAAATTAAAACTACATATGATTTTCCATCAGATCATTCAAGGTTATATATAACCTATAAGAGCAAAACAAATCAAGAAAACAACCAGCAACGAATAAGATTGACATCATGAAATTGAATTGGTTTCACATTGGGTACAAAATCAATCAATCATTTCTAACAAGGAATTCAATACTATCCTTTGACAAAATAGAGAACCTGAATATTCTCGCAGTCGAAATACTTCTGCAGCTCGGAATGGCGGAAAACATCCTGATAGGAATATTTGTATATCTGAAAGCTTCTGTGGAGGGAATGAGCCTCCTTACAGTGCCTACAAACTCTAACAGCACAGTCTACACAGAAAATATTCTTCTCACTCGATCGAAGGTCAAAGTGTTCATCACAGTAACCAGACCTACTGCTCATAAGAGCTCTAATCCAATCTCTATTCCTTTCCTTTGGTGAAAGATTCTGCCCCATCTACAAAATCAATCCATTAGCCACAAAATGAAATCAAGAAAACACACTACAACCAAACACAGTTCAACAATCAAGGACCAAAATAGTAAACATTCCTAAATAAAATTACCATCACATTAGTCTCCAAGAAATCTAAACCTACTTATATTACCTAAAAATGGCACACAAATCTAAAAATTTCAAGACACAATGAAAAAAGTAAAAAACCAACCTAATCTGCAAATGCAATTTACAAATTTGACATATTGATTGATACCCCTCAATCCTAAACTTAACTGAGACTATCTTACACTGATAGAAAGATTACTAATTTACTACAATGATTACAATGAAATGATCATGGTATTGCAAGCAAGTTACAATCTATTAAAAGATAAAAATCAAAACTTTTGAATAACCAATGAAAATTTAGACTCCAGAAAACACAGAATTGATTATTTTCTTACCATTTCTCTGGATTTGAGGTTGGATTGCACAGTAGTAGCAGACGCGGCTTGTAGAGGAAGTGAAGAAACAGAGACTCTCTCTCTCTCTCTCTCTCTCTCTCTCATTGTGAATGTGAAGAGACTGAAATAGAATAAGGAAAAGGGTAAAAGAGGAATATTAAATTATCAATGTAATTATAATATATTTAGAAAAAATAAAAATAAAAATGGAAATTGAATCGTTTCTTTCTCTGCGGAAGATGAATGCTGTTTAGCCGTTGGATTGGAATGTAATCGTGCGGTGGTGGTTGGTCAGGATTGAATGTCGTGTGGGACCCACGGTTGAGAAAAGGTTGGAAATCCCTAAAAGGTCGCTAGCTGCCTTCCACCGATTTCCCGCCAATTTAACCGAAATTCTCGGAATCATAATTTATTATATTTATTTATAATTTTATTTTTACTAGTTTTTTGTTTTGTCCAAATTCCATTTTTAAATGAAGATGCAATTATGTGGTGGCCCAATATAGATATGAGATTGCTTCGGCTGAGTGGTAGCTCAATGTGATAAAGACACTCACGAGAGGATGGTTCTCACATTAAAGTCTTCCTTCCAAATTTTATTTATTCTATTTTAGGGTTCATGATTTGTTTTATTACCCAAAAGGTTACAAGGCCAAATAAAGCCCAAGATGGCTCAAATAATTTACAACTAAATGGATTCTATAATGGTTAGCACTAGCAGAGATGCTTAGAAGTAAGTTTTTCTTATCTAACTTATAGTCAATCATCGAGCTGACACATTTTTAACGTTATTAGAATGTCACTTATTAGCAATTGTTAACTCATAAGGTTCATATAACGACTTCATTAAGACGCAATGTCTTGGGTATGTTCCTCCTTACCATGTTTATAAGTACAAGTTTGATCGTTTATTTACATAGGATTATCAATCATTTTACTATCTCATTGTTCTTCTAGGACTTTCAATATTGACATGGAAAAAATACGTGTAATCAAATTTTGATGCAATGCAATGTCCTCTTGTGCTTATGTTGTGGGCTATGCAATGTTTTTTTAACAGCTTGTAGAGTCTCAACCCTTTGTATGGGCTTGGCCCATTTTGAATGAAATATCTTACTCTGACAAAAAAAACTTCATGGTCAAATGTAAATTGACTTTGCATTTTGAGGAATTATCTTTTACGCTTTTTTTGTAGACTCTCTAAATATAAATAGTATTTCTATGAAATGTAAATAGTAAACCGTTGAGCGTGGGTTGGTTGGTGGAAGCAGAGGCGCGCGAACTCTGCGTTACTCCCTTACCGTTTTGCACCCTTCAAAACAAACCATTCATTCATTCACTCTCTCTTTTCAATTCAATCACATTTTCTCTCTGTGCCACCACCATTCCATTTCCATTGTTTCTCATAAGAAAACAACAACATGTCGGTATGTTCTCACCTTCTCATACCAACATTGCTACTTTGATTAAACAATTTAACATACAATATATTTTTCATTTGTTCTTCATAATTGTTCCAAAAATGATGAAAAAGAATATCCATTTCTGTTCAACTAGGTGGTTGTCAATTTATAGAACATTATCCTAGAAACACCTAAACTTTTTGCATTTTATGTGCAGGCCCCAGCGGACCATACTGATCAAAACGTAGAAGCAGTTCCCCAATCTACAGTTACACCAAATTGGACAATTCAAGTTTCAGATGTGAGGAACAAATTGTTCATATTGGCTAATTATCATTATAAATCTGTATGCATGTTTTCGCATTAAAATTTGTGCAATGTATCCCTTAATGGAGAATTCCTCTTACAGGTAAGAACAGTGAAGGTAGGCAATGTATCTTTGGCTACTACAGAGAAGGATCTTAAAGATTTTTTCTCATTCTCTGGTGATATTCAATATGTTGAGATGCGAAGGTCGAACTTATCATGTATTTTATCTTCATTCATTTTCATTTAAATTATGGTAAAATGTCACCCTCAGTATACATTTCTTGTTAATTTTGCAGGGAATCTGAGACCACTCAGGTTGCATATGTTACCTTCAAGCATACGCAAGGAGCAGACACAGCAGTACTCTTGACGGTATGATTTTATAAAATCACTTTTACCATATAATCAATTATACAAAAACTAGTTCTGTCTAAAATCAATTCTACAAACGTTATTCGAACACACACTAAATCATTTGCTTTCAATTACTAAAATTGATTGATAAAGGGAAGTGATATTTTTAGTTAATCTTTTATCTTTTTCGACAAACTAAATCATACACTTATGCCTCTATAGGGTTCCAATATTGCTAATGTTCCTGTCACAATTTCACCCGTTGAGAACTACCAGCTCCCTCCTGAGGCTCAACCCTTGAGTCCGGTAAGTTCCTAATTGTTGATTCGAATTCTGTGATATTTATTGCATTCAATTGATCTTCTAGTTATGTTCAATTTTGCTTCCTTGTGCTCAAAATATCAGAGTTCAAGTAACTTAGCATTGCTTGTGTGTTTGAGATGTATGACTTATAACTTAGCAGGTTCTGAAACATGCAGCTTCATGATTAGCAGATAGATATACAGGGTGCCTAATATATTTGTCATGGTGTCAGCAACATGTTTGCAGCATAATAATCAATGCAAACTAACTCTTGCATGGAAACAATGGTGCAACATCTATTTAGACCAAATGACCCCTTGTGTTGTATGCTATATGTTCTGGGAGATTTTCTAGTTATCCCATCATTTGGCTACAGAAATTCTTTTTTTTCCCACCTTGAGTTGGGAATCTTATAGCATGCTTGGATCAACTTCTACTGTCTCATAATCAATTCAGACACCTAGAAATTACAAACAAGTATCTCCCCATAATTGATTTTGACTTCAGAATTAATTGTGGAAGGAGTTTCAAACATGCAATTAGTTTCTTTGGTATGTTAATTAGTGAAGCTTCTAAGGTACAATGCTTTTCACAGGAGAAAAAACAACCTTTTGCTGCTGTTAAGAAAGCTGAAGATGTGGTGAGCACTATGCTAGCAAAGGGTTTCATTCTAGGAAAAGATGCAGTTAGCAAGGCAAAGTCCTTTGATGAACGCCACAACTTGACCTCAAATGCTACTGCCACAGTTGCTTCCATTGACCGCAAAATAGGATTGAGCGGTAAACTAAGCGTTGGAACAGCAATTGTGAATGAAAAAGTGAGCGTGATGGATGAATTTGTTTTCTTGATTTTGCATTTGCCTCCCTCAAAACTTTCATAATGTCTCCTCTAATTAACCAATGTTTGTTTTATTTAATGTGTTAAATTTTAACCCCCTGACTTACTTTTTCTCGTTCTGTCCCTGAAGGTGAGAGTGATGGATGAGAAGTTTCAGGTTTCTGAAAAGACAAAATCTGCTATTGCCGTTGCTGAGCAGAAGGCAAGTAGTGCTGGAACAGCAATCATGAGCAACCCTTATGTGTCCACTGGAGCTTCATGGGTGTCAAGTGCCATCACTGCTGTTGCAAAAGCAGCTGAGGATGTGAGCACATTGACCAAAGAGAAGGTTGAAAAGGCTGAGGAGGACAAGAAGGAGATCATTATCAGTGAAAAAAAAGATGAAGCTGTTGATGGATTGGCAAAGGTGCACTCTGAGCAACCTCCTGCAGCAGCAGCAGCACCTGGGAGCCCTCCAAAAGTTGGTGTTAATTCAGAACATGATAGTAAGTTGGGGATTATATGACTTGAGCTCACTCAGCGTGTGTTTCAATACTGTTATCTCCAAACCAAGCGACAAGGATACAAAGCCTAGCCCCCAGAATTAGTATTAGAGTGAATATATCTGGTTTTATCTTCTTCATGTCTTATAGGTCTTAAATTTGTCCCCTATTTCGTATTAAACCGTTTCTCTACGTTTGTTAATTGTTTATTGAGCAAGTATTGTGCCATTAAATAATGTAATGATGATTAGCTAGTTAACTTGGGTGTCACAGTTCTCTTAGCTCATGATCTTCCAACTATCACATGGTCTCGGTCATGTTCTCTATATGACTATATGGATTGACCCGGGTACGTACACAGCTCTCCAAGTCCTAAGCATTTTGCTTAATGGACTTGTGATAGTGTTGCCCTTCTTACGTTGCTCTTCTTCCTCCATACCGAGTAAAGTGACTAATATATAGCTCAGTATGTACAGATCAGTTGAGTTTAATATGTGAGTGAACTTTCAACCTAATTCTTATGAAGAGTTTTATTTACTCTTTTATCTTGAACTGCGAGTAAACATTTGTTTGCAAATGGATATCCAAAAACAACTTCAATTTTTAACATGATCAGCAGCCTATGAGTACAGTTGCATTGATTTAGTTTGCTTAGTTATAGGGGTCTTCAGTCTTCAGCTGCCGGAAGTTTGCCATATTATGTCATGATAAACCTGATTGATTGTTGTGGGGACTGAAAGTTGGCTAATAGCAATAGGATTTGATTGTGATGTGATAATAAGTCTGGTTGATCTATAATCTACCAATTTAGAAACTTATAAATAAAGGTTTGGTTAATTAATCCGAAGCCTATTATCCCTGAAAGTTTATTTTTCTCTTAAATTAAATGAAATTTTGTTAATTATTTAAAAATATAATATTACATTCCTAAGATTTTCAAATATATTCCGTCGCAAACTCGCTGACAAGGATTGTGACGGATGAACTCGTCGCAAACCATAGAGACGGATTAATATTGCGTCGATAATTTCACCTCGCCTACAAGGTTTTGTGACGGATGGATATTCCGTCGCAACTCGCTGACAAGGATTTTTTATGTTATTTAAAAGAACCCTTTTTTTTCTTGTCGAATAATTGCACTCAAATATAAAAGACCCTTTGTGAAATTAATGCTTGGGATTGTAGAGAGAGAGAGAGAGAGAGAGAAAGGGTTGAGTTGAGTTAGGTGGGTGCAGTGCAGGAAACAGAAGAAGGAAGAAGAAGAAGTAGGAGTGAGATTTGAGAAACAAACGCAAACCTAAACCCCTTGAATTGATAAAAATGGGTTTGTCTTCAAATTCAAACTCAAACGAATCGACCGAAATTTGCATATTCGATTTGAGGAGAGGCCAACACGAAGGTCAGGAACTCGATAAGATCTTGTTCTTCTTCCCCGCGGGTTTGCCTTTCTCCAAGCAACTCTCTCTCATTGGTCTCAGTGAAGGTCTCATCACTTTCACCAGGTACCTAATTAATTAATTGATTACACAAATCAAATGCAGTTGCAGTTGGTGCTGATGAATTCAATTGAATTAATTGATTCATTCTTTTGCAGGATTTTCTCTCCAGAGGCTGCTTGCGAGGTCATCGAAGCTGAACGACATTCTCATGTGTTTTACGAGCCTGAACCTGATATATGGATGGTCATGGTCTGTTACTTTTTCCCCATTCTCGTTTGGATTTATACCATGTTTCTTTCCACTGTGACTTCACTTGTGCTCTTCTAGGTGGTGGAGAAAACCAATGACACAGAACCTATATGGAGAGATGACGCGTTGCGAAAACTTCTCAAGGAAATTCACTCACTTTTTGTCATGTTTCATGGATCTATAAGAACAATGCTGGACAAAGAACCTGCTGGAGGTCTAATAAGACGTCATTTGCATTCCTTTATCATGGATTATCTGAGGGGTAAGTCATCATACCAGACCACGCATGTGAATTGTCAATTTGATAAATCATCATTTGTCATTAGAGTTATGATTCAAACTATTTCATTGTAAGTCATAATTGTCAGCATGTAAAAAGCCGTCTCCGTCGGATTATTGCTGCTGTGGTAATGGTGAAGTTGCTGTCTCAAATGGTTTCCTTTGGATCTTGCTACCTCATTATGCTCAAGTAGCTGTCTCTCAAACCTTCATTTTCTCTTTGAGGCAGATTTTTTTGCGGGGAAAAAGCTCCTATTACCTTCATTCCGTGATTGCTTAAAGGAATGTGGAACTGCGCAGATGTTGACAATAGGTCGGGAGGCTGCCATTGAGGTTCAGGTTAGATAAGTTTTAACCAGTGATATAAAAAATACAAACATTAGCCAAAAATAGGACTGTAGAGCTTCAGAATTTCTATTTTGCAATTTTATTTTTGAAAGTTTTTTAAAGCTTCAGATTCTTATCATTAAGTGATTGTGCATTTTCATCCCACTGTCCACATAAGCTACTAACAATCTTACAGCTACTTTTTTTTATTAAAGTTTGGCTTGTTTATGAAATTCCACTTGTTGATTTCTTGTTTTGACAGTCGCTTATCAGTGTGCTCGAATCCTCTGCTGGAAACACTGCCTGCTACTCTATGATTTTGTTTCAAGACCTGCTGGTGTCTACAACACTATCTCCTGTATGATTTAGCTTTCAAATACAATTTTCTTATGACAAAAAATTTGATTAGGCAAGTTGCTTGGTCATTCATTGTGTTACTACTGTTGACTCTTTTTTCAGGATGATACCATAAATTTATTCACATACGCTGTGCTAAGGTTGACTCCGCATGCTCTATCTTCTGGGGCAAGTTCTTGGTCATACTTACGGAAAGGAAACACTGCATCTAATGTTGCTACGGAGTCTAACGTGGCCCATCCAAGCACTGTGTCTGAAAGTTTTTATGGCTCATCTAATATATCCCCTGGTATAGATGACCATCATCTTGTTGTGCGTCCCTTACAGCGTGACAAGTGGTCCAAAGGAAAAGATGGTTATCTTGTCACTGATTTATGGGGTGCAGAGGTTGGTACTTGGGTGTTTGCCACCCCAACAGTTTTGCTTCAACAGACTGGAGAGAGAATGTATCTCTGTGCTTATCAGCATAGAAGTCTTACTTTGATGCTTCTCATTCCTGTATCTTCCATACCTAATGGGGAGCAAGGTGTGTCGGCAGTGAAGCAGCAAGTTCTAGAAAATGTCAGTTTCCTTATGAATTATCATTACTTTTACACATAATATGAACCATGCATAGGGAAACAGAATATTGTCGTGTTTTTGTTCCATTAAACTTTCCTGTTGGGTTGAACCCTGAGAGGTAAACCCTGAGTTAGTTAGTTGGGATAATTATCTGGTGTCATTTCATATCTGTTAGCATTTGTTAGTAAGCTAGTTGGGGGCTGGGTATTTAGAGAAATAATGCGTGTGTCCTATAAAGAAGAAGGGGGTTTAAGAGGGAGAGATATCTAGTCATTGAGAATTGGGGCCTTTGGGCAGGAGGTTTGCAGACCCTCAAAGTTATGTAGTGTTGTAGACAAGGGAGATTTTTCTGATTATGTGTAATAAAATACCAGTCCCTATGACCCTGTCAAACTCCTTGCATGCTAGAGTCCCCTGACAGAACTCCTTTTTGCTGTAGGGTTATCTTTACCCAAGTCACAGGGAATTACTTACCCGTGTATCTTGTATTATTACCGAGTTCAATTTAATAGCATATACAAGATTTATTTGTGGTTCCATTAGTGACAAACATGAAAGAGTATTTCATTAAGAGGGGATTGTGGATTATTCTGCTTCTGTAATGTAGTCGCATTCTGTTGTTTTTCTGTTCTATTTTTGTGTTAATTTAGGTAAAGCATTATTATTTTGATAGCAGACAGTATATATGATGGCATATATTTGAGGAAAGTATTTAATAAATGTTCATAGATTCTTTATACAATAGAAATCCATGCTTTGTCGCATACTTGCATTAGTGTCCCCCTGATATAGTTGGTTTAGTGATTTCATGTGAAGTGTTGAAGCTGTGGAGAATCGGAAAAATAGGATCAATGGTTGTCTGATGAACCACTTATTGATATTGATGTTGGCTATACAAGGATGATACTTTAGTACTTCAGAAAAGAAAATAAACTATTTGTGCTTATTTTTGTTATACTAATAATTAATTGAAGTTCAAATGCCTGGTACCCTGCTGAGGAGATGCTGACACGTCTACTATCTTGTGTGCTCAACTGGCAGAATACTATATTGCAATTTCTATAGTACTCTTTAGGGTTTGCTGTTGGTTTATAGTGCTCATTTTTTTTATCTGGTTCTAAATATTCATTACTGATCAGGATTCCAATTTAATCTGCTTGAGAATCTTATATTCTTGTTGATCAACAATGCACAATGGTTCTTCAGTTTTAAGCATAGGAAATTTAATTTGGAATATCTAGTAGTCATATCTTTTTCTCTGAGCATCTACTTTTTCTTTGCTGAATACATCAGGCATCACTTAAGATAATGAAAGTTGAAGAGAAACTATCCAAAGGATGGGGTGGTGAGAATGCGTATCATGTCAGCGGGTACCGTTATTTACTAGTGGATGGTGATAGAAATGTATCCAGGGCTTCTCCTGCAACAAAAGTCACAACTTTGACTAAGGTGTGGTGTTGGCATTGAGCTGTGTTCTGGTTCCCTTTTTCCATTAACTTTTTTCGCCCCATTTAACCAATAATGTTTGAAATGCATTTTATAAATCGAAAGATATGACTTGTTATTCAAGTTCAACTTCTAGAGGTCAGACTTCTAATGGCGCTGCTTTGTGGATGGCACTATAATACAATTATCACTTTTCACTAATGCTCTCTTTGCGTGTGAATTAGCTGAAAACATCTAAGCTCTGGTTCATTTTTGTGCCTGGTGCAGGAGTCCTTGTTTGCTATGAATAAGCTCAGACAAGAGGTTGAGTTGGAGAAAAGTTGGGCGAAGCTAGATAGCCGTAGTAGTGAGAAAGATCTAGAGGTGTGCATCAGAGCAAAAAATAATGCCTGGGTTATTTCTCGAGTCACTAGAGGGAAGGAGCTATACATTGTTCTAGAGAAAGCTAATGAAACCCTTCTATATGCCTCAGATGCTGTTGAAAAGTTTAGCAACAGGTATCCAACTGGTTTCCTATCATTAATGTGCTTTAGTAGTTTACTTCTCATGCATATATTGTTAGGCCCTGTTTGGAAAAGCTTATTTGAGCTTTATCTTATAGCAAAAACGCTTATTCAAGTGTTTGGAAGAGCTTATGCAAATAGCTTATGACCTACTATAAGTTTTTTGAGCTTATTTTCATAATCTCTTTAGATTTGCTTATAAATAGGAGTTTCTGCTTATCCATTACTTATTTCCGATTTATTTTCAAATTAGCTTGTCATAAGCGCTTAATTAAGTTGTTTACTCAAACACACCACTACGGCACTACCCCTATTCTTCTTATAATGTAACAAAGCCAAGAAAACAAGCAAAGAGGAAAAAACCTCATAATATTTCAGATTTCAAGCCAATGAGTTCTGTTCTGTTTTAACCTAGATGAAGAAATACTCTTCCCTGATATAAAAAATACTTGGCAGACCCGAGTATTCATCCCTAAACTGGGAATAATCTACAGTATTGTATCATGTACTCCCTTCACTAAAATAATGGTACATGTCTTATAATTGGCTAGTTTTTCCTTATCTCATTTTCTAAATATCAAATCCTTATAAGTGAGAGCATAGAGACTTTGGTACTACAGGAGTTTTGATGCTCCTGAAGCTGACTGAAAAGATGAATTGTCTCTTACTTCGTTGTTGTTGAATATTTCAGGTATTGCAGTGGAGCTTTTTCACTGGACTGAGGAAAGGAAACCCAAGTTTTTCGACTGAGGAATGGCATGCATAGCTGCTTTTCTGACCTTGTTTTCCTCAATAAGGTCCGGAAGTTTTCCACTGTTGAATTTTCTCACCAGTAAATTTAAGAAAGGAAGAAAGAGTTCTGTTGTGTGTACATCTCTCTGTATATATTAAGTGTAATTTACACTCTCAAGAATGCCGAATCAAATCTTGTAACCAGTAGCTATTGAAACAAAATTCTTAAATTCCGTCGATTCCCAGAGCAACTCGCCAATGACATGGTATTGGTCTCTTGGAGCTTTTATTCAAACAAAACATATGTGCTCTCTTTCGTTTATATTTTTAAGATGGAACAAAACATGACAAAAAGCTTGGCGAATGGTGCATTTTGATTCTCTGGAACAAAAAAGAAGAGAGCATAATACCCTCATAAAATTTTATCAATGGCCAAATATCTCTAATTTATGTTTGTAACTTTTACATATAAACTTTATTATAAATTACTATGTGTTTGACTATATTAACAATTAAAAATAATACATATTTTTGAAAATTAGCAATATTTTTACAATTCTAGTGCTAATATGTTATTATAAATCAAATTTTAATAATAATTTTGAAAATTTTAAATGATAGTTTTTGTAGAAGTTTGAGAGATTTCCCTTGAATATCTCTCCTTCTTTTACACTCTCAAGTTGCCACGATTAATAATAATCCAACCTTCATTATAAGGAAAATGCCTCCATTTTTTTTTTGAATAATCCCTCCTTTTATAGTGGGGAATCTTTCTCAACCTAATTGGACTCTTATGTCTCATATATCATCGGCTCAAGAGTCCTTACAAGAAAATATTCTAAATTTAATCCTTAACGGTGTGGACAGACCCCATAACTAGGGGTTGGCTTGCCCTATCATGATATAGTATGTCGATGGGTGTGCTGGGTTGCCCCTCAAAGCCCTAGCCTAGCAGTTCAGCGACTGATCCGTGCTTATTGCTGGGCGGGTCCTATTAATTATCATGCAGATCCGGCCTTGCCCCATATATAAACATAAACATATAAAGAGAATTGCATAGATACCTATCACTTAAATTATTTTTAGGAAGAGAGAGTTGGAGTTTTTTGTCCAATAAAAATGTGTTAATAAACTTGGGTTATCCTATTGAAAAGGATTATTGAATATCATGAAGTTATTTCATTATCTCTTTTTTTTAAAAAACTCATTATCTCTTTTTCGAAAGTTATGTATCTTAATCAATAGATTGCAAAAATCTTGATTTTTAAAATAAAAACTGAATCAATATCAATGATATTCTTAAATAATTCATAAAGATATATTTTTGGTTGAGGGTTGGATACATTACAAGAGAGGCCCAAAAGGCCCAAAGCGAGAACAAGACTTGGAGATAAAGCCTTCAAGAAACCCTAGTCGGCAAACCCGACCTCTTATCAACCTTGTTGCCTTCACTCCTCTCAGCGCCCAACTCACTCTTCTGAATCCTGATCGTGCTTCTTCCCCACGAACCTCACCAGGTGAACACGCTTTTCTTCCTCTATCAATGTCAATCATGCTTTTAGGGTTGCATGTACACAACAATCTCATTCAAAATCGAAATCTCGAATTGATTCTGCTTTACGAACTAGGGTTTTCATCTAACTTAGCGTTTTTCCATTCACAATCTCAATTGGATCTTCTTCGTCCACCCCACTCCACCATGTTGTGTCTTCAATTATGTTTGTCTCTGATTGATTCTCTTGTTAGCTTCACGGACTTTGAATCTTGCTTAATTTCTTGATTATGTTTGATTAGCAGGTTCAGATCTTAGCGTAAGAGTGCGCTGCGCATCTTAACTTGGAGCCATGTCGCTGGTGAGTGCAATCACAATTCACTGCGTTTTTGCTCCGATCGATTTATGCTGTGTGTACTTTTCTGGATTTCACACTTGATTCGTTTTTCTTTTATCTAATTGTTTGTTCGTTCTGTAGATTTTGCATGCAGGGAAATCAAACAAAAATGCCTACAAGGCACTCATTGCAGCAGAGTATGCTGGTGTGCAAGTTGAGTTGGCCCCAAATTTCGAGATGGGTGTTTCTAACAAGACTCCCGAATTTCTCAAAATGAATCCTATTGGAAAGGTATTATATCTATATCCATAGCTTCACATATATTGATTTACCTGAGTTAGATGTCTCACCTTGTACTTAAATAATTATTTATTCTTTCAGGTCCCAGTGTTGGAAACCCCAGATGGCCCTGTATTTGAGAGCAATGCTATTGCTCGTTATGGTAAGTAATTTTTTTTTCAGTTTGTCTGCTTTAGCTTTGGGAACCATAATGCCATGATTTAAGAGTTTACCAAAGCTAATTCAATCATATTGTCATACCTTTGTTGTCATGCATGGGAGGTTGTTGTGGTTTTTTTATTAACATTACTGGTTTGCTGCAGTTGCTCGATCAAAGGATGACAACACTTTGTATGGGTCTTCTTTGATTGAATATGTAAGTCTTGTCTTGTCCTTCAAATTTGTCATATGATTATCATTGGTGTAATTCATGCTGTGTATTTTACTTTCTGAAAAGGATGTTTGTGTTCCTATGATAATTCTATTATCTGATGTGCTCATGTTTTAATGTACCAGGCTCAAATTGAACAATGGATTGATTTTGCATCTATGGAAATTGATGCTAATATCGCCAAGTGGTACTATCCAAGAGCTGGATATGCACCATTCCTTCCTCCAGTAAGTTGCAAGTTCCATCAAACATGTCAGTTTAGTTAATTGTCAATGCTATCACATTGAGGATAATGGAAAGTTATGCTGCAGTTAAAATGAATATGGATATATGTCCAATTCATCTGGTCATAGTTGGTTTATTCAGGATTTCTTTGGTTTTATAAAATGTCTCCTCTTTCCATTTCTTATTTTCCCTTTTATTTACCAAGTGCTGCCTTGTATTTTGTCATTTTTTTGTTTTAAATGTGTGTATGAACCTTGGAAAGCAACTTTTTATTGTTTTCATATTGTCTTGTACAAATCTTTAATAATGGGAAACAAAATGAAAATACAGTTTTTTATAAATGAAATGAAAAAATAAAATAAAATTCTCAAATTAACTCCCCTAAGTTCTTCATATTTTTTGTTCTTTCCAACTTGTCTGCTTGACAGTTTAGTCTGATCTTTTTTGTGTTTGTATGAAGGCTGAGGAATTTGCAATTACTTCACTGAAGAGAGCTTTGAGTGCTTTGAACAGCCACCTTGCCACCAATACTTATCTAGTTGGGCATTCTGTGACCCTGGCTGACATAATATTGACATGCAATTTGTATCTTGGTTTTGCCTATATCCTAGTCAAGAGCTTCACATCTGAGTTTCCTCATGTTGAGAGATACTTTTGGACCTTGGTCAATCAGCCAAACTTCCGAAAGATTGTTGGTCAGGTCAAGCAGGCTGAAGCTGTACCAGCTGTTCAATCTGCTAAGAAGCCTTCCCAGCCAAAGGAATCTAAGCCCAAGGCAAAGAGTGAGCCTAAGGCAGTGGCCAAGAAAGAGCCAGAGCCCAAAGAAGAAGAAGAGGAGGTAGCCCCCAAGCCCAAAGCCAAGAATCCCCTTGATCTTCTTCCTCCAAGTAAGATGGTTCTGGATGAGTGGAAAAGGCTCTACTCCAACACTAAAACCAACTTCCGTGAGGTCGCAATCAAAGGTATTGTTATTTTATCCCCTTTTGTCTGTTTATCAACTTCAGTGTTAGGATTATGACTGTAGCTTATATTCATTACAAAATTTGTGGTTAGGAATATTCTTTCAGAGAATGTCGTGTCGTGATATGACAATCATTATTAAATCCTCTTATCTTGCAGGATTTTGGGACATGTATGATCCCGAGGGATACTCTCTGTGGTTCTGTGATTACAAATACAACAGTGAGAACACTGTTTCCTTTGTGACATTGAACAAGGTTGGTGGATTTCTTCAGCGAATGGATTTGGCCCGCAAGTATGCATTTGGAAAGATGCTTGTGATTGGATCAGAGCCTCCATTTAAGGTGAAGGGCTTGTGGCTTTTCCGTGGCCAAGAAGTCCCTCAATTTGTCATTGATGAGTGCTATGACATGGAGCTTTATGAGTGGACAAAGGTTGACATCAATGATGAAGCTCAAAAGGAGCGTGTCAATCAGATGATTGAAGATTATGAACCTTTTGAGGGCGAGTCTCTTTTGGATGCCAAGTGCTTCAAGTGAAAAGCTATTACTTGGAAGGGTATGCTTTTTACCCTTTTGAGGGTATGCTTTTATAACTGGACAAGTTGTCTTCGTTTTTGGTAGGATCTGGTTTCTTTCCTGAGCGACATTCAAACTTTTAAGTATTTGATATTCTACCTTAATTTTTATTATATCTGAGACTTTATACAAGTACTCTATTTTGTGTTGGATGTCGGCTTGTGTGAAAATACAATGATTTTGTTTTTGTTTTTCCTCTCTCCTCCTACCCTGGTTGGAGCCATGGCTTTGTTGGTATTGCTAGTGTTTTTTCCCTACCTCTGCTTGAATTGTGAACTTGAAAACTTCTTCACGAGCTGTAGGCATGCAGTGGCTTAATTAACTTGCGCTCGTGCATGTAGGCTAGGTTATCTAGGTGCCTAGCCAAAATTTAAGGTCGAAAATGGTTGTTTATTAATAAACTAAATGCAGCTAATGAATAATTTTACTGTCAAATTTAAACTACAATAAATAGTTAATGGTTCAATACGTCTATTACTGATGCTATTACAAGATACTATTATTTGATTTATTTGATTATATTTGTTGAAAATTTTGAAATTATGTCCTGAAGTTTAATTCATTACTCTTGATTGTATCTTGTGAACATCTTCCAAAGCTGGTAGGCACGTAGTGGTGTTACAATGTGTTAAATAGTAATATTATTGAAACATTAACACATGGAAATGCGTTAAAAGATTTAATGCAGTAAAAGCAAGAGGTTAATTTCTATTTTTTGATTGAAAAATTGTTGTTGGTTTGAAGTTAAAAAATCTTAAAAAGGAAAAGATATTTCGAAAGCATAGAGGTTTTTCAACTTTAAGTTTGAAGGAGAAACGGATAACAAACTCATCCCATCCAACCCATGATTGCGGTAGACTGTAGGTGTTGGAGAAGCTAATTTTAGGTCATGTTTACTTTCACATTTGGTGTCTTGTATTGTAACGTGAGTTCAGCTGCATAGGATCTTCTGAATTTTTCAAGGTCCAATCATTAAATTTAACTTGGTTTTTTCTAACAAATTTGATAAGGGAAGTTGCTTGATTACTAATTAAATTATAACTAGTCTCATTTTTTAGAATGACACCATAAATTAATTCTTATATATTATCTACCCATACTAGGTTCAATTCGCAATGCTCTATCTTATAGAGGTCGTATACTTACCATCTTTAATTCAAGCAACTAATTAGATTGTTTAATTTAAAATTCATATCATTTTTTACGACTTTGCTTAATGCTACATCATCTTCTGCACCACTTTAACAAACTTCACTAATATTTCACTCCGAACCAACGATTCTAATTTTTATATTTATTTTCACATTATCTTCTAACATTTGCTTTTTTCCGAATAGTATGGCAATGGATAATTAGGGCATGCTAATACAATGGTACAATAAATTTTGATATATTTAAAGGTTTTGCTGCCTTAGGATTTCAAGAGTGATGGATTTCAAGTTGTAGAATAGGGTTTACATTCTGCATTAGGTAATCGAGATCGTATAATGTGAATATCAGGAGCCTTGGATATCCGTGGCAGCATTAGGCAATCGAGATCCTATACTTTCTGTTTAGTATGTGAGCCTTTGGAACCCCCTTGCCAAATCACCCTTGAAAGAATACCCCTGATAGCGAGAGTAACTGTCTTGGTTGAAATGTGATCTAGGTGAAGCTTTTAACCTTTTACTTACATGGACATGAACCTCTGTCAAGCCGTATAAATGAGCATCTAACACCATTGCAATCAACTACATCTAGACCACATGATGCCCATGGACGATCTTCAAAGAGCCTATCAGTTAGCTTAAAAATCTAGAATTTTTTGTTTGTTCAGGTGGTGAAAGGATCATATGGTTTATGTGAGATATGAATAGAAGAGTTACATGCGTATGAGTCTAATAGGATTAGTGGATGCTCTTCTCTCTCTCTCTCTCTCTCTCTCACACACACACACACACACACACACACACATCTGCTACAAATTCTCTGCTTTCAGTTTTTCAATCCTACTTTCTTTCAAATGCTTTCAGGGGTGAATGTACATATGGCCACCAAAGATGGTGAGCGTGCTAAGTCAGATAACAATGATATGAATTCGGAATCTCTTGGCGAATCAGAAAGTCTCTCTGATATTGATGATCAAGAGGTTATTAACAAGTTCCATGCTTCATCTGTTGGCTTTTCTTATCTGTTTTTCTTGCCACGATTTCTGTGAGGTGTTTTTAAGGGAGATGTTTATTACGTAAACAACTCCTAGAGAAGTGTTTGTAAATTTCAGTCTATGTGAAGCATCATGTTTTCAAAAGTTTATGTGCAAAGAGTATTGTAAGTCTATGTAGGAAGGTGGATTATACATGGGGAATAAAGTATCTAATTAAAATTTTCAAGTGTTTCAATTAGCTTATCTTGCTGCTAATGAAGGTTTTTCAGCAGCTTCTTGTCAGTAAATAGTTGTGGTGCTTCCTTTAGGAACCTAATTTTCTTTGCATCGGGTGGTAAGAAGTATGGATTTTTCATTAGAATGGGTAGGAAGACAAGTATGGGGTTCATGCCAACTCTTGCAAAACGTTCATTTTGCAGCCATACTGCTCTTTATGCTTTGCTCTCTATTAGGGACTGGGCAGATTATATTTAATTAGTTCTTGATATATGTCATGTCTCTGACTTGCTTATTATGCTTGATTATTCTCCTTGATATAATGTCGTGTGCTGCCTAGGTTGATGGGTACTTTCTCAATGAGGAGGAAAAGAATATGAAGAAGATCTTATGGGAAGATATGAATCGAGAATATCTTGAGGTACTGAATATTTAATTATATTTACTTTTTCTGTTTAGATATTGTTGGATAAAGCTCTATGGCAGTTTTTCCACTTCCTATCATTATTTAATCCCTAAAGTTGGTCCTTTTTGCTTATACTTGTTACTTGTAATGTGTTTTCCTCTGGATTTCCATTTCATGGTTTGTCTTATGTGATAGATTAATGTGTAGTGGATCTCGCTTAACTTCTATTCTTCTATAGAAAGAAGCAGCCAAGCAAGCTGAGGCAAATTTCCAAAACTGTTCTGAGGATTTCCTTGCAGCGAGAGAACTTGTTCAATCTGTTGGTGCAACTGTGGCCAAATCCAGAAAGGTAGCTTTTGAATTACTTTTCTGGTTGTGTTCTTTGTATGTGTGTTGAAACTAAAGTAAGAATTAAATTAAGTGAATCTATCAAACACAATACTCATCTCTCTTGAAGATTGGTTGTGATATATAGGATTCATTTATTCTTTTAACAGATTTTCAGTTACCTGCTATGAATGGTATTGGTGATGCATTTGCGACTGAAATTGTTGTGATATGATACTTTCATTCAGCCAGTGCTAATACCAGGAATGACTAGATATTAGTTGTTTAGAAGATCCAAGATTTGTGGAATGGATGGACATGCCCTAAACCCTAAAAGTCATACTTTGTAATTTCTTCTCTGGGACTGTCCCCAAATGAATTGAAGAAACCATCGTATTGTGATTGAGGGTTTTGTGCCTGCACTTGTGATTGAGGGTTGTGTATGTGTGTAATTTTTCCTTGGTTGTAAAATATGCTGCATAAACTGCAAGACTTCAGGGTAATAGTATTTTCAATATGAAACATGCACATCTGTAGGAAAAGAGACAGAAACAACTTCAAGAGGAAAAAAGCATGGGTCCTGCTCAATCTCCTCCAGATGCCTCAAGCCGAATGTTGAAAAGAAAGGTATTTATCAAAAAACAGATGCATTTTTATATATTTTGTTTATTAAAATAATTATGATGCCTTCTCCTTTCCTGCTATGCATATATATTCTTTAGTGAAAATGTCATTTTCTCCTTTACGTAGTTATTATTAGTATCATTCTTAGAGGTGATAATGAAAAAAATGCTTGTGAAAATAACTGAAAAATGGGGACTTTTAATAATTGAATTCATAATTCTTCCATTTTCAATCAAGAGTATCTCTTAAGTTAAGAAGCTGATTTGGATCAAATTAGTAGTTTGAATTCTATATTGTCGACATATGATCTTTATTGAGGGATTGCGTAGCTTTGCTGCATTGATATCTTTCGCTACATAGTATCTTCTGAAAATGGCCGTATATTAGTACTAATGATATTTTTTTACATGTATCATGTTGCAGAGGCTCGAAAGCAAAGTCAATTTTGATCTCTTGGAAAAATTATTCGGAACTGTAATTCTCTCCTTCAACTGTTTTTGCTTTTCAACGTATGTGCAGACATAGTTCCACAAAGATGAGAGATGAGATACACATATTTACTTGATGTAAATGAAAGTCACTGTCTTAATCTTCTGTGTCATTTGAATTTAAAATCCAAATGCATTTGATTTTTCTTTTGATATATTTTTCACATAGTGATGGGAAAAGTTGTATCAAGATATAACATATTACACTACTTTTATTTAACTCTTATTGTTAACAGGATAATTCAGAGAATCCCAAGAAAGTACAATAGGAGCTACCCTCTGAAAATCATGATAATTTTGAGCCAGAGTTAGGGGACAAAATCAGATGATGAACTAGGATCAGAGGGCGAATTTGAGGACGGTGATATGGATAGAGAATATGAATCTACTTTGTATCAAGAAAATGCAGACGAGACATATGACTGTGAATATGGTGGCTATAGTTATGATTACTCTTCAAAGGTTGTTTTTACTTGTAACATGCTTGGATCTTTTTTTCGTCATAATCAATTCTAATACGTTATCGCTATTCACATAAACTTTTCCTCATAATCGAATTTAGCTTTAGATTCAATGGTAGAAGGTTTTCCAAACATGCACTTAGTTTTGTGTGACCTTGAATCCATTTTCCAGACATGACATGAGAGTTTAGGGCAATTATTTTTCATCTTATGTTGCGATTTTGAACTAGTTGATTAAACATAACGTCTCGAGAAATTTATATGGACCATATAAACAACCGGTGAAAGAACACATTTATAGACAGGTAAAAATACACGTTTAGACAAAAAAAAAAGACAGGTAAAAATACACGTTAGAGACTACACATTAAGAATGTTTGTTCCAACAACTAGTGGAATTTTGGTTTTTCACAAATATGATTGATTTAGATAAATGGTGGTAAACCAAGGAGTAGAGGATGCATAGTACTTGAAATGAGTTCCTATTGGCATATTATTCTTTGTGGTCTTCGCATTAAAGGCAACCATTTGTTTTTGCTAGTTAAACACTCTAGAGAAGGAACGGATCCATTAACACCATGTGTTCTTTTTCTTCTTTTTCCACCATCTCCAAGGCTATTAACCAATGAGGCCCAACTGACATCCTGAGATACATTATTTTAGGTACATACATATCTTGTACCATAGAATATTTGCATATTTAGGGATGACCACCGTTATTTGCACTGCGGTTTTTGCCCCAAGCAGCTCCACTTGGATGGAATAATTTTATCGAAAGCACCTGCTCTTCCAAGCTGGTTCATCGCTGCATTGACCTTGATCCTTTTTGTCCTTATTGCGGGTTGGAAACATAAACTACCTCTCATGCTCTCCTCTTTTATCCAGTTGTCAGGTGCGTTTGGTTAGCATCTTCGTTGGGCCTTCATCTTGAGGTGGTGCAGACTTTCCCCAAGTTCTCACAATTGTTGTTTGAGTGTTGCAGTGTTCATGCTTCTTTCTCTACGATGGCTTATGTCATTTGGGAAGTTAGGAATCGTGTGGTTTTGTATGGAGCCCCTTTCTCGTGCGACTCGGTGTCGGCTTGGGCTGCTTGTCTGCGTTGTCGCGACCTTCTTTGGAGGTTCCTCATGCCTGCTATGCACCAATCTTCATTGTGGCGTTGTCCTCCTTTGGATTGGATCAAGATCAATGTGGATGCTTCGGTTCGAGATGCTTAAGTAACGGGTCTTGGGATGATTATCGGGGATGCAAATGGAGAGGTCTTGGCTTCAACTTCCTCGTTTCCTATTTTAGTTGCAATCACTGAGTTGCCAAAAGTTCTTGGTCTTCGTTGGGTTATGACGCTGGCAATGGATCCAGTTCCAGATCCATTTATTTTCAGACCGATTATTTGCAACATTTTAAGTGGTGGCGACATCGTTCTAAAGGATTTTCCTCTATAGCTTTGGTTATTTCAGTTTGTCGCTCTATTCCAATGTATTTTGACCTTGTTGATATCCTTTTTCGCTCACAGGAGCTTAAGCTTTGTGACTAATTATCTAGCTAGAAAAGCTTCAACCTTTGACAATTTAGTTCGAGTGGAAGAGATTCCCCTAGTTTGTCGCCTTTAGTTTGTTCTTATGTATTTGGCTTTTTTTTGTGGGCGTTAAATTTCCTGCTTTGATTTAATTTAACACATATTTTCCTTCCAAAAAAAAAGATAAATTAAATAGTTATTAAGTAATTTTTAAATCTTTTTTTGTTTCGGTTGGATGGACAAATAAAAAGAGGGGCCCAAAAGGCCCAAATTGTAAACAAAAGACTTGGAGATATGGCTTTAAAAACCCTAAACCCGAACTATCATCATCATCTTGTACCCTGAGCTGAATATTCGAAACCCTAAATCTAACTCTACTGGTTGAGCTTCCGCCGTACGAAATTCCTCTGGTAAGCACGCTTTCTTCTTCCATTTTCCTTTTGAACAATGAAAATCATCGCGCTCTCTGCAAATAACAGTACTGAAATGTGTTGAATGTACAAAACAATCTCATCTAAAGTTAATTGGGTCTGCTTTACCATCTAGAGTTTTCTACAAAGGTAGGGTGTTGCAATACAAGTAATGCGCCTCAGATTGTCTTAGTGTGCTTAAATTGTCTCTGATGTTGATCCGATCTAGCTTAGACAATTCATGATGAAAACTGTTTTGGAGACCTGAACTGAAGAGACACAGTCTATAATAATTCATGTTTGTTTTTCATTCTAGTATGATTAAAAATGATTTTATGTTCCTGAGTGCTTATTCCTTGGATCTGAGAGTTTAGGAGTCACATGGGGTTCTTATGCTAATGTTTTGGGGTTTTCTGTTAAGATTTTTACACCAATCCTAGTCTTGATCTGAACCCTTGTTGATTTTGATGGCCTTTGAGTTTGAATTTTTACTTTCGTTAATGTCATGTTCACTAGTATTTATATTCTTGCTTTCATCTCAATACCAGTAAAAAAGTCTCTGAGGATGATCAGAAATATTACTTTCGTTCTTCCGAGTTGTCCATGCGGAAAATTCATGGAGACCTGAACTGAAGAGGCTTTATTACACCTCCTCCCTCACTGTCCCCTTTGAGATAAGTAGTGTTTTGTTTTGATAAAATTTATATGCTAGTTTTGGGGTTTTCTGCTAAGTTTTGACACAAACCATCCTGTTTTTTTATCTGAATGATCTGAGTTTTTCTTAGTTTTATGAATCATGTTCATTAGTCTACATATGTGGTTCTATCTCAATACCAGTTAAAAGAGTCTCTGAGGATGATCAAAAAATAACTTTCGTTCTTCCGAGTTATCCATGCGGAAAATACATGGAGACCTGAACTGAAGAGACTTTCTTACACATGTCTTCCTTCATTTTTTTGTTTACTATCTTGTTTCACAATATTATGTCCCTTCTTCTGCTTGTATGAGTTTTATTGTCTGAAGTCTGTCTTGCCCTGAAACGAACTAAATAGCCTTTGAGGATGATAAAAAAAATAACTTTCGTTCTTCCGAGTTACCCATGCGGAAATTACATGGAGACCTGAACTGAAAAGGCTTTCTAATACATCTTTTCCTCCTTGCTCCTCCCTATGAGGATGATTAGTCGTCTATTTAAACTAATGAAAACAGTTTAAGCTCTTTTAATTCAGGTTTGTATTACTGTTTTATTATCAATTAGCTCCTGTACTTGTGTATATTATGTATTCTGAACTCTGTCCTGCCTTGAACCATTCAAATATAGCCTCTGGGGATGTTAAAAAAAATTAACTTTCGTTCTTCCGAGTTGTACATGCGGAAAATACATGGAGACCTGAACTGAAGAGGCTTTCTTACATGTTTTCCTTCAGTTTTATGTTCACTATATTCAGTTGCTTTAGCTAAGCTTGATTGCAATATACCTGTTTGCTTACTGCCTTATTAATGGATCAACTCTTCTGCTTGTATGAGTTTAATTGTCTGAAGCCTGTCCTGCTCTGAAACCAACCTAAATAGCCTCTGAGGATGATCAGAAAAATAACTTTCGTTCTTCCGAGTTATCCATGCGGAAATTATATGGAGACCTGAACTGAAGAGGCTTGCTAATCTTTTTTATCTTTCCCTTTGTGCCGCATCTTCCTTCTATAATTTCTGTATTATGATATTTTTATTCATTGGAGTTTATTTAAAATTTTAGTCTTTTAATGCCTTAGTTTCTTCCTTTCTTGCTTCAATTTATTATTTCCGATTTTCTTATGGTAGTTTCCATTTTATTTGCAGCATTTTGCTACTGCCGTTCAGTTCCTGCTAAAATGAGGTATTTCTTCTTTTCCTGTCCACTTCGTGAATTCTGTATTATTATCCTTTTAGTTATTATCTCATATTTGACATTTTTGTTTTTTTGAACCCCTACTTTTGCTCTCAAGCCGGCCAATGGAGGAAGATGTAAGTTCTTTTATTCTTCAAGGATATTTATCATGTTAAGTTTGACATCATGATCTTGACACTGTACTTGTTGTGCATGTTTTCCATCTTCTATCTACACAGCCTCGTGTGCTGAACATCTGTATTTATGTACATGAAATCATGGTTTTGTACAATTTGACCTGATCTTGAGTAGCATCTTATCTTTTGTATTTCCCGATATCAGTTATACCATCGCTTTTCCAGGGAGGAAATTGATTTTTATTTGTGGTGATGGCTAAATCGTTTTTCCTAGATTGGGTTTCAAGTTATGAACAAAAAATTCATCAGTAGGATTTCCAAGCATGTAATTTAGTTGACATGTTTCCATTAATTAATTTGGTGATATGTGACCATATGGCCTGGACATTTCCTTTCTTGTACAGACGACTAAGAATGAAGAAGAGGAATTCAACACTGGACCACTTTCTGTTCTGATGATGAGTGTTAAAAATAATACTCAGGTATGTTTGTTTTACATTAGACTAGATAGTACTATGGATTCTGAGGCAGTAGAAGGCATTTTATGTGAGGTTTTACCCTAACACGTCAACCTGTGTAGGTACTGATAAATTGTAGAAATAACAAGAAGCTTCTGGGTCGTGTCAGGGCTTTTGATAGGCACTGCAACATGGTTCTTGAAAATGTTAGGGAAATGTGGACTGAGGTATTCTTTGTTTATTTTGATTTTCTTTACCCTTACTTAAGCCTGATTTTATATGGAACAAAGAGCTCTTAGTTTATCTGCTAGAAAAAACACTTGATAAGATCCAATAAGTGCTCTTTTGCCTGTATCCAAACAAACGAGCTCTAAGAACTCATTTGGATTTGGACTAAAAAGGTACTTATTGGAGTTAATCTAGCACTAGAGATAAGCTTCAATTTGTGCTCTTTGATTTGCGTACGAACAGGTTTTACTACATCAGCTAAATGTGTTGTGTGTGTGTAACCAGGTGCCAAAGACTGGTAAAGGAAAGAAAAAGGCCCAACCTGTCAACAAGGACAGGTTTATAAGTAAAATGTTCCTTAGAGGGGATTCTGTGATAATTGTTCTCAGGAACCCCAAGTGATGACTTGATATGGACATATAGATAGATTGTGATGTGGGTCTATTCTTCAATGACGAGTTCCATTTGTATTTGGATATCTATTTTCATTGGCTGCATCTAAGTTGGATGTGGAGGGCACTTTCATTAATGGACTCTAGTATTGATTTAGTAGCAGAATCCTCTGATATACATCTTATTTTGTATTTTTGTATTGATGTCTGCACCTGTATGACACAAGCAGCTCTAATGAAAAATTGTTAGTGATCAACTGCAGTGGAAGAAGGTTGTAGTGCAATGATCTTCTGTGGGATTCATATCATTTGTGTTTCATTAGTTCTTTTTCTTTCTCTTTGCACAATGCATTATAAATGTTAACAAAGGCAAGAGAAATTGGAAGCAAAAGTATTATACACCATCAATGCTCAGAAATAGGAAGCACGGGTCTTTGTGTTTGTGTAGAAGTTAAATAAAAGTAAAGGTTTTGTTTTGTGAAATTGATCACGGAGTGTTGTGAATTTCTTTAAATGGAATGCAACTTCATTTTATTTTATAATTTACACATTTGATTTAAGTCATTATCCAATCCTTGGTGTCCCCTATCGCTTTTACCAAATTTTTAAAGATTAAGGATAGTAGTTAAAATTAGTTATGGGCAATAAATTTGTAGTTTTTAAAAAAAACTTTTAAAAATCACCTTTATATGAAGTTCTCTCTCCACATTAGCATTTCACATCATGCAAATTTTTGGAAACATGAAAATTCTTTAAATGTGGACAATTAAATATGAAGGTAAACATGGAACTACTTTATAGAAAATGTAAAATTATTTATTTTTTGAGCCAAGAAAAAGTAAAAAAAAAAGTGACTTATAATGGGAGACAGATGAAGTATAATTTACACATTTGATTATATAATATTCACATTTGAATTAAGTTATTCAATCCTGGTGTCCCACCCCACAAGCCAAGTGACATGTCAATTTATAATTTACACATTTGATTAAGTCATTATTCAATCCCCGGTGTCCCACCCCACAAGCCAAGTGACATGTCGATTTATAATTTACAGATTTGTTTTTATAATTTAAACATTTGATTTAATGACATCTAATTGTTTAGTGAAATGTCAATTTATATTAATGAAATATGTAACGTAAGATATTAAAATATTAAAGGAAATATTTTTTGTTTTTTGTTACTTAAATGACATCTAGTCATTTAAGATGTCATTTAATGAAATGGCAATTAATTAAGTCATTGAAAATTGATGTAACTTTTGATATTAAAATATGGCTTAAATACTCTAGGGGTCTCTGAAATTGTACCCCGTATCAAAATAAGTCCCTGAAATTTTTTTTTCCGATTCCGGGTCCCTAGAAAAATTTGTTTGATCAAAATAAGTCCCTACGCCGGAGAAGACAGTGGTTGCCTCCTCATTGTTTCCACAAACCATGAAATAACATGTTTAAAACACTCCTAGACCTTCATATATCTGATCTGGGCGAAGAAATCGCAAGAAACAAAGCTAAAACAAAGAAACCGAGAAGCTCCATAAATTCCGGCGAGAAGAAATCAACTTGCGACTGACCTTTTCTCTTCAACTGTGACGACCCAGCCCACGAGACCACCACCACTGAGTTCCTGAGGACGAGACGAAGCCGGCCCAACACCCTGGTCGTAGCGCCGCCATGACCGCCGTCGTCAACCACCGTCTTCTCCGGCGTAGGGACTTATTCTGATTAAAAAAACAATTCCAGGGATCCGGAATCGGGAAAAAAATTTTCAGGGACTTATTTTGATACGGGGTACAATTTCAGGGACCCCTAGAGTATTTAAGCCTTAAAATATTAAAGAAAATATGAGCTAAATGCCCATGCCCTCTTCACCTGATCTTATGCTCTCAGCTTTCCTTTAATTCCATCTTCCCCTACCTATGGAACATTTCAAACACACATAGCGAAATAAGTGCAATTGTGGACGAAATGAAATTTAGGGTAAATTATTAATTATATTGAAAGATTGTTGATTAGTAAAGGATCAGATTGATTTGACTTAAACCACAGGTAAATTGTACTTAATTTACTACTATGAAGAATGCACTAATGCAAAAGATTAAAACTTAGGGTTGAATTTTATCGCATTTGCGGTGTTTCCATGTCACAGTTCAATTGACCAACGCGAAATGCACTGAATCTTTTTGTCCCTTTCCATTTCAATCAGAAATATCTTCTTAAAAACCAAATTTATGCATTGACATTTGACAATTAGCTAAACGGAGATAATAGATAACTGACTGAGAAAATCTTGATAGGTAGGTGTGGCTGTTTCTTTATGAAAGTGCCTAGAGTAACTACAACTCAAAAGTGTTTTCCTTCATCTTGGTCTAATGTTTTAGCCACAAATCGATTCCACCTCAACGCAAAAACTAGGTCTTCCAGCATCAGCCTCAACTCGATTCTGACAGCTTGAAGAGATTTCAAAATTTTCATCCAAACATGTTGGAGAAGTGAGAAACCACATTTGAGAAGGTTGGATGCACTTCAGTGAGTACCAAATGCATAGCCAAATATATACTCAGTGTGTTTGTATAAACACTCACACTGACTTAAAAGTACTTAGTTTAATCTATCCCAAAATCTCCTCCATTCACTAAATATCAAAGAAATGTGGGAAATGTCTCCCTTGCCAAAACCAATGCTTAAGTGTGCAAGAAAATAATCTGTTTCAAGATAACTACCACAAGCTTGAAGGGATCCTTAGACTAGATGAACAAAAATGAAAAAGGGCTCGCAACTAGCAGATACAAAACTGACTCAAAGAAGCATAATCTATAAATACCAGAGCCTAGAATAAGAACTCATAGCAACATCTCTGCAATCTGAATTGCGTTAAGTGCAGCTCCCTTACGAATTTGATCCCCGCATACAAATATGTCCAACCTGTGTAAATCCATCAGATGTAAAATGCTTGTGGTAAATTGCAATGCTAATTGAAAACAAAATAACATATTGCCAAGGAGGAAATTACCCTTGATTCCCATCTTGTGACAGGTCACGGCGAATCCTACCAACAGCAACATCATCCTTATTAGACACTTCCAATGGAGTTGGAAAATGGTTGGCTTCACGGTCATCAATTACCACTACACCTGGAGCATTCTTCAGAATCTCTCTTGCAGTGTCCTGAAGAAATCAATACCAAATCAATTACGAAGTGGGATCTTCAGGATCTTCAGGACAAGTTTTCTCACTCCAAAGTCCAAATGCATTTTATAACCATGACGGTGCACAAACAAAAAATGACAGGACCACACTTTAAATTGAAAGGGAACATTCCAAATTACTAATAGAATTAGGTATAACTCACTGGTGGGTTAGTTCTCACTAATCTCATTAACAAACTTCAATATTATTGACTCAATCAGTCTTAGCAAAGTGAAGATATCAGAGCTTTCAAACAAAGGAACATGTAGGAAATTTTATGCTCATGTAATGATGTACAAACTACCAATTTGATCCTAGTACGGCAAACCAACAAACACATATCATGCACATTTTACTGCCTTGTGTTTTTGGAGGGGGAAATTGTTCAGTCCAAAATAAATATGAAAAAGCATGGAATATTGTTCAGTCCAAAATAAACATGAAAAAGCATGGAATATATTGAGCTGAGTGCTGGATTTGGGATAAAAAGTTAAATTCAACTTTGTGACTGATTTGGCTGACACATAAAAACATGAACTACCTCATCTAGGGGTCTCTCAAATTGAAGATTCACACTCTCAGCATGAGCTCGCATGACAGGAACTCGTATACATGTAGCAGTAACTTTAACGTCCTTGTCATTCTGCAAAAGTTTAAAAGTGAGATAAGCAAGGTATAGGAATTCCATAGTGAAAAAAAGAAGCTAAGAAACATGATTTAAAAACTCAATTTCAACTTACCCAGATTTTTCTTGTTTCCTTGACCATTTTCATTTCTTCTTCATTATATCCGTTTGAAAGAACAGATGCATTGTGAGAGAATATATTAAAAGCATACTGCAAAATAACAACTTCATCAGGAAGTAGTTCTTGAGTTTCTGATCACAAGAGATGCATACAAAATTGCACATACCTGCTCCCTAAATATTTTACATGTCGGCGATTTTCCTTCTAATACCTTGAAGTGAAAAAAGGTGACAAAAATATCAATTACAATAGTAGAATTTGCACGAAGCTAACAAGCTATGCAGATCAACCAAACCTCACGAGTTTGCAGCTCAAGCTCTTCCATTGCAGCAGCACCAGCACCACTAGCAGCCTGATAGGTACTAACAACCATACGCAACACCTGCAACATTTAGCAATGGTAGGGAAATGGAACAAGTTTAAAGAGTAAAAACACCACAAAAATACATAAATTCACCCCAAAATGACACTAGAACCCAACCCCAATTGAACATTATCCATAAGAAATGAATTGAGTAAACAAGATAAATACCATTTCGAAGCAAATTGACATTCATTCACCATCACATATCAATTTGGCAATTCAGCCATTGATTCAAAAATCACATATAAGTACAAATACAAGAATTGACACTAAAATGACACCAGAACAGAACTCAACCCAAATCGAAGACTATCTGGATTGAATAAACAAGAAAAAACCATTTCTAAGCAATTGGGAAATCCAGCCACTGATAAAAAATGACATATGAATTGACATGAAAATCAGAAAAGGAATTGAAAGAGTTGAACCTTAGCTCTTCGATGAAGAGGGGTAGCAGCCATTAAGCAGATAATGGTGGAGCAATTAGGGTTGGCAATGAGGGCACCTTTCCCTGTTCCAAGCTTGATACCTTCCATGGCTTCAGGGTTCACCTCAGGAATCACCAGCGGCACCGTCTCATCCATTCGAAACGCGGAGCTATTGTCGACCACGACGGTTCCTCGTTCCACAGCGATGGGTCCAAACTCCCTGCTGATGGAACCACCGGCGCTGAAGAGGGCAATGTCGACGCCGTCGAAGCTCTCCGGCGTGAGCTCCTCGACGACGTAGTCCTTGTCCTCGAATGTGAGGCGGCGGCCGGCGGAGCGCTTGGAGGCGAGCATCTTGATGGAGCGGTAGGGGAAGTCGCGGTCGGAGAGGACGGAGAGAAACTCTTGGCCGACGGCGCCGGTGACACCGACGATGGCGATGGAGGGGGCGTTTTCTTGAAGGGACATTCGGATCTTAGTGGGGCCCGCCGCGAATCTGGGTTTGGGTCGGGTTGGGAGGGCGGAGGAGAAGAGGTGAGGGTGGCGCGAAAGAGAGAGTGAAGCCATTGTCGTCGGCTGGTAGTGGAGTGGCGGCTGTCAGTGTAAGCAAAAGTTGTGGATTTGAAAACAGGAAACAGAGGGTGTAATACACTTTGTGCTTCTTGTCCTAAATAAATATATTCAAAAACCAACCAAACCCTTTGGTTTTTAGGAAAATGTTTCACAATAATAATGTTTAGTGGACAAATCACTAACACAAAAGATAGGTGGAGATTGATTTTTTAAAAAAAAAAGATAGGTAGAGTCGTAGAGATTAAAGATCATGTGATTTTAGAAAAAAATTTTTATACATTATTTGGTGATACGCGTACCTTTATTGAATACTTTATTTACATTTATTTTACTGCCATGAAAAAATGTAAGGAATTTGTCTATCTCACACATGCAAGTCGAACGTTGTTTTCGGCGAGTTGGGCAGGAGGGAAAGAGGCTCCTTGTGTGAAGGTAGCGTCGTCTCGCGTAGGAG
The DNA here is from genome assembly GCF_012489685.1 of Lotus japonicus. Lineage (NCBI taxonomy): Eukaryota > Viridiplantae > Streptophyta > Magnoliopsida > Fabales > Fabaceae > Lotus > Lotus japonicus. The sequence goes on along the minus strand of NC_080044.1, from coordinate 82,967,642 downwards.
GTGGGGTCTCAACTATTTTTTTTAACTCGTCTTGATCAAGGTGTTTTTTTCCCTTTGTGGCATTGTATCGGCAAGGCAACATTTGACCGCAGAACTCGCCTCATTAGAAAGTATTTCTCACCCTACCTGGACACCAATAGCAACCTTGTTTTAGTGAGTTATATTAGTCTTGCAATTTTGACTTGTGTGTGGTAAATATCAAATGTCTTCTAAAAAATAAGGCTCGTAACATTCTAACTCTATTTAAACACATAATAGTCTTTTTTTGTTGAACCCACATTGTCTTTCACGACGGCAATAGACATTTACTTTATTAAATAAAAGTAAAATTATTTATACTATCATATTTAATCTAATGGAAAATGAAAAAAATAAATAAAAGAGAGCTTAGCCCGAAGTGCAATTCATGAACTAATTTCAATTTTCAGAGCCAGCGTAAGCATTATCTCACCGAGTGGAGGCATGAAAAAAAACAATAGAGTTGACTAATCGTGAACTACAGAGCTGAGAAGCCTTAGATGAAGAGTTTTTTGATCCAGTGCCGAAAACGGTTACCCCTCCATGGAGGTTACTGGTGAATCCAACTGAAAAACACGAGCCATGTCCACATTTTCAACTGTTCTAAGTCTTTATTTTTCTCTTTGCACCAATATAATGTAAATCACAGATCCTAATGCATAAATAGAAAACTAAGATTTTGCAGCGTTGACGCAAATCCACACTCTTTTTTTTCAAAATTGCCACCCTTTATATATCTAATTACTTTTAGTATCATTTAATTAGATTATAATATATGATATATCTGATGTCTATAGTGACCGGGTCAATATTAGATGGCAATGAAGAAAAACTGAGACACTGACCAAGTATTGATTGCAAAATGCAATGTTAGGGAGTTCTTCTTCTTCTGATATGGCTCCTTCTCCTCCAAAGCATGATTTGTTCCTCAGCTTTAGAGGGGAAGATACCCGTGACAACTTCACTAGTCATCTCTATGCTCAACTTTGCAGCAAAAATATAGAAACCTTCATAGATAACAGGCTAGCCAGAGGCGATGAGATCTCACTAGCACTCTATACAGCAATTGAAGATTCAATGATTTATGTCATCGTTTTCTCGGAACACTATGCTTCTTCGTCGTGGTGTTTGGATGAACTTGTTAAGATTCTGGAGTGCAGGAAGAAATATGGAAGGGAGGTGATACCGGTTTTCTACAAGGTGGATCCATCAAATGTTAGGCACCAAAGAGGGAGTTATGCAGATGCTTTTGTTAAGCATGAACTGCGATTCAAGGATGAAGTAACACGGAGGTGGAAGGATGCTCTAGCTGAAGCAGCTGGACTCTCAGGCTGGGATTCACAAGTCACCAGGTGAATGGCTATTTTACATTCTCTTTTACTTGCATACTAGTGAAAATTGTGTTGATTGATTCCACTTTAATCATGTTTTATTTTTCTGTGACCAATTTACATTCTCTTTTATGATATTTTACTAGATCACACACACGTCTTTTGACTTTGTATATTTGTTGTTTTTCCTGACACCAGAACTGTTTATCATGTGTATAGCAAGCAATGCTGTAATCTTCATTTTTTGGCATATTCAGAAGTAATAATATGACACCATTCAGTGGCTCTAATTTCAAATGTTCTTTCCTATCAAAGACTAATGTTTTAGTTCCTTTTATTATGTGTCAGGCCAGAATCCATACTTGTTGCAGATATTGTGGAAGATATTTTAAGAAAATTGGATCGTTCTTTCTCAAGTGATAATCAAGGAATGGTTGGAATGGACAATCACGTTGCACTAATCCAGTCCTTGTTGCACCTTGAGTCAGAGGCTGTTCGGATCATAGGAATTTGGGGCATGGGAGGAATAGGTAAAACAGCAATTGCTAGTGCAGTATATCACAAAATGGCAACTCAATTCAGTTCAAGCAGCTTCGTTCTTAATGTTCACGAAGAAATAGAAAGAGAGGGAGTACACCGTACTCGAAACAGATATTTGTCAGAGCTTCTGAAGAAGGAAGGCACATCCTCTGGATTAAGGTTGTCATTTGATAGGCTCCAAAGGAAAAAGGTGCTCCTTATCCTCGATGACGTCAAGAAATGGGGTCCAGTTAAAGAATTAATTGGAGGACGTGACAACTTCGGCCGGGGAAGTAGAATTGTTCTTACTAGTAGAGACATGCAAGTTCTTAAGAATTGTGAAGCTGATGAAATATATGAAGTCAAGGAGATGAATGTTCAAGACTCTCTGCAGCTATTCAGTTTAAATGCCTTTAAACAAACCCATCCCATAAAAACCTATATGGGCTTATCAGAAAAAGTATTAAATTATGCAAAAGGGATTCCATTAGCTCTCAAAGTTTTGGGCTCATTTCTTTATGGTAGAACAAGGGAAGCATGGGAAAGTGAGTTGCTAAAGCTGGAAAGGCTTCCAGATCTTGACATTTTCAATGTGTTGAAGTTAAGTTTTGATGGGCTTGATGATGAACAAAAGGATATATTTCTTGACATAGCTTGTTTCTATAGAGGACATATCGAGAATATGGTAGCACAAACACTAGATAGCTGTGGTTTCTCTGCTGACATTGGATTGGATGTTCTCAAAGATAGGTGCCTTATATATATTTTGGAAGGTAGAATCGTAATGCATGATCTAATACAGGAAATGGGAAAAGAAGTTGTTCGCCAACAATGTGTCAACAATCCTGCAAAACGGAGTCGATTATGGAAGGACAAAGAAGTTTGTCATGTTCTAAGACAGAACAAGGTACATTCTTCTGTAGCTCAAATCCTACTAGATAAGTCACATAGCTATCTAACTCGTGTGTTTACTTTTAGGGGACAGATGCAATCCAGTGTATATATCTCGATACATGCAAAATAAAAACAGTTCAACTACATTCTGAAACTTTCAGAAAGATGCATAATCTGAGAATGCTCCAGTTCTACAAGTCTTCTGACTTTTGGCAAGGCTCAAATCTGGTCCTTCCTACATTTCTTGACAGTCTTCCAGATGAATTAAGAATTCTTCGTTGGGACGGCTTCCCTCAAAGATCTTTGCCGTTGCAATTTTTCCCGGAAAATCTTGTTAAACTTGATATGCGTCATAGCCACCTTGAACAACTTTGGGAGGGAGATAAGGTATTTCTAGCTTTATATTATGTTCCTTTTTGTTTTAGTGATGAAAAGTCTTTAGTAGGACTGGATGCTAAAAATCAGTTTCTCATGTGTTCAATAATAATATAGTTCACTTGTTTGTTATGCTATTATGTGTGTCTGGTTAATTTCATAAACTTTTCTTTTTGTTACTTAATGATTCACATCATGTGTCAGGATTTGCCCAATTTGAAAAGGCTCGATCTTAGTTATTCTTGGAAGCTGATTCGAATACCAGACCTCTCTTTGTGTCCAAATATTGAGGAAATAATTCTTAGTCATTGTAAATGCTTGATTCAAGTTCACTCCTCGAGTTTCCTCAGCAAGCTCAAATGTTTATATTTAAATGGTTGTGTTGAGCTTAGGAGTTTAAATCTTCCCAGTAATATTCTATCAACATCTTCTGGGTTAGTTGTTCTCTGTAAGTGTAGCAGGCTTGAAGAGTTTTTAATCAGTGGCAGAACTGAGGTGGTTCAATCATATGGTACACCGCGTTGTGATGGATACTGGGGAGCAGAAGAAATTTTTCATTATGCAAAAGTTAACCTGCGTTTGGACGCAGGAGAAGTTTTCACTGATGCTGAAGCTAACCTGTCTCATGGAAATCTTATCCAGTTTAATGCAAAAGGTTACATGAAGGCTAAATATTGTTCAGATACTTTTGACCCCATTGTTAGCATAAGAGAACCGGTGGATGGTATACACTTACTGAACATGAAAGTGATGAGAGAAACTATGCCCTCATTATTTCCAAGTCTCAATGAGCTTTGTTGGTTAGATATATCTGACTGTGAATCACTTACCAGCCTTCCAATTGACATTTGTAAGTTGAAATTTCTAAGAAGACTTTATCTCCGTGGTTGCTCAAATTTGGAGAATTTCCCTGAAATTGAGGATACAATGGAAAATTTAAAGGTGCTCATCTTAGATGAAACAGCTATAAAGAAACTACCTTCATCCTTGCACCGATTTGTTGGGCTTGAAGAGTTGAGCTTACACAACTGCCCAAGGCTTGAGATTATTCCCTCTTCTATTGGAAGTCTCACCAAACTCTGCAAGTTACGTCTTACCTGCTGTGAATCACTTGAAACTTTTCCAAGCAGCATTTTCAACTTGAAGTTGACAAAACTTGATTTGCATGGTTGCACAATGCTAAAGACCTTCCCAGAGATCTTGGAGCCTGCAGAAAGTTTTGCTCACATTAACTTAACAAAAACAGCAATTAAAGAACTGCCTTCATCCTTGGATAATTTGATTGGGCTTCGAACCTTGCGTTTGAACTTGTGCAGTGATCTTGAGTCACTTCCAAACAGCATTGCTAATCTAAGCCTTCTATCCGAGCTTGATTGTTCAGGCTGCGGCAAATTAACTAAAATCCCAAATGATATTGGTTGCTTGTCATCCTTAAGGGAATGGTCACTGCATGATAGCGGTGTTGTGAGCCTTCCAGAGAGTGTTGCTCATCTATCAAGCTTGAAATCACTTGACTTGAGTGATTGCAAAAAGCTTGAATGTATCCCAAAGCTTCCACCATATCTAAAACAGTTGCTGGCGTTTGATTGTCCATCCATTAGAAGAGTGATGTCAAACTCAAGGTTTGAACTCCCATCAGGTTCCAAAGAGGTCACCTTCAAATTTCATTTTACCAATAGTCAAGAACTGGATGCAGTTGCTAGAAGTAATATTGTGGCTGCTGCTTGGCTAAGGATGACTGAGGAGGCTTATAGGTCCGTATTCTTTTGCTTTCCAGGGAGTGCAGTTCCACAATGGTTTCCTTACCGTTGCGAGGGACATTCAGTAACTGCAAGTAAAGATTCTCTAAATTGGTTCAGTGATAACAGACTCATTGGTTTCGCCCTATGTGTCGTTTTGCAAATTGAAGACATGGATGATATAAATGATAGAACTGGTTCTTTGCCATACGAGTTAAAATTTGAATATGGTGATGGAATGAAGAAATCTCTAAATCATGATGAGCTAAAAAGCCATTTCTACTGGAAGAGACAAGTTAGGACTTTCGTCCAAGATCACACTTTCCTATGGAAACATCACTTGGACTCTGCAAGCATCAGAAACATTCTTTCTGACGCCCCCAACTTAAATTTCAAGATCCACAAATATGAGGATGTTTATTTGCGGTCATCTCATACAGACAGCTTGCTTTTGAATATCAGAAAATATGGGAAGCCATATTCTAAGCCAGCTTTCACGGTAAAAGAGTGTGGAATATGCCCTCTTTATGCCAAAGAAAAAAGAAGAGTATGGCGTTGCTGGTGACTATTCCAGCTTTCTAAAAGTTCCAATTAATGACATTGAAGAATCTAGTTGGAGCAAAGCTGCATAATCTGTTCTGTGGCAACACAAGAAGATTGGTTGAAGACCTTTGGTGAGCCCCCTGGTCTCATGTTATTCCCAGTCAAGTCTCTATCTACAGGAAAGTATTTTATCATTGTTTAAACTGGCTTGTTGTGAATACTTGTTTCAAGCCTTAAATGTTGAAATTTTATTCTCTGTTTCTGATTTTTGTTTTTTATTTTGGCATTAAGAAGTACCGTTTTTTTTTAACATTCAGAAGTACTTGAAACAGGTTGTTATATGGAAACTTGTCTGTTTTCCCATAACTCCATTTTCCTCCTCCAACATCTCTACCAAGAACACATCATTCTTCTCAGCTGGCTTCCCCTATTTGTTTACTTATTATTTTGGCTTCATTATTAGGATATCGCCAAACATGGCTACTTGGTAGATAGGTTAGTCCCCTAAGCATGATTACAAGGGTTTGGACCCGGGCAATGTGTATGGAAAATGATTTATTGGGAGAGGCAAAACCCACTTCAATGATCTCTACGCTCGAAACTGTTTCACACAATGAAAAAATCTGGAGAAGCTCCATTGGAACGGGTAAAATCACTGAAACATGTTAAGGCTAATAAATGTTCCTAGTTTTTATTTCAAGGTTCTGACTAATTACTGTCATAGGTCATATGTGAATCTCATATCATTGAATTAGGCTTTCTTAGGGAGTTATAAAACCAGAAAACTGTTTACTTGGTCATGCTGGAATAGCTAAATGTAATAAGGTTTTCCTTATTGATCTTGGTTTGGGTAATTGGGTGTGTTGTGCTTCGCTTTGTTTCCACTTTCTGTATCGCTATGAATAAGTGATTCTTTTGTTGAAATTGATAATAGGTGATATTTTTTTATTTCAGGTCTTTCGAATTTATATGGATATGGTGGACACACAAACTCGTTTCATTTTATACATCCAGTCCCTTACTATCAAGCTTGTATACCCATTTTCATGTTGAACACTCATCACAGACACAGAGGATGCCCGTTTTATTTGATTCCATGATTTATAAATGCTGTTGAGCATTTATGGGTTATTTTAGTGTAAACTGTGGCTTGAAAGTTAATATGAGGACCATTTTAAATTTTTAACGTATAGCTTTTTGAATATAGCTCGATGCTTTAATTCCTTTTTGAATTCTTGCTATGCATTTTTCAAATGTTGACCCACGCAGTAGGAGCCTTGACATTTCTGCAAATTTTCTGTAGAATAAAGATAGACATCAATTCACTTAAAAGGCACAAAATTATGGTGTCTATGCGAGTAAAAATAGGAGAAATGGTAGCAGTTAAGTGAACATAGGAGTTAACAGCATAAGTGTATGTTTGGTTTCCAAGTTTTTAATTGAAAACCACGTTCTATGCATTGGAGTGCCGAATTTTGTATTTTGTATTCTGAGGGACAATCAACAATGTGAAAAGGAAGTTTCAAGGTAGCATTGGCCTTCCATTGAACTAAACATATTTAACACACTAATGAAGAAGTAAAATTTCCCTGCTTTGACTTAAACGACATTGAGTTCAACAAAAATTTAAAGGGTTAGATATGTTTCAGGTCCGTAACATATAGAGCATGATCCAAATTGGTCCCTGAAAAGTTTTTTCATAGCTCTGAAAAATGCTATTCTAATTTAAATAAGAAAAAATGATATGATAGTATATGGCTCATTTTATTAGGGGAAAGTTGCCAAAGCATGTGTACGTCTATATATATATATAATGAGAAAGAAATAGAAGTGAAATAAGTAATAAATGTGAGATATGATATATATGATGTGATAAAAAATAAGAAATATTGAGAAAAATGTGGTGTTTGTGATGTGAGTATGAATGGGGGGTAATGAGCGGTGTATGAATGAGGAGTCCATGTACTTGATAGTTGATATTTTCATTTTAACACATATAGAGAAGGAACTTTTGTCACGTGGAAAGTAAGTTGGACGAAAAGATCAAAGCATGCAGGTTGATATGGTTGTTTGGTAACAAGAAAGAAGGAATATGTAGACTTCGAAAAATGACAAGTATAGAATTATGTAATTATGTTCAGAAGAGAATCATGCATTCCTAATAAAAGTATCATACGAGATGAAAATGTACAAAAATTAATTATCCATAGAAATATGTGATTTTGTTAATACTTGTTTTTAGCATGGACTATTATATATATTTGACCAATACTGTTGAATTTTTTTATTGTTATATAAGAGCTTAATTAATCTTAAAAAAGAATTTAATGAATATGCACTGTCGGTGTAAACCAGTTTTACACTGACAACCAATCACAACATGCCACGTAAGTGGAATAATAAATTTGATTTTAAATTTTGATTAAAACAAAAATATATTTTATGATGAGACAGAATTCAATTAGATCAGGATGACTGTGTAAAATCTGTTTACACTAACGGTGCACATCCCTTTAATTCTTTTCATATTCCTAAATATAAGATCTTTTACAATAATCCAGCAAAATGTATTATACTCTTTCATATATACCTCTTACATCAATTGTGTGCTTTCAATTCCAAAATTTTAATTACCACCTGTCATTAATTATTACTCACCCAACTAACTACTAGTGAGAGAAAATGATAAATGATGATTATATGAAAGAATGTATGCATTTTTTTAAAACCAATCAATTAACTTGACACATTTAGTACTTTAGTAATAAACGCAATTTTTTGTATGAAGATTTATAGAAAGGAACGGAGGAAATAACAAATTAGATAAATATGAAGTTAAATGACCTTCATAATTTTTTTTTTAAACTAGCTTAATAATTATACACGCATGACGCATCTGACAATGTAAATACCCTTTCAAAAAAAAAAAGACGATGTACTAAATACATCTCATACATAGGTTAGTAAGATTTCACTGTTTTCCTACAATACAATTAAATTTATATTTAAATATTAAACAGATAAGATGAAAAGATGTGATTGAAAACGTTTTGTATAAAGTTATTTAACTCTATTAATTTGTATGAATTAAATTCTAAAGGCATCATAACAGCTAGTAAAAGAATATTGATCTCCTTTTTTTGACGTGAATGATCTTTCTTGATATAGTCGTTTTTATTATATTGTATTATAATATAACAACCTTCTTTTTTTTCACTTAAAAAACCTTCTTTTTTGAAAAATGTTAAAAAGGTTTTAATTCTTAAAATTAAACATAATTAATGAGATTACATAAAAATATAAATTTTTGATAAATAAAAAAACAAACTTCTTAAATGAGTTTTACGGAGGTTGATGTTTTTACCATATACTACGATATTTCTTAATAACTACTACTCCCTCCGTTCCCTATTATAAGTCACATTTTTTGAAAAAAAATTGTTACAAAATATAAGTCACTTTTTAATATCTAGGAAACATTAAATAATTTTTTCCAAGTTCACCCTCATATTTAATATGAAAGAGATAATAAACTTTAGAAGTATTAACTTGGAGAGAGAAAATTATAGGAAAGTAAATAAGGGTAATCTAGGAAAGTAAATCATTTTTTTTACAAATTTATTACTAGTAACTACTTTTCTTAATCTAAGAGAATTAGTTATTTGTGACTTATATATAAGAACGGAGGGAGTAAATGGCTAGGTTTTTATTACGTGTAATTCATGTCCTAAAAATGTCTTATTTCCCTATTCCAACAATAAAATTTTGCAATTTCATTTAAAAGCATTCATTTAAGGTTCTATAATTGATATAGTAAAACTTTATTGGCAATTAATTGAAGATTTTTATCCTAATTAGTGTTAGTAATCAAATCTCATTTTTTTCCCACCCTGACCCCACACACATGTTAAAATATCATTACACTACCTTGAGTGATTTTAGCTCATATTTACTCACTCGGATTGAATTAAAGAAATTCATACAAAAATAATTTCTTTTGAATTGAAAATTACATGGCGTGTGTCCACCACGAGTGAGTCAATTATTTAATTGAATTAATAATGCAAACAGAGTGGAAAACACGTGATGGGGGTTGAATTCACAATTCAAGTGTGTGTATTTATGTGCATTGGAACGCAGCGCGAACAAATTCCTCAGACTCAGACTCAGACTCAGACTAGGTTCTGTTTGGATAGCGAGATCCTTTTCACACTCAAAAATGGGTTCCGCCGAACAGAGAATAAGCCTCATCGAACCTGACACTACTACTCAGGGTCTTCTCAACAACCACACCGAGAAGCATTTCACCGCCGGCGATATCGTCCGCGACATCATCATCGGCGTCTCCGACGGCCTCACCGTCCCCTTCGCCCTCGCCGCTGGACTCTCCGGCGCCAATGCCACCTCCTCCATCGTCCTCACCGCCGGCATCGAAGAAGTCGCCGCCGGCGCCATCTCCATGGGTCTCGGCGGGTATCAAACCATTCAAATTTCTCAATTCTTCTTCTTATACGTTTTCATTTCACATCACTTTGCTATAAAAAAATAAAAAACTCAGGTATTTGGCGGCAAAAAGCGAAGCTGATCATTACGACAGAGAATTGAGAAGGGAGCAAGAAGAAATCATCGCTGTACCAGAAACTGGTGTGTGCTAATTTTTATTTATTTATTTTAATTTCTGATTATTATTTTTCATGTTTAATTTGTTTGCTAATATAAATATGTTTTTTATTTTTTTAATTCAGAAGCAGCAGAGGTAGCTGAAATATTGGCTCAGTATGGGGTAGAGGAACATGAGTATACACCTGTGGCGAATGCTCTCAGGAAGAATCCTCAGGCATGGCTTGATTTCATGATGAAGTAAGTTTCATGATCTCAATTCTAACAAAAACAAACATGCTTCTTATTTTATTTTATTATATTATGTGTTAATTGTGATCTATATGTATTGAATATTTTATGTGTGTGAATAGTTGAACTGCGAGATAGGGATTGAAAAGTGGCACCACCCACACATAAAGATAGAAAAGCCACTTTTTACTTTGTGGATACAAATTGCAATGTAGTTTTCACTTTTTGATTTGTGGTCACTGTAGAGTCCAAAATTTGGTCATGCGCGCTTCTGTTACATACTCTTTATGAACTCATTTGTTTGTTTTTCCTCGAACTATTTTTAATTTAGGTTTAATTACATTTTTCTTTCTTTTTGTTTGAAAAATGTGTGATTTTAGTCTCTATATTTTCAATTAAGTCTTAACATTTGATAAAATAAGTCAAAATGTTAACTTGTCATCTAAAAGTTGGCATTTATCACTTTTTTATGTTGAAAATAACATAAATCATCTTAAATTGTCATTCGCGTAAAAAAATTGTGATTGGCGTCAATTTTTTTCATTTTTTATGTCATTTTTTTTCCATTAATACTTTGATGATAAGTTATCATTTGGACACAATTTGTTCAATTTTAAAAGTAGAAAGAGACATAATTTGAGCAAATGAAACTATAGAAACGAAAATCACGCATTCATGAAACTATGAGGATCAAAAGTGTAATTAAGTCATTAATTTAGGATGATATATAAGTTTCAAAATATTTTAATTTTTATTGCACCCATATACCTTGTGAAATAAGTGGCAATCCCTTTATATAAAATAAAAATGATTTTTCTTTAATCTTTTTTATTTTGGTAAAAAAGTCATGATAACTTTTTTTCTTGGTTAAAAGGAGGGCTAGGCCCAGGAAAGCGTAATGATAACTTTCAAAAAAAAAAACTTAACGAAATAAGCTTAGCACATTCTACTTGGACCTGAAAATGAAGCCTGAAAAAACAGGGGAAAGGGGGATGATTCTAGGGGCGTCACATACTGGTACCATTTTGAGAGGTTTTATTTTATTATCGTATATAACTAGTTATGATGATCCTGCGCAAGTACGATCTTATTAATGTTGCTGTACTTCTGATATGATAAGTGAACTAGTATATACACCGGGTATTTTAATTTTTGAGATATAAAATTAAATAAAAAATATAAAAAATACCATTTATTTGAAATTTTAAAAAAGTAATCTTAGTAATTGATATTTAATTGTATACCATTGATAAATATCAAAAGATGGGTCCATTGCTACTGCCTAGGGTGGCTCTGTAGTCTGTAAATGCTTGGACAAAGTAACAAGGTGCTAACTTGGCTTTGCAGGTTTGAGCTGGGACTAGAGAAGCCAGATCCAAGAAGAGCATTGCACAGTGCATTTACAATTGCAGTTGCTTACATATTGGGTGGGGCTGTTCCTCTCCTTCCTTACATTTTCATTCCAAAGGCATCAGATGCAGTGGTGATTTCAGTTGTGGTTTCCTTGTTTGCATTGCTGGTCTTTGGCTTTGCCAAGGGATACTTCACTGGTAATAAATCTATCAGGAGTGCTTTGGAAACTGCTCTTATTGGTGCTATTGCTTCTGCCGCTGCTTTCGGTTTGGCAAAGGCTTTCCATCCTTAGATCCATGCTCTGTACTTGGTGGCAATGAAGACTCTTCTGAAAACTATCATTCCCATCTTATTAGCTATTTATTAATAGTTGTTATTTCTTGCAGTTTTTCAATTCATTTTTCTACCATGGATTCATAAACAATCCCCCTTTTGAACTTTTGTCGTGAACTTTTGTGGTTAGTATCATTTGGCAATTTAATCGTCTCTTTTGATAGCTCGAATGTGTGTATTCATCTTGGTGCTGCAAACTATTTGACGTGGTTTTGAATTTTGTATGAGCTAGAATATTTTTTGTCATGTATCCTCAGCTAGCCAGTACGTAGCCCTGAAATTAATCCTTAAGGTTGAAGGGTAATGGTACTTACTAGTTAGCTATTGGCAAATGGCGAAACTAGGAGCTAAATTTTTAGAATATGAGAACTTACCATTGACTTAGTGTATGTATGAATACCCGTCTAATGTTAGAACTCATTTCAAAATGAAAAGTGAACGGACTTATTTTGTGGATTGAGATTTATGTTTTTAACATTAACTCAACTAATATCCAAACACACACTTATCAAAAAGTTGGCATGAGGATTTTTCCCCTTTGAGTTAATACCATGCTTAGTTCTAAGTCCTTAAATTTCTTTCCGTTGGGGTTCTAGGATCAGTTTTGGTACTAAGGTTTAAGTTCTCTTAATTCTATGATGCTAAGTTTAATTAGGGGAATTTTTTACAATAGTCCTAAAGGAAGGAGTTTCCGGTACTACTTTCACTTTTATTGTGATAAATTCTCATGTATAATTAGTTTCCTAAAGGGAGTGCTCAATATTCCGTATTCAAATAGTACTAAATCAATTAAACAAACAACAAAATTATAAGTTGTACTACCTTGTGGCAGAGTGCTGGGAATATCAAAACTAGTTCCACTTTTTTCTCATGATCAAACCCATACGTATAGAAGTAAAAAGACTCAATACCAGAATTCACACAAACTAGCTTCAATCCCTCCATGCCTCCATGGTTAGCATGGGGTTCATCTTCATCTTACTGTGGCTCTGAACTAAGGTGTATTGAAGCACTTTCTGTATAAAATTATGATGTTTGTTACCTCCGGTTCTTTTCAATATAGAGTTCTACCAACTATGTGTAAAATTTAAACTATATTCTTCAATAATGATATATACACACCTCATTTTTTAAACACTTCATTTTCACATATTTTTATTTTTATCTCTCTCGCCTTATCATCTATCACATTTCATATTTTATCTCTCTTACTTATTCCTCACAAAGTAGCAGTATTATATCGGGTAAGTCAGTAACTAGCTAGTATAGGTGTTGTACACTTAAATTTAGGGGTGAAAACCTTTTTTTTTTTTTCTTGTTCTCTGTGGCAGAGGTTTCGTTTGGATTGTGGGGAGGAATGGAGTGGAGTGGATTGAAGGAGAGGGAGTAACAAATCTATTGGTTGTTTTATTTAAAATTTCATGGAATAGAGTGGAACTCAATGGTACATGTCCCATCAAATACCAGTCTTTCCCCTCAATTTTGTTCCCCAAATTTGGGAGGAATGGGATGTAGCACAAAAGTGATCATTTAATAAAATTATAAAAATACTAATTTACCCTCTTGTAAACCACTTCTAAACTCCAAATTTTTGTGATAACCGTGACTATTTTCCCTTCCTGCTTTTCTACTTCTCGCTTTTGTGCTTTTGTTTTGCACTATGAAGGTTTAGTGCAAGGTACCATCAAACAAATGTACTTAATGGTTGCGAATGATGTGTGTGAGATTTGAGAATGTGTATCTGGATAAGGTGGTTTTCTGGGTCTCGTGCAACAAGCATAAACAAACTTTGAGAGTTTTTTAAAAAGAAGCCTAGGGCACATACAAGAGTTTCAAGGAAAGCTGTTTTACATTCTATTCTCAGTTTTTAGTGGTATCTTTGACATGTTTCAAGCTTATTCATTGCAATTAAGATTTGTAAAATAAGGGTATTTTAGGAATAAAAAAATCAAAAAACATTTCATTTTGTCCGCTAACCAAGCAATAGATTGATAAATCAGTTTCATTCCATCATAAAATGTCTAAACAATAAAAATAAAATTTTATTTTGTTCTATACCATTCCTTAATTTCCGTTTCATTATGTTCCGCTATATTATACCAATCCAAACATAGCAAAAAGGAATTACGACTGGTTGGTTCTGCTTGTTTTCTTTTCCTAAGTCTTTATAGATCAAAATGTTAGAAAAATAATATTTTCCTTTATACTTATTTAAATAATTATGGTATCATTTACCAAAAAAAATTAATAATTATGGTATCCCCTTCCTTGACCTTGACTCCTTGATCTTTGGTTCACAATTCTTTGATCTGAAGAGAACCAACATTTGCATGAGTTAAGTGCAATGAAGGATCCATGTTAAGCTAGGTGGGTCACTTGCCCCCACAAGATTTTCATGTTCAATAGTAATATATATGGGGCACTATTAAGTGTTTAATTTAACAAATTTCCGTATGTCATTGATAGATACCCTCATGTCCATCTTTATTCTTTTCTTAATCTTTGTTCTCAACTTCTCATCCATATTTCTCTTTTCTTTTTCCCATATAATACTACCAACCTTTACCATTGGCTTATAAAAAAAAAACCTTTACCATTCCGTTTCTTTTTCTTTTAATGTTTTTTCATCTTAACAAAAAGCCTCTAATAAATTAAAAAAGAATTAATCATGATGAGGATAAAAAAATTTGTTTTTATTTTTAAAACATGGAAACTAGTAGAAATGATTATGATTTATATTAAAAAATTATTACTAATATATTTTATTTTTAATACTATAAATTTATATGTATATTTTTTCCCACAAACTAATTCTGGATCCATCATTGTTTAAGTGCATAAAGAATAATACATCATTTTTCATTATTATATAAGATTTTGAAAAAGTAACATAGTTGATTGTGTTGGTCGACCCTGACTACTTTTTTGTTGATTGACCGAGTCTCCTTCATTTTAAACTGCAGAGAACCAAGACATGTATGAGTTAGGTAGGAAAAGAATGATGCATAAATGTTGATCATTGACTGACATTTATGGTGACTGTGGTGATTATGGATTAAGTTGTATTGCATATCATCAAAAACACATACAGTGTCGATGAACCGGCGGTTGCTCCATGGGTGGCTGCTCCAGAAGTCCTTTATGACTTGATGAATCGGATCTGGTGGTTGCTGAATGCGATGAGCCCCTCTGCATTCACAATGAGAAACGATCTTATTAAGAGTTATTAAAAAAGAAATGAAATTTACCATTCATTTTTTCCTTATAAACAATAAATTAATAATCCTTCTGAGGAAACACACACAATCAATCTGTCACAGATTCTATATGTTTGCTGAAATTTGAAATTGAGAGTGAATATACACAGTAGTTTTCCATAAACCCTCATTGCTCTTTCTTGAAATATCCATAGGTTTCCATGTATTTTGAATTTTTCTTTGAAAATAACAAGAAAATAAAAAATAATATTAGTTTAAAAGCTTGATTAGCTTTGTTTGATCCAGATCTTCTTTGTCATTCCTTCAATTGCATGAAAATTGAAAACAAATTGGGAATTCAGAACTAATGATTAGGTTAGGTTAATATATTATTTTAATTTGAAAATGTTATAATTTAATACGACACTTGTTCGAAATGCGATTGAATACTGTACCATATTAGAATGAGATTTTTTTGCTTAGCGTGAGATAGAGAGCGAAAGTTGAAGCCAAGGGGGCGAAATGAGTGAAACGAAGCTGAATGCGGAAACATAGCGGAGAAAAGATCTGCAACGAAGCTAAATCTGAAACAAGCAAAGTCGAAGACCTAAATCAGATCTCTTAAATAAGACTTTGTTTATAAAATATTTGATTGACTTTTTTCATAAATCTTTCAATTTTTAGAATTTAAAATAAATCATAAATCTAATCAAATTTATATGTACTTCAAATTTTGAATTGATTCATTTTTTCAAGCAATGAAGTTTCGTGATAAATGAAGGATTAGTTAAAATTATAACAAAATATTGGGGAAGCGAATAGTTGTATTAGAAATTCTACATAATCTTTAGTGGTTGGACTAAAAATAAAAAATTATGTATAAGTACGTATAATCAACAACAACAAAATCTTGGGGGAGGCTCATCCCTCCCCCTAGATAGCTCATGAGTGTCACCACCTCGTTCAATAGTTTTCTATGACACTATTCCTATTGTTATTTTTGGGAAATATTATTTGGTACGATTGTTTCATCAACGACATTGCACGAACGGACTTATTTTGTGAATTGGAATTTATGTTTTTGACATTAACTCAACTAATATCCAAACACACACTCGTGAAAAAGTTTGCATGAGGATTTTCCCCCACCTTTGAGTCAGTACCACGCTTAATTCTAAGTCGTTAAATTTCTTTCCGTCGGGGTTCTAGGACCCGTTTTGGAACTAGGTTTCAAGTTATTTTAAATCCATGATGCTAAGTTTTAATTAGGGGAAGTTTTTCAATAGTCTTAGAGGAAGGAGTTTCCGGTATTACTTTCACTCATATTGTGACACATTTTCATGTATGATTAGTTATCCAATTTAATTTTTTTTAACATTATTACTTTTACACTAAGGGAGTGTTTAATATTTTCTGATGTATCAAAAAAAAGGGAGTGCTCAATATTCCGTAGTCATGTAGTACTCAAGATTTGCTCCTAATTACGAATAGGGTGGTGATTACATGCAAAAAATTGATCTTTGGCCTTTTTGTGGTTGAGCTAACACAATATTAAATCTCATAATTAAGTCATAACATTTTTTAAAAGCCAACGATATAATATCAATGTAAAAATCGAATATTATTCATGTAAATTTCTTGGCCAACGAACTCATGTGGGAGGATATGGCCAACTTAAATCAGTCCCTAAAAAGGTGTGGGTGTGGAGATGGTCTACTTTTTTATAGTGAGGTCCCTAAAATAGATAAGTTGATCAGAATTGTAGGGTGAACTTTACACTAATACTATGAATCCAAGTTGAAGGGTGGAGATAATAGTTCCCTTTAATTTCTCTTAATTGATGCTATCATGATAATTGGACATGTATGACCAACCTGGGTCGTGAGCATGAAGTACAAGCCAAATAGATTTACACATCCGAGCGATCGGCCTTACTATGTGTAGATTTGCTTGACTATGGAATACGACTGCATTGCTTATGAGAAGGTGTATTGGAAGGATTCGTGACTTACCCTGTTACTATGAGAATTGAGAAGATTCGCCCAATTAATGCCCTTAAACTTGAGTTCTCTCTCTTTTAACCTATCAAAGCTTCCTCTTCCCCTTTTCCCTTAAGCGTTACACGCCTTGCTTGAACTTGTTGCCTCCCTCCCTCCTCCAAGGGGTGAGATGGGGAAATTTTATTTTCCATTATGTGGGGGCACATCCGATTCTCAGGAGAGGTAGAAGGACTCACAAGCTGTTGACCGACATGTCAGAGTTAAAGTAGAAGCTCAGATCCATTGGGAGGCTGTTGTTTAGCCTTAAAGAAAGCTACTCGTAGATATTTAGTCAGTGGGGAGGTTTTGACTTTTTCGAGTTGGTTTAGAGGATATTTCACATGTAACCATGTGTTGGGGGGGGGGGGGGGGACGGTTGCTCATGGGCATCGAGTGGGCTAGGTCAATTTCCATCTATAAAAGGTTGAACGTACGTTAGTAGGGCGTGCTCACTTGAATATTCAGAAGATTGAGTCTTGAATTTACCTTTCGTGTTAAATTTGGTTTCCTAGGGTTCACTTTGTGAACAATAATGATTCATTGATTGCCACAAATTAAGAGTTCAAAATCAAACTCTTTAGACTCAATCAAACCAAGGGCTAGGATGACACATTGACCCCCCACCCCTTGTTTTTTAGGTGTACTGGGCTTGAAGTTATTTGGTCGGCCCATGAGGGTATACAACTCCTAAGTTTGGATCCTCCGGGTGAATTAGCTCATGAAGTTAAATGTTCAGCCAAATTCATTATTAGCTCCTCTCTCGCTCCTTGGTTCTTAAGTATTGAATTTTCTTTGTTGATTTTAGATCCCTTGCCGAATAATTGTTTGTACCATGAAGCACCAATAAAATGTTTTGGAGTGAATCCTTAGTCCTACTTTGTTTAAGAGAAAACAAAAAGAGAGACCCTTTTTGTGGGGCAACAATATCTCTTCCGCTATATTGGACAGTGGACACGAACAAGAGTAGAAGTAAAGATCATACAGACACGAATAAGAACTAGGGATGAAACGAGAGATGATAATAACATGTAGAGAAGCACTGGCTGATGCAATAATATGTCAAGAAACCATGATTTCTGTGAATTGCATGAGAACTTTATAACATATATGAAGTCATTTGTAACTGCTTAACTAGGCACAAAAGATAAAGCTCCTTGAGGCTGCTTTTCATAAGAAATATTTGACCTATCATGCAGAGGTAGGCACAAGGCCATATAACTCCAAGGAGTTGGGCACCATATCAAGATGCCAAAGATCTGTCAAAGATGAAAATCAGGGTTATTTTTCAGATACTACAAGTGGGTTCTACAAACAGCAGAAAATCCACAGAGCCTTTATATCTTTCTAACAATGAATATTGTAAAGAACATCATCTTATATGTTTAGCATCTAAACAGATGAATAAGAGAGAGCAGACTTACACTGATTACAGATCACCGCTGCAGGAAGATGGAAGAGAAAAAACTTATATTGTGACTTAATTCTATAACTACAGCACGAGATAATCAGTGAAGATAGCCCAGCTGAAAAAGATCTGCTGGAAATTATTACTTCCTTGCCTCTATCTAGTTAGTTTTAGAGGCTACAAGTTCCATTTGCTCAATTTGAGATTCCAAGCTCTACGGCCCCTCCAAATTATCCCCATAAGCATATAATTCCAACTTACACTTGAGTTTTCTCCATTTCCATAATCATTGACTCAAAAATCCGAGAATGTTCATTTGGAGTTTCTGGTATAGTGGCTTCCATCTCCATTCCACCAACAGTAGGCTCCTCATTTTCATGATCAGTATCTTCAATGTTTTCCAGGAAAGGACTACCTAGAAAAAGCTGTTCCCAGGAGCCATCATCCGGTAAATCTGGAAGAAGAAATGGAGAATGATTATCTAGTGGAGACACTTTTTCATCCAGAAGCACTTTCAAGAACTCTGAACTGATGCACAAGTCTTTTAACCTATCTGCAGAAAGCTCAGGTTCTGGCTGCCTATCAAAACCAGGAGATAATGGAATTGGAATTACATGCTTTCTTTTTTCACCTACAGGTGGTTTGTACTGTACAATCATCCCATCAGAAGCAACCGGTTTGTCATCTTCCTTACCAGGGTCAAACATGTTCCCTGCTTCAGCCAAGCGCCAGCTATTTTCCTTCGGATGAAGCAGCTGAACCATGAACCCAGGGCTCTGCACTACCATGACTAAGAATGACAACATCTGCTGCTGATGCTTCTCCATTCCTTGAAGGCGATCACTCAGGACAAGCATCTTACTCTCAGCAGATTCCAGGTGCTGACTGAGATGGACCAGCTCCTGCATGAGGGAATTTCTATCGGATTTCAGATTCTCAACTTCTTTGCGAAGGCCATGATTAGGTGCTTCTCGTGACGGTTCATCAGAATTGTTATGCTCCGGCAATGCTTTTTGTTGATCCGTAACGTGCGGGTGTTTCCTTCTGCGTATATTCTTCAGCAAATGCTTTTGACCCCTAACAAAGTTTTCATTCGCAAATTCCCAGCGATCCGTATCGACTTTCCTGAAACCCTGATAGATTTTCCAGTTATCAATCCCTAATTTTTAAAATAACAAAAAACAAACAGATAGAGGCACCAAACATGGCACACATATACAAACAAAATTATGGTCTTTAAAGATTGTAGCTTCTCACAATGTCAGGTATTATTTAAGATATTTCTTATCCAGTAAGCAGGCAAGCCAACAAAGAGTAACAGGTAAAAGGAAAAACAACCTTGATTGCACCCCACATAAACCTAAATCTTCTCTCTTTCTAACACATCTATCAATTGACCCGACATAAAACCAGATTCCATTCGAAGATTGCTTTTTTTTTTAAATTACATGGATTTAATTAGCTCGAGAAAAACTAAGTAGACCAAAATAACACAAAATCCAAACTAGAATGACCAAAAGTACAATTAAGCCTAAACAAAATGTTATACTTGAGTAAGATTAAACAAAGGTATTAGTGAATTTACGGGTGGGGATCTAAATAGGCTCTGATATCATCTTGTAATTCAGGCAAAACCTAACTCTACCCTGAATTCCAATCCAGTAAGTGTATATTCAGAAATCAGTCCACAATTGATTCTAAATTGAAAATCAATTTTGGGGATAAGCTAGCTTCTAGTATGACAGAAAAATAAACTTATCCAAACAAATATGTCATAAGCAGTCATTCAAGCAAACAAAAGAGTAACATGTTAATTGCAAACTAATGGTCTTGACATGACATGATAATTGAGATAACGAAATTGAAAGAGAATTAAAATACAAACATAGATGTTGAGTTGGCGGATGAAGCTGGCGAAATTGTTGTGTTTGAAATAGGTAGGGAGGAGGGTGACGGAGAAAGCGGTGATGTCGGAGATGACGAAGGTGTGGCCGGAGGGTTCGGTCCAGGAGATGATGGAGTCGGTGGAATCGTCCTCCACCATGTCGTAACATTTGTTAAGGAATGGAGCCACAGAAGAAGAACCAGAAGCATTCTCTTTGGATTTCACCATCACACACACAATCAGAGAAGAGAGAAGATCGATGACTTGTTGTTCGAAATTCAAACGAAACTTGGCTTCCTTTTCTTTTCTTCTTCCCAAAAAAACAAAAAACCTTTTTCTTATTTGGGGGTTTTCGAATCCCCTGACTACAGTACACACCTAAGATATTTTTTATACTATATATAATCATTTCAAAAATATAATATTTTATATGGTCAGTTTCAGTTTAATATCCATTCATATCTAAGAAAAAAAAATATAAATAATGTGAACAAAAATTATTTACCAAAAAAGGTATAATATCCTGGACTTTTATATTAACCTAGGGACGTTTAATCCACTCCAAACATTTGTGGATCTAGTTCTTTGATCACAACTCTTGTAGGTGACTGCTGAAATAGATTCTTTGAAGACTCTTAATCTGGTGCAATTTTCTATGGTGCATGTTATGAAGTCTTGTGATATCCATTCTCTAATTTCTTTCTTCTCTACTTCTCCATAATGCCTAATAGTGGGGTTGTAATAATTTTTTTACCCTTATGTGTTTGGCATCAGATCATGCTTGCAGTTACAAACTAAGATGAATGACATAATTATTGGTTGGATTATGTCTTTATAATCAAGCAAATTTGTCTTGTTTTTTTTTTGTAGAAAGCTATTTTTAGGTGAAATAATCTTTGTCTTTCATTATGAAGGGGAAGGGATTGGTGGTGAAAATGTGACTCCCAATGAGTACTACCAACAAAGGTTGCTTCTATTTTCGTGGGTCAAAATGAAAAATGGGTTGTGTTTCCAAACTAATATACAAAATAATGAGTTAATTAGGAAAGTGTAGAAAATTTAGAGAATCATATACTACTATTTTATATTTTATGTATGCAAAACAAAATATATTTTCCCACAGTTCATAAAAATATAGGTATGTATTGTTCTTCCGAAACAAGAAAATGTTATGATAGGAAGACATGCATTTTGAAGAACTTTCACAACGCTATTAAGCAATTACTAACAAGTTGGCTTGATCCTAGATATTTTTAGTATTTTGTGGATGAATTTTAATGTTCATAGGGGCTAGGATAAGAATGCTCCTTTTATATAGTATAGACTATAGAGTAAACTACTCCTGAACTTTTATACATTAGTGTGTGTGTGTGTCTTGTTTTCTAAGCAAATAGATTAGTGTATCACCACGTTAGTCCTTTGAAGATTTTTGTCACTTGATACTTAAAAAATTAGAAGTTTGCCACATTAGTTCAAAAAGAAAACTTGCCACTGAGTTAGTCTCTTAGAACATTTAAAACAATGATCAAATCCATCCTTCTGTGTTGTCTCTTCCTTGAGATCACACATCAGTTTAATTTGCACCTTTCTTCGTTTCTATAAAATTCATGAGTTTCTTACATCATGAGCAATTCTTTCAAATCAACATCTAATATTAACAGAAGGAAAACATCACTATGAACACAACATGCAAAATAGGTAATCCACTACAATGCAGTCCTACATGTGTAATTGTGTGAAAGAGTTTTTTGTTGTTGTCAATACTTAATTCTACGTCCAATGTTTGTTCTTTTTTTTGGGGTCAATTCCAATGTGGTTTTGAATCTTGATACGCGCAAGCAAGATGGCCCACAAGGCCCACGAATACTTTATCCTCACCTCACCAATGAACATACTTGCGACTCCAAATGAAGGACAAGAAACTAGGTTAATTATGGGTTGATAGTTTGGGTTCTGTAGAAAAAGGCTGAATTTGTTTGGCTCTTGTAGTTCTGTACTGGGCTAGGTCCTTTTCAATGAATGAAACTTTCACTATTGACAAAAAAAAAATTATGGGTTGATATTGGCACCCACCGCAACAAATCCGACCCTTTAATGTACTAAAATTTGGTAGCGTATTTTTAAAATATACATCGTTTAATAATTTAACTCTTGTTAAACACTTAAAGAATTTTGTTATTCACCTTAGTTTTTTTCAAATTTACAAGTTCTTTTTAAAAATTGATAAACAGCCTTGATCTCAAATAAAAATTATTTGACAATATAATTTCTTTAAGAAAATGGGAAAACACATTTATGTGCGGAATTTATTGATTTATTTATTAATGGACGAAGGAGAAAATTGAACTGTACAATTTAATGAGAGATCTCAAATTGAGTGTAAGTGTAAAAGTTTTATTGCTTACAATGATTTAATTCAAACTTGAACAATATTATCTCAGTAAAAATTTAATTTAATTTAAATAAATAAAAAACTAAACTAATGTTTAATTTGATATTTACACTATATATATAGTCTGAACCATTGATCATAATAAAATTTAACGATCATGATCTATTTTCATATTTTCACATAAAATCACTTTTTCATATATGTAAAATTATATATATCCAATTCTCTTACCTTTAAAACAATTCAAGTTACGAGTATATATGTAATTTTATTACTATTTTAATTTTAAACTTCTTAATTTCTCTCAGCTCATTTATTATCTTCTCCCCTTTCTCTTTTTCTCTTTCTCTGCATCGCTGCTCTCTTCCTCACACATCTTCACTTCTTCCTTTTTCTTCGTACCTAATCTGTGTGTGGGTATGTTTGATAAAATAAAACAATTTGTAGACTGAAAGGTGGATGTATGTTGAGAAAAAAAAGTGAAATTGGTGAAATCAAGCTGGAGATTTTGATACCAGTTTCTATAATTTAGGGGTGGTTGAGAAGTTATGTGATTATAAATTTATAAGTGGGTGGGTATATCCAAATAAAGCAGTGGTGGAACACTCTGAATAAATCATTGGCAGAGGCTAGATTTTCGATCTAAAGAAAGGAGTCGTAGAGGAGCCTAAGGTGCTCTTCAGCTTGAGCTGCACGGACCAAAAACGTTACGACCCAGAAGATGAAGAAGAAATAGAAATGAAGTGGGAAAACGGTAGTTTTTGAAAAAAAAAATATAGGTAAATTACTTATGAGTTATCACCCAGTCTGAATTAGAGAGAAAGTGTAGATTGCAAAAGTACTTTGATACTCTTATAAAGTACCTTAACTAAGTGAGAGTTGGATTTTTGGTCCAAATAAAAAGGTGTATGTTACTAATGCACTCCTTCTAAAAAAAGGGTGGATATGCATTAGCATTCTCATATATAATATATATATATATATTTATATTTGAGGTTAAGCTTTAGGTATTACTCCTTTGTAGATGATAGGGATGGGGATGGGGATAAGCCGGATAGGGATACACGAGACCACCACTGAACCCATATAAATCGTATATGATCTTATCCTGTCTCATTAATTTTTCGTGTTACCGTAAAATAATAATTCTATTGATTTAGCCTCATATTTTACATTATCTTCGCATGCTTATAGCGACATTTTCAACTATGTACAGGGCCGGTTATGACATTTTGGAGGCCCTGGGTTAATAATAAAAATGGACCCCTAAACTTTTTTTAGAGAAAGTTTAATAGGTACACTAAGCCAAAAAAAGGTATTTTACAGCGCTTCGGACCTCTCGCCGCTGTTAAATAGTATACAGCGGTACGAAGCGCTGTAAAAGATTGACTATTTACAGCGCTTTTTTAAGTAAAAACGCTGTAAAAAGTATTCAAATTTTTTTCGGGGCCCTTCTTTTTTGGAGGCCCTCTGCTATGGGCCTGCTTGCACAGGCCGGCCCTGACTATGTATATTATGTATATTATATGTTGTTATATAAAGGAGACAAAACGTTGACAATAACATAATGTTGGTTTAGAAAAAAACCTTAATGTGGGATTGGGTAGAGCACAAATAATTAGAAATTAAACGTAGTATATATAGATATTGTGTTGATGAGAGTCTCTAAATCAGTTATAACAAAATTTATGAAAATTTCCGTGCTTTGCATTGTAAGCTCATTAAAAGACTGAAAATTCAAACACACTAGCTAGAACAAATTTGAAGAGGGGTACTCTCAAAATTCAAAAAAGAAATTGAAGAGGGGTACGTACAAAATACACTACACACCATTAATTAGTAGAGTTCATTGTTTGATGCTATTACTAACTTTTAATTTTCATGGAAGGTGTTCATATTTGAGAGTTGAGACCTTAATATATATCCTTATAATCTCGTATCATATCATAAAATACCACAACTTGGTACTTGGAGTTGGAGACTCTTGGAGGAGTGTACTGGGTAGTGGGCCCGGTCTAATGACGTGGCGTATAGGTCTATGTGACGTCCAGCTGTATGATGCTGGGTCCGGCTCCAACTTCAAAGTCTCCTTTTTTCTTTCTTTCCAAATTCTCGTTCCCCGAGATATCGCCGCTCCTCTCTTCAACCTTATCCACTACAACAGCGCCAAACCAATCACATTCCTCCACGTCACCATCTCATCCTACGTGTACATTTCTGGTTCGGCGCCGCACGGTGTTCCCGCCGCACCGAAACGCGACGCCGGTGTCGGAGATAAATCAGTCAAACCCGCGACACGAAAACCGAAGCTCGTAGCTGTCAAGAAGAGGCGCGAACAACTCGCCACGTAGCATGTGGTAACCAATAGGATATCGAAACGTGTCATTGTGCACGAGCTCGTGACAGCTAGCTTCAGACAATGCCCTCAAGTGGGTCCCATCACTGAGCATGATGCCTCCGTAGCGAACTTGCCGAAGAACAAGGATAAGGTTTCTTCAACTCCTCTCCTTCTCACTGTTTTCACTCTCATGCAGCCGCAGGTTGCTTCACCGTTGATGATGTTTACTTTCAAGTCATTGTTTCATCCAACGGTGAAAAGTTCTTCTTATCTTTTCTCTCTCTCTTGGATCTTGGATTGAGAACATATAAAAAAGAAAATTTTCAGCTGTTGACCTTTAAAAAACAGGGAGCTTCCAAAAATATCACACCGTTGCATGCTGTCTCAGCTCAGTGGAGAGAGAGAGAGAAAGAGAGAGAGAGAACTAGCTACTGTGATCAGTGAGAAAGTTACAAAGATAATTAATTTTTTTTTTTCTGAATTGAATATTATCTCATTTTCCCATGCACTTAAAAAATATCTGGATAAGGATTAGGATGCTGCTTTTTTAATAATTACATATTTAAAAAGTTTTATAATCAAAACCAGTACTATTAATCTGGATTGATAAATTTCTAACCAATCCATTCAAAATAAGAATTGGAATTCAAATCTCAACAACAAAACTGGTAATTTCTTTAATTCCAGTTGGCTTCTTCTCTCTGCCTCCTCTGTTTTGAGTTCTGACTTACAAGTTTAGTCCATTCATTCATTCATGACAACAATCTCCACTGGATTATTGTTTGGTTGCTGTTTCTTTTCTTAGCTGTTTCCCATCTCTTTTCTCTTTTTATCATTTTCTCTTGGATTGTTACAACTAGCTTCATGTATCTATCCATTTCTTGCAATCACTTCACTAGCTTTATCTTCTAACAAGTTTCCCCTGCTTCCACTTTTGTACCCATCTAGCTTTGCTTCTTATCCCAGATTCACCTACACCTCAAAGTGTTCCCTTTCACGTTACACCCTTTGTCCTTCTATCTGATTTACCTTGTTTTGGTACCTTGTTTCTGAGATGAGTAGAGTTTAACTGGTTCTGTGCTGGTTTTGGGTCTTTGGGGGTTGTGAGAATGGTGTCAAGATCATATTCAAATCTACTTGAGCTGGCATCTGGTGAGGCTCCGTCTTTTGGGAACATGAACAGGCAAATTCCAAGGATCATGACTGTGGCAGGATTGATATCTAATGTTGATGATGACCCTTTGGAGAGTGTGTGCTCAGACCCATCTTCTTCATCTGCTCAGAGAGACAGGATCATAATAGTGGCAAATCAGTTACCTATAAGGGCTCAAAGGAAGCAAGATGGTGGTAACAGGAACTGGTTTTTCAGTTGGGATGAGGATTCACTTCTCCTCCAACTCAAAGATGGGTTAGGAGATGATGATATTGAGGTTATTTATGTTGGGTGCCTTAAAGAAGATGTGCATCCTAATGAACAAGATGAGGTTTCTCAGATTCTGCTTGAGACTTTTAAATGTGTTCCTACTTTTCTCCCTGGTGATCTTTTCACCAGGTACTATCATGGCTTCTGCAAGCAACAGTTATGGCCACTGTTTCATTACATGTTACCTCTTTCGCCCGACCTTGGTGGCAGGTTCAACAGGTCACTGTGGCAGGCTTATGTGTCTGTTAACAAGATATTTGCAGATAGGATTATGGAGGTAATTAACCCTGAAGATGACTTTGTGTGGATACATGATTATCATCTCATGGTGTTACCAACTTTCTTGAGGAGGAGGTTCAACAGGGTGAAACTTGGATTCTTTCTCCATAGCCCCTTTCCTTCATCAGAAATATACAAGACATTGCCTATAAGGGAAGAGCTTTTAAGGGCACTTTTGAATTCTGATTTGATTGGCTTCCACACATTTGATTATGCAAGGCATTTTCTCTCTTGTTGTAGTAGGATGCTTGGTCTTACCTATGAATCCAAAAGGGGTTATATTGGGCTTGAGTATTATGGTAGAACAGTTAGTATCAAGATACTACCTGTTGGAATTCACATGGGGCAGCTTCAATCGGTTCTGGGGTTAACAAAGACTGAAGAAAAGGTTTCTGAGCTCATTAGACAGTTTACTGATAGAGGAAGGGTAATGCTGCTTGGAGTGGATGACATGGATATCTTCAAGGGAATAAGTTTGAAGCTATTGGCCATGGAGCAGCTTCTCATTCAGCACCCTGAATGGCATGGGAAGGTTGTGCTTGTTCAGATAGCTAACCCTGCAAGGGGAAAAGGGAAAGATGTGAAGGAAGTGCAAGATGAGACAAATGCAATGGTGAAAAGGATCAATGAAACTTTTGGGAAACCTGGTTATGATCCTGTGATTCTGATTGAGGAGCCACTAAGTTTCTATGAGAGAGTTGCTTATTATGTTGTTGCTGAGTGTTGTTTAGTGACTGCAGTTAGGGATGGAATGAATCTCATACCTTATGAATATATAATCAGTAGACAAGGAAATGAGAAATTAGATAAAGTTTTGAGCTTGTGTTCCTCAACTAAGAAGAAAAGCATGTTGGTTGTGTCTGAGTTCATTGGTTGTTCCCCATCTTTAAGTGGAGCAATAAGAGTGAATCCATGGAACATTGATGCTGTGGCTGATGCAATGGACTCAGCTTTGGAAATGGCTGATTCAGAGAAACAACTTAGGCATGAGAAGCATTACAGATATGTTAGTACTCATGATGTTGGTTACTGGGCTCGTAGCTTCTTGCAAGATCTTGAAAGGTCTTGTAGTGATCACGTGCGGCGAAGGTGGTGGGGAATTGGGTTTGGATTGAGTTTTAGAGTTGTGGCACTTGATCCAAACTTCAGGAAGCTCTCAATGGAGCATATTGTTTCAGCTTACAAGAGGACAACGACTAGAGCGATCCTTTTGGACTATGATGGTACACTGATGCCTCAGGCTTCAATTGATAAGAGCCCAACCAGTGATTCAATTAAAATGCTTAATAGTTTGTGTAGAGATAAGAACAACATGGTGTTTATTGTGAGTGCTAAAAGCAGAATTACTCTAGTTGAATGGTTTTCTCCTTGTGAGAATCTGGGAATTGCTGCTGAGCATGGTTACTTTTTGAGGTAAATTGCTGAAGCTTATGGCCTTTTCATGATGGTACTTCTGTTAAGATTAGTGTGTGTTTGGTCCCCCATTGGGGACCTCAGGATCAATTCTAATAGAGAATGAAATCAATTTTTGATGACAATATAGATGTTTTGAGAGTCATTTTGCAGAATTGATTTCCGTCCCAGAATCAAATCAATTCTACTAGAAGCTAAAGATAGTAGCTTTACTAGCTTATGCGTTAATCATAATCACTTTTGAGATTCTACAATTGGATTTCACAATATTACTATAACCACTTTTTTCATAAATGTATGCAAACATAAATTACTTCGTTTTCAACTCACATTTACTACAATCAATTGTGAAAACGCTGATCAGCGAAGCTTATGGTTGACATGTGTGGTTCAGACTGAGGCGGGATGCAGAATGGGAAACTTGTGGACCTCCAACAGATTGCAGCTGGAAACAAATTGCTGAGCCTGTAATGAAACTTTATACTGAAACAACTGATGGATCCACCATTGAAGATAAGGAGACAGCATTGGTTTGGTGCTATGAGGATGCAGATCCAGATTTTGGATCATGTCAAGCTAAAGAGCTTCTTAATCATCTTGAAAGTGTGCTTGCAAATGAACCAGTAACAGTCAAGAGCGGCCATAACACTTTGGAGGTTAAACCGCAGGTGCGTATACCATTTTGTGGAATGAGTTCTCAGTGATAAGTTCTTCCTGGCTCTTGGATTTTGGTCTTTGGTTACACAAATTGCTAGTTATGTTTTTTATCATCTAATTATGTTTTTTTATCATCTAGTTTCAAGCTTAACAATCTGGTTAATTTGGAAAACATTTGTCCTATTAAATTCTGTACCAAAAGAAGGCTGTAACTGGTTCAGACTGATCAATAGAGATATAGCTTAGGAAAAATTGAAGATCATATGGAGTTTTTTGCTGTTACAGGTTTAATTAATGTGAAGGGAAAAAAGTGGGTACCAAGAGTGAAATTTGTTGACCAAATTAAGAAAGCTTGTTACTTATAGCATATTTGGATCAACTTATTTTTCCCCAAACTAGTTGAATAATATAACATTATAATTATTCATAACATGTTGGGATCAGCTTTTGTTTTCTC
Organism: Lotus japonicus; assembly: GCF_012489685.1. NCBI lineage: Eukaryota > Viridiplantae > Streptophyta > Magnoliopsida > Fabales > Fabaceae > Lotus > Lotus japonicus. The sequence continues at coordinate 82,938,201 of NC_080044.1, read as the reverse complement.
ATAATCAATTCTGAAACCAAGAAGCTATTCATAGAAGCTTCTTCAGAATTGATTTTTGCTATAGAATCAATTATGTGTTTCAATTTTTCCCCTCTCTGAATTAATTTCAGTGAAAGAATATAAAAGGAAACCAAGGGAAAAGCCCTTATACAGGGTGAAATATACAAATGGTTATTTTTCGATCTTCTTCCCAGGCGGTGTTTGAGAAATGACAAGCTCAGATATTAGTCAACCATTTTACAGTTTTCTTACAGCGTCTAATGCATACATGCATACATGTATGTATCCAAGATTGTGATTTGTTGACAGTAAAAAGCTTGTTACTTATAGCATATTTGGATCAGCTTATTTTGTCCGAATTGATTCTGACACCTAAAATACGCATATATGTACACATGCAGGGTGTAAACAAGGGGCTTGTGGCGAAACGCCTACTTTCCATCATGCAAGAAAAGGGTATGTCTCCTGATTTTGTTTTGTGCATAGGGGACGACCGTTCTGATGAAGACATGTTTGAGGTAATCACAAGTTCCATGGCTGGTCCTTCCATAGCACCAAGGGCTGAAGTATTTGCATGCACTGTTGGTAGAAAGCCTAGTAAGGCTAAGTACTATCTGGATGATAACACTGATATAGTGAGAATGGTGCAAGGTTTAGCCTGTGTTTCAGAGCAAGCAGTTTTATTTTAGGCATGGAAAAGATAATGGTTGGTGGTGAAAAGATGTTTACTTTCTTTGTCACAATGTAGGCTCCTCGTGCTCCCATACATAATCTTTGTTTTTTCCATGTGAATTATTATATACTACATAGTTGTTACTGAGATGTGTATTGATTCAACTTCTCAAATGTTTGGCTTCTATCAGGAAAATTTGTAAATATATTAGTTTTTTATTGTGAACCCTGCTTTGCTTACCTTTAATGCCAGATGATACTGGTTGTTTTGGACTAAATTATTGTCTGGAAAGTTATTAGTTTGTCAGTTGAAATGATCTTGTCGAGTTCTAGTCTATTCTATTATAATTTATATAATTTTTGAAGCGTAACTTCAATAATTTTACAATGGCTGATAAAGGTTATTCAATCTCAGCGCAATGGATAAATATGATTATCTATGAATAAATTAATAAATAAGATGTAAAATTTGTATTCCACTTATTCTAAATGTAATTAATTCACCTAGGACCATGAGTCATTTAACCAAACTTTTCTATACGCTATTATTTCAACAATTGTACCCCTTTAAAAAAATAAAAAAAATTACCTAATATATTTTGGCTTGGTGTACTTTTTTTAGTTATAAGGCGAGCTACATTTCGAAAGAAAAACTAAGCAAGGCAAGCTCCCTCCGAGGCATTATCCTAATCAAGTGGTGGCAATCCCTGGAGGAAAAATAAAAGACGCATTCTAAAAGTGAGTGATAAAGGCCGCACTAACAAACCAATCCACAACTACGGTGCACTCTTATTAGTAGAGGCAAACATATATGATGCTTCTATCAAAAGCAAATCTATAAAAGATTAAATTTTGGTACAAAATCTTTTAAATATATTAAATAGAAAATAAGAGATTTTTTTCCTTTCTCAAAATCTCATCTCTTATTTGATTAATATTTTATCTCATTTAACTTATATTATCTATTTTTTCTATTAAGAATTAAATAAATATCAAGAATATTTTGTTTATTAATAAAATATTAGATTGACATTTTATCTCATTAAGATCAACTTTATCTTTCAATTCTTAGAATTTAAAATAAATGATGAATTTAATCAATTTTTATGTACTTCGGATCTTGAATTGATTTATTTTTTCAAACAATAAAGTTTCATGATAATTGAGGGGTTTAATTACAATTCTACAAAAATATTGGAGAGGCGAACAATTGTATTAGAAATTCTACATAATATTTGGGGTCGGACTAAAAATTAAAAATCACATATATAAAAGTATATATAATCAGCAAAAAAAAATCTTGGGTGGTGGTCCATCTCTTTCCTAGATACCCTATGAGTGTCACCACCTTGTTCAATAGCTTATTACGCCAAATACTAAACGAGGCATAAAGCAAACTTTAAAAGTGATGCCTTTTTACTTAAAGAAATATTTATTTATTAACATTTTTTGGGATTTTTTACTTAGTAAAAAAAAAGTTTTGAGGCCTTTTTTACTGGTAATAAAAAAAAATTGGAGGTCTAAAGCCCTTGCTTGGGTGGTTTGGTCCCTTGGGCCGCCCTGACTTATTGGACACTATTCCTTTTTTTTTGTGAAAATTTATTTGGCACGATTGTTTTATTAACGCCACTGCAAGACTAATTATGTGTCGTTGATTTTTACATGTTTAATTCTCTTCTTATTTACAAACCCACCTTGATTTTCGCTAAGAGCCCCACGTCATGAATTGTTATGATCGTGCACTGAAACTGTCGTGTCATATATCATATCTCCATTTTTTCACACTCACAATTCCTATTAATTTCATTCAATTTGAAATAAATAAATTCATTTGTTTTATTTGCAGCCATATATGTTTTGGTCCCTTACATTAGTGGATTATTGTTATTGGTCCTTAAATTAAATTTTCCGATAAATAAATCACTTGAGTATGAAAATGCAAAGGTCTCTCTACCTAAATTATTGATTATGTGTCTACTTGTGTATTTTGTTTAAACTTTTTAGAGCATTGGAGATTAGTCTCAACTCAAGTAGGGATGACAATATGCATGGGCTCAGCCCGCCCCGCCATTATTTTTTGGCGAGTTGGATTGAAGAATGTAACCCAATAGCCCGTTAAACCCGCTTTATTTTGGCTTGTAAGTTAATGCGTTGAGAGTGGTCTCTATATCTTTTAGTTTTTAGTTTTTATTTGAATTTGAATTGTGGTTAACACAGAAGATATCTGGAGAAAAAAGAATGCGGAAAAAGTGTTCAACCGCCGCCGCTGAGGAGGTGGGCGGAACCCTAGATCTATTATGGGAGATCCTTATCCTACTGCCATTGAAATCCCTGATACGATCAAAGTGCGTCTCGAGGCAGTGGCTGACACTTATTTCCGACCAACAATTTCGTGAGTCTCACCGCGACAAACACCAACGCTACAACACTTCCCTGATTTTCAACCCCAAGGCTAGTGGACGTATAGAGATACCGCACATCCTCTGCTTTACCGCTACAACCCCAACCCCACCCCCAACCCCAACCCGTTTCAATCTCAATTTTCTCCACCAATATGAACTCAACGTCGTTCGTTCCTGCAACGGTATAATCCTCTGCCATGGCTTAGATCCCTTCAATTATTTCATCTGCAACCCAATCACCAGAGAATTCACCTCTCTCAGTTTGCCATCCTGGTTCAAAAGCAAACCCCCACGCAACAGAACCCTTTTTCTTGCTTTTAACCCCTTCCAAATCATTTCAGTTGCTGCAGTGAATGCTTCCAAGCTTGACTGGGTTTTTAATGTATATTCCTTCAAATCTCGTTCCTGGATTCACTCTCAGTCTGAGATTTTACGCTCTACCTCATCAGAACTTGATGATGTTGGTCATGGGGTTTACTGCAACCGTGCTATTCATTGGTGCAACAGAGGTTACTTCTTTATATATTTTCATCTTGATACTAAGTGCCTACAAAATCTTCCAATTCCTCCGGCTTATTCAAAAAGGTATGATAGACGTCTCCATTATTTTGGAGAGTCTGGGGGTCGTTTGCATATGATGCTAAGTCCCAGGCTCGGCTTCAACTTCAATTATGATATTTATGAGCTCAAGGAAGATTACTCTGAATGGACATGGAGGCATCATCTTGATCTTAATTCCCTGCGTAGCGAAATTGTTGTAGACATAATTTGGTTCCGGTATCAGCTTCCGTTAGGCTTATACATTGTTCGCACAGCAAAAAACCACTTGTTGGTGTTGATTGCAGGTAAATATGGAGCCATGGTCTATGATCCTGTAGACGGAACTTCAAGAAAGCTGTGTGATTTTAGGTTTGGCTCGACTTCATTGTTTTATACACAGAATAGCATTCAACAGGGTGAGGTTCTTCAGTATTTTGAAAATAATGAAAGGTTTGTTGAATTAGCAAGGCTCACCAATCAGAACTGAAATGTATCGTTTATAACAGTTAGTTATGCAATCACTTCTCATGTTTTGAGATTAATGTGTTAGTCCATGTTGTTGGCAGAAATTTGCTTGTTTTGTAGTATTTCTTATTTGACTTTCTTACTTCTTCATGTTGTTGATTCTTACTCACAATTCACTTTAAGGTTATTTGAATCAAACTGATCCAAAGAAATCAAAAAGCTAAATAGAAATGTAAATAAATCTTCATTGAAAATTAGACATTACAGTGCTCATTTTCTAAATAATAAAAGGAAATATTTTTTCCATAACTAAGAGAGACTCATATATCTCCAAATGAGATACCATCCGGTATCAAAATATGTGTAGTTCTGGAGAGTCCACTGACAAGCTGATCATATGCCCTAAACATTCCCTCCCCTTCATACAATTTGGCCTTGCAGAAACAGCCTCTCTGTTCACTGGGATATAGTTGCTAGGTCCTAAAAAAGATTAGAAAATTTCTAAGGTAAGATCATAGATCCAAGAACTAGAAGCAGGTATTCATGCAATCTAACCTCCAAGTTGTACCTTCAACAAACATTGACATACTCCTGGTTCCCCAGCCATGATAAATGCAGATTTCTCATCCACCAAGATCTGAAAATAGGATGCTTCATTAATCCTCAAGGTTATGCCATAAGCTAGCTAGTTGCCTCCAGCAGAATCTTGTTATCTCATGCAGGTTTTTAAAGAGAAATTCATTTGCTAATTAATTAAGAAGAAAGTATCAGGCAATTGATCTCAATATTACTTTAGGTTTTCCCATTATAACCAAGGACTTCTGAACACTAACATATAACAACCTAAAAAGGGGAAAACAAAGATAATTCATACAAAATTTACTTGTGAATTAACTAAGGTAAAAGTGATATTTGAAGCATGTTATCGCATCTCTGGCAGTAAATATTGATGTCCTTCTGCCTCTGGAAAAGAAAATGTAAAAACAGGAAAATCCAGGGTCATATATACAAACAAAAATCCATTTATGGAATGCCCTAATCTCAAAATAATAAAAGTTCACAATGCTTATACAATTCTAGTTCCCTGGAATCAATAATGGTATAGTCTATGAGAACAGAGAAAAAGACATTGGATATTAACAAGGCTCACCAACCAGAACTGAAATGGATCTTTTACAACAGTTAATTAAAATTAATTTTGTTGAATTATGTAATGAAAGTTAAAACGCACCATCAACAAAACAAAACATTGTGCTGAACTAAACAGGAGGTTGCAAAAGTAATTGAACACTCACAGTGTTGTTAATAAGGTAGGAATCAGAACTCAAGTCAAATGTTTGACATGAAATCCAACAATGTGGAATCAGGATCCAAGTTCTCTTCACCAAGCAGAGAGCAAACAGGCTCTATCGCCTTACAATTTTTTTGATTGCTTGGCTTTCCTACTGCATGAGCAGAACAGCCAATATCCAAACCCATTTATGGCCCTGATTTCAGTTTGTCTGCTTCTACACTCGTTCTGTATCATTTGAATCCACCTCAGTTTAGTCCTACTTGTGCAGCCACAATCTTAACATACTTAGTTGCCATGACAACCAGAGGCTAGGACTATGAACACAGGATTTCCAATCATGATTGTTATTTCACCAATAATCTCCACATGAACATGACCCATTCATGAAATGGTGAAACCGGCTATTATCCCGTACAACAATTTCCCTGCCTACAATCTTTGAAATAAATTTAATTGCAGTATGGCAGTCCACACACACCCGAATATTCTTTATTACTCGGATGGTTGTACCAGAAGTAGTGCTAATGATGCCAAATGCTATGGCAAGTCTCTCGCTGTGAGTGCGTAATAAGTCACGCTTATATTCATCATCAACATCATGGAGCACCTCACTCGTGTCAAGGACATAACCTTCTTTCTCCATCTGCTCCAATAAAATATTCAACGCCTCATTAATTTTGTCATAATATGGATGTGATTTATCTCCAGCCAGAAAAGTATGTACTTTGTTTCCAATCTCAATCCAGCTGCACGCTGGAGTCTTCTTCAAACCCTTACTCCTCATGTGGATTCTCAATTTTGCAGCATCCTTCCATCTTTTGGCAGCTGAGTAGATGTTTGACATTAAAACATATGCACCCATGTTTTCAGGGTCAACCAAAAGTATCTTGTCAACAACCTTTTCAGCTAATTCTACACTCTTATGAGCCCTACAAGCAGCCAACAATGTTGACCACACACTTCCTGTTGGCTGTATTCCCATGTTAGAAATAAAGTCATAGGCTTCCTCCAATCTTCCAGCTCTGCCAAGCAGGTCTGCAACAGCAGCATAGTGCTCCAGGCCAGGAGCAATCCTGAAATCCTTTTCCATACTGTTAAAATACTTCCAGCCTTCATCTACCAACCCAGCATGACTACATGCAGTTAAAACAGCCATAAATGCCACATAGCAGGGCCTTACTCCATCCTCTAACATCTTCTCAAACAAGGAAACTGCATCAAGGGCATGCCCGTGCATGGCGCATCCCATAATGATGGCAGTCCATGCCACCATGTCACGTGTCTCTATCTTGTCAAAAATATACCTTGCCATCTTAATGTTCCCACATTTGGCATACATGTCCACCAGAGAGCTAGCTATAAACTTGTTATCATCAAACCCAAGCCTAATTATGCATCCATGAAGCTGCTTCCCCAAATTCAAAGCCGTCAAGTGAGCACAAGCGGGTATGACACTGGAGAAGGAGACTTGCATAGGTTTCACTTTCGCCTTCAACATCTGCCGAAAAAAACCAATCCCTTGATCAAATTTGCCATTCTGCACACAACCTGCAATGATAGAGTTCCAAGAGATGGCATCTCGGTAGGGCAAAAGGTAAAATGCACGAAGCGAATGTTCCACTCGATTACATTTTGCATACATGTCAATCAAGCTACTTCCAATGAAAACATCCCCATCAAACCCATGCCTGATAGCATACCCATGAATCTCCATTCCTTTCACAACATCAACATGCTCTGCAAAAATGGGAAGGATGCTGGATAAAGTGAAGGAGTCAGGCTTCAACTTATCATCCCCCATCTCCCTAACCATGTCCAACGCTTCCCGGAACATCCCGTTCTGAGCATTCCCAGCAATGACAGTGTTCCAGGAAACAACATCCCTCGCGGGCATCAAATCAAAAACCTTCCTAACACTATCTATCTCACACTTACAGCCCTTCCCTCGCTGAGGATTTTCATCAAACACCTTGTTAGCAGACCCGAACCCACCCAAGTTCTGAACCTTACAGTACATGTTCATCAAAGCATTGGCAGTGTAGAGGTCAAAATCAAGACCAAGCCGAATGGCAGCGGCGTGGAGGGAGAGAGCGAGGTGGGGGTGGTTCAAAAGGGTGGAAGCTTTGAGGAGGGAAGGGAAGAAGTGGCGGGTCGGGGAGATTCCCAGAGCGCGCATGGCATTGAAGGAAGAGAAGGAGAGGTGATAGAGGGAGTGAGAGGTGTAGCATTTGATGAGGGAGGACCATGCTAGAGGTGGCGGAGGAGAGGGGAGGGAGCGGAAGAGGAGGAGGGAGTGGTGGAGGAGGTTGAGGTTGGAGTAGAGTGAGAGTACGAGGGAGTTGTCGGAGTGAAGTGTTCCTCTCGTCTTCAGAATGTAAGCATGGAGTTGCTTGGCGTGGTGGGTGGAAGTGACGGTGTTTGGGTTTCTGAGAATGCGTGTGATCGCGTCTTGTATGGAACTCATTGCTTTCGTCACCATCACCAACACCTGTTGCGTTTTCCCTCCTAAAGATTGGAACCAACACATGAGGAGCTTAATATAATACATTTTTTTTCATAAATAAGGATAAATTATGTGATAATTTTATAATTTTATCAGTATAAGTGACTATATAATAATTATGAGTTATATGGTAAATTTATAAGAAACTTCAAATAAGTTATCCATTACCGTCTGAAAGATCAATAGTCCGGTGAATATTGATTCGAGAACAAGTTGTTCAATGGCCAGCTGAGAAATCAACAGTTTCCGGTGAATATTGATTCGAAAGAAATAATGAAAAACTGAACTGCACTTATAGGTAATGTAAAAGAAGATATTGCATTTTTTTATAAGCAAGAAGATATTTCATTGAAGAAACAATGACCAGTTGGCGGTTGATTACCGCGACACCTCATTTTTTAGGTGCTAGTGTTGTGGTTTTTTTCTTTTTTCTTTAAGCTTCTTTGTAAAAAAAAAATCCCTTATTTTGAATTACAATCATCTACTTATGATGCTTAAAGAAAATAATTGTCAATTAGATCCTACGGATTACATTACAATTTAAAAGAAACTTTCTAATATAGTGTCATACACTTAATTAAACGATGACGATCGATTATCGTAACAAGTTCTGAACATGCCTTTTCAACCTTGAGTGCTTCTCTCCTCTTCCAACGGATCTTGTACAACATGACTTTAAATTAACATGGAGAACTTGGTATTGAAGACTTGTATTTGAATTGGCCCTATAGACTATAGAGGCTTGCCTTTGCTTTAATCTCAGAGCTTATGTCTGGAGTTGGTCTTCGAGATAATCATGATTTGCATTTGAGCTAGTCATGACCATTAGCATTAAGAGATGATACTTAGAGTTTGTTTTTCAAGTTGACCAGGCAAGTGTACACTTTGGAACGATCCTCAAGATATTCTCTTTGAACTAGTTCTTGGGGTTTGTCAGTTAGGCTAATATAATATTGATACTCAAATTATCGGATGATCATAAGAATTTTCATTCGAATTGAAACATTTTTAAGGTTTTCTTCTATTTTGGCAATCCATTTTTTTTTACAGTTCATAAAAAAAAGAAAAGGAAAACGAGAAAACTCCGAGCTAAGGCCTCACAGATGAGACACTCATAGAATCAGCTAGTATAACAAACTCATCCCATCTAAGGGGTGTCAATAGCAACAAGGTTGTTGTCCTGAGAGTTTGCAAGAAAATCATCGCAAGCATTCCCTTAGCTCACTGAGAGTATGGATCACCTCCACTCGCCAATCACGACCTAAAAAGTCCTTAATTTAACATATAGTTTTTTACTGCAACAACTAATAGAAACAAATTGTTTTTTTTTTAATTTATGTCCCATTAATAAGCGTTAATGACATTTTTTTTTCATATTGGAGATTTGAGTGTTAAGTAAAAGGTATCATTTTTAAAGGATTTGGAGGACCTCCATGTTGAAACCATGAGTTTAAGTCATTGGTCTAACTAGTTCATCTGGAATTTTTGAGTGAATACCATCTAATAAAATATTACAACTTTTAAAACTTGAGTACGAAAAGGGGTTGTCTAAATGATTCATGATAAAGTTTTGGTTAAATAATTCATCATCCAATCACATTGGAGATAAGTGAGTTGAAATTTCTATATTTTATTTATTAATTTATTTCCAACTCATTTATTTCCAATATGATTGGATGATGAATTATTTAACCCAAATTTTATCATGGGTCATTTAGACACCCCCTATAGAAAAGGAGTTGTCTAAATGACCCATGACACACATGGATGACAACTCTACAGCGAATCTTGAGCATGTTGGTTTTGGGGGTTTATTTGTAGGGGATTATATGAAATGTGAAATTTAAGACGGTTTTTACTAAACATCTAATAAATATACACTTTAATAACAGTAACTATTAATTAACCTCTGTAAATATTAGTATCGGTTTTTTTTTTTTTTTTGGTCAAATGGTTAATGTCATATCATTAAACCTGGGTGGAGCCAAGCTCCAAAGAATACAGGTAGTGGTCTGAGAGACCCAAGGGAAGAAACCCAGTATCGGTTTTAACCACCACAAAACTGTATGGACACGGATCATTTCCATTAATTTTGAATAGTCTTCATCTATCTAGCCCAGCCCATAGGTTGGAAGCACAAAGCAGAATGCAGGTTGGACTCATAACTATATGGGGTATAAGTAATTGAATGATCTGTTTTTGGTCCTTATGGGGGTCAGTCACATCTTATAACGTGTATGCAATTAATCTTGGCTCGTAAAAGGATCTATCAAATTTTCTGTGATTCACATTACATGTTGACCAAGTCCATTTAATAATACAGTGTGGCTGTGTGGATAAAGGTCTTGGCTGCATTGCAATTTGCAACACATACTTCATTTTTCCTCCTATATGCTGACAAGAGGAGAAGTACAATCTTCAACTTGGTTCAACTCAATTTTCTTTTGATAAACGAAATTTTAATTATTAACATAGTTTTCCGTCTTAACTTTTCAAATTTCCAAATTACCTCACTCTTTTATGTACAGCTTTCCAAGCTTGTTCAACATAAGGGACAAATGTGGGAAAATAACTAAAATCAAAGAAAGTTAGACCAGGGGATCAAGCTGCATTAGTTACCCCTTTATACTCTTCACATGATCCAATATTTCAATTCAACATGGCATCAATTTCCTATGATATGAATGCAGATTAAGAATGAACAAACAATAAGAACTTTTATTAACATAAATGAACAATCCTTATGATTTCTGTTGATTCAGGTTTTGGTTGTTTTTTGACCAAAATCTCATTTAAATATTTGATTTTTAAGCTCTCAGATGTATAATTACTTTCAACGCGCAAACAAACAACACCTGTAGTTTAGTTCTATTAGGCTAGAATTGTTCTCACAATTAATGGTAACAGACTGATTTTGACCTGACTTTTCATTATTAAGAAACTATTTAAATATTTTCTTAAAAAAATGAAATTGATATACACATGCCTTTTATAAATTAAAATGTGTTTACCAAAAAAAGTTATATGCCTGTTTGAACGATAAAAAACCTACTACATTGTACAAGGACTATTTGATATAAGTAAAATAAAATAAATAAAATATATATATAATTATATTTTAAATATAAATAAAATATATGTTTAATTAATTTTAAAAATTGAAATTCGGGTTAAAACTTAAAAGTAACATATATGAGATATTTATAAAAAAATGAATAAAAATGATTTATATATAAGGTTTAATTCATTGTTGAGTTTTTCCAATGGATTTATTTATATTAAAATCACATTAAAATATAAGTGTGAATCACAGTGGTTAAAAGTGTTTACTTGCACTCTTGATGAAATATTTAGCTTTCACGCCATCTGGGTTAGAGTTGTTAGAGAATGACTCATCCACATAAACATCAATTGAAATTGAAACTTTGCCAAGAATTTCAGGAAAGGCATCAAAATATTAGACCAGACGAAATACGTTGTTAATTAACTAAGTGCCTCTAATGTAAGGGTGATAGTGCAGGCCACAAATAAAAACTAACAACTGAAAGTTATATCATCAAATTTTGTCAAATGACAATGAAATTTCCTTTGCCGCATGCTCACCATTATCAAGGACTCTGGGTAAGTTTGGATATCCATTAATATTAATGGAAACCGACATTAGCACCCGCTTTAAAATAAAAAAAAGTAAATAAAACTCTTCTTATAGTTAAATGAAAGTTAGTTCATGTTACACTCAACTAGTATCTAAACACCCAAAAAAAATGAAAACTATCAACTAAGGTTACCCTGTATTGCAGTCAAATTCTGTGAAATGTCGACAATGAAATTTCCTCTAGTGGCATGTTCCCCATCGTCACCAAAATCTTCTTTCTTTTGGCTTGTTTTATAGCACACACGAGACAAAAAAGTGTAGCTATCCCAACTCTCATTGTTGCCCCAAAGAATGCTTGTTCATGTGTGAATGCTGTTCTATGTTTTCCTTCCCTTGAGACACCCCCAAAAAGAAATTAAGGTTAAAACAGAATAATAACTACTAAAGACTAATACATATTCAAATAATCAAAGACTAAAGTAATTATGACAGTCAAACCTAAAACTGATATGTACCAAAAAAAAAACCTAAAACTGATGAAATGATGACATCAACCAAGCATATAAATAAGGAAATTAAACTCCCTAATTTTTATTTTTGATAATTATAATTAATGATATGTCCATATTTCTTTTCCACTTTCCACCCCTTTGAGAGGAAAAACTAGCATATATCATTCACTGGGTCAAAAAAACATACACAACACAACATGGGTGAAGGCATAGTTGAGAAGGCTTTAAACAGCTTAGGAAAAGGCTTCGACTTGACCTCAGATTTTAGGCTCAAATTCTGCAAAGGTGAAGAGCGTTTGGTTATTCTCAATGAAACAGAGAGAAGAGAGCTCACAGTGCCAGGTTTTGGACCTGTGACAGATGTCTCTGTTGACATCAAATGTGATAAAGGCGACCTCACCCGGTACCAATCTGATATTCTCAGCTTCACCCAAGTAAGGCATTTCATCAAACAGTTTGTGGTCAACTTGATTGGAAGAACAACAAATTGAATTTTTTTAATTTTTTTCATGTGGGTTCTGGGTTTTGATTTCAGATGTCTGAGATGTTCAATCAGAAAAGCTCAATCCCAGGGAAAATTCCATCTGGGTACTTCAACACTGTGTTTGGATTTGAAGCTGGTTCATGGGCAAGTGATGCAGCTAACACCAAGTTCTTGGGTCTTGATGGATATGTTATCAAACTATTCAATGTTCATATTGATCGTTACCCTCTTGTTCTCTCCAAACAAGTCATTGAAGCTGTGCCTTCTTCATGGGATCCTACTGCACTTGCAAGGTAATCATTTCATCCTTTCTAGTTTCTTCTTTCTGAGTCACCATTTTTTGGTGGTTGACTTCTTTGTCAAAAGTTTACCTTTGCAACCCAAAATATAATGGATTATATACATTTCAGAAACAAGCTTTCACAGATTTTGTGCTTATTCAATCAAAATAATTTGACAATATCTTGTTTATCACAACTTCTTTCAGTGGTTTAAATGAACTTATTGTTAAAATTGTGAAGGTTTTTTTTAGTATAACATTTGATGTTTAGTCTTTGGGATTCCAATTTTTGTTAATTTTTTTGTAACATTCTTACACTTGAATTTCTATATGAACTTCTATTTCACACTTTTTTAATGGGAAAAGGGTTTAAAAAAAGAGAAGAAAACTGATAACCAAAACGCAAGTTTATGAATGAAAATGATAGGACTATTGTGTCTAGAAAATAAAAATATTATTAAAACTGAGAAAGCAATTGGCAAACTGCCACATTAACAAGGTCAAGTAGCTTGGCTGTGGGCAAACCAGTAGCACTACACGCTTAGCCGACTTGATGCATATTTATAAGTGTGTTTCGATTTGAATTGAATATTCTTTTTAAAAAAACCAAAATATGTTGATACAAAGCACAAAAATGTTTCACCAAGTTTACAATTCAAAGATAGCTAGTAAATTTATATCGACATACATGCTATAACTCAGAAGGATTAAAGGGAACCTGCAGTACCAGTTAAATATAATGTGAACATGTTTTTATCTTAATTTATAAAAAGAGTTTTATTCATTTTGTTTAAAACAAGTGTTAATATTCATTTATACTAGTGTTAACATGGAGGCAAGTTTGTACCAAAAAAAAAACATGGAGGCAAGTCCTCAATATAGACATGGTTATCTCATGTAAAAATAAGTTAGCACCACGTTGAATTGGCCCTTTCATCTTTTCTTTGTAGTCTAATGTTTTATTTTTATTGTTGAGCAAGTCAACTACATAATGGGCTTTAATAATTAGGTTACTGTTTAGATCAGATTATTATTAGGTATGAACCCGATAACTTGATTGAGAGGAATCGTGCAACATTGAAGGTTCAATTATTTAGAAGTCCTTTTCTCAACATCAAATTATTTGTTGCTAACGAATGGGTTAATTTCTATGAGATTAATTTCTATGCACCGATGGTGTAAAAAGTTTTACACTATCATTCAATCACAACATTCTATTTTCTATTTTAAATTTTATTAAATTCAAAATTAATTGTGAGCTAACAAAATGGAGGGATGTGATTGAATGATGGTGTAAAACTTATTTACACCGTCGGTGCATAGAAATTAATCTCAATTTCTTAGCTACTAGTGCGAATAACAATCGTATTTCACTATTTTTCTCGTTATAATTGAATTAAAATACAAAAAGACAAAGAAAGCATAATGATAATGATTAAATCTGATTGGACATGTCCATCAAATTTGTTCACACTAAATTCATGAGAACTTAGAGGGTCGTGTGATATTATATATATTTTGAGACTCTTTGTAAGAAAGATTGAATTTGATGAGTGTATAACATTCAATAATGAGGATTTCCATTTAAAAAAATATTGAATACTCAAATATTATAAGTAAATTGCAAAGATATTAGTGGTAGAAAAAATTTATTCATGACATATATTGAAAACATTTATTTTTATATATAAAAAATTAAAAGAATAATAAAATGAAGTCAATATTTTTGTGATGGTTTAGAAAAATAAATTAAGAAAATCTCTAAGAAGGAAGTATTTTTTATAAAGATAGCTAGAGAATGAAAATAATTTATTAATTTTCACAACGGTAACATAAAAAGAAAAATTCGTGGATTAAAAAAATTGCATCAAGTCAAAAAAGAAAAAAAAATCAAAGAATAAGATTTTTTTTGACATAAAATAATAATATATATTTAATTATAGGAAATGAGAATACGTAATAAAAAATTTAAATGCCAAAAATAATTCATAGTATGATAGTATAAAAATAAAACAATATGAAAGAAAATCATATTTCACGTTTGTAAAGAGCGAGTAATGAAAAATTAAAATTAAAATGAAAAAAAAACCCAAAAGTTTGAACGGGAAATAAAACAACTTTAGATATGATTCAGTGGACATGTTTATTTATTGTAGATTACTTAATAGTCAAATTAATCATGGAGGTCCGTCTTGGTTTTTTATTTCTACTTTTATTAATGAATAATTTTTCTTGCTATGATGAAGTCATGCAAGAAAACTTCAATGAAGTAAGTTAAAGTTGCCATGGATTCAATTCATTCCCAGCTAAACTCCTTTCATCACACGCAAAAACTTTGACTTTCAACCTCTTCACTTCTCTAACTCATCTTCGAAATTGGTTTTATAACTATATAGTGTAGACAATGTTTGAAAACAATGCACCATAAATTGTATTAAAATAGTAAACTTTTTTTTTTATTAAACTTCAACTTTTTGATGATGCTTATCCTTTTAAGACATTTCATCACTCTTTTGAATGTATTGTGCGGAGATCAAACTTGAGAAATCTTTCCACACACTCAACATATGTACTTGCCATATGAATTATCATAAATTTAGAATAATCATCATTCGAAGGGTGACCAGACACCAGATAATTTATAAAAAAAATTGATTTGTAGTTCATTTATCTCTTTTTTATTTCTGAAATTTTTTATATTTAAATATCATTATTTTAACTTAATGAATATAACTCTTCATGAAACATAAATTGCTATCTACTTCTAACTATTTAAACCAAGATTAATTATACCATTTGTCCTTTTATAATGTTTGATGAATTAGTCAAGTTCTATTGGACATAATTGGTTCTCTGTTCTCTATTCACTATATAATTCACTAAGAAGGCAATTTACAATGTATTTACTGAAACTACACATGCATTGAAGTTCCTTAATTGATGTTCTTTAAAGGTTAAATTTTTATCAGATTTATTGAGAAATTTGGGACACACATCCTTGTGGGGCTTAGCATTGGTGGCAAAGATTTAGTGCTGGTCAAGCAAGATGTATCTTCCAACTTGGAACCGTCAGAGTTAAAGAAGAACTTGGATGAGCTAGGAGATCAGTTATTCACTGGAACTTGCAATTTTCTTCCAAAAACCAAAGACCAAAAACACAAGGTTTCTATTTTCATCCACATAATTCAATTATATGTAAATCAAATCCACTAATAAGACATCATAGTTTGGATTTATGTAAAAAGTTTGATACAGACATCAAAACATATCTTATCACCTTGCTTTATTAGTACTTTCTTGTTTTAATTTGTTTATGATAAGTACAAAATTGTTAAATATGTCCGTGTGAACTTTTTAACACTGTCCGCGCATAGTTATTAAAATCTTATACTTTTCCATGATTTATTTTGTTATGAATAGTTATAATGTGATCTGCTGAAAATGATACAGGTACCACCTGCTTTTGATGTCTTTGGTCCTCAAATTGTTGCCTTCAATAACTCTACATGCGTTTGTGCAAAAGATGTAAGGTTCTACCTCGGTCCAAATATTAGTTTTTTCTATCTTCGTGAATAGTTAAATATTCTAGTTTGCAAAAACTCCAAGATCTTTTTAGAATTTATGATTAACTATGTAAATTAAATAATGGATTTCAGAGATGATTATAAAGATGATGGAACATGATTGCAGGGAATAACAGTGATATGTGCAAAGAGGGGAGGGGATACTCAAGTGAGCAACCATAGTGAATGGCTTCTTACAGTTCCTAACAAGCCTGATGCTGTTGATTTTAGCTTCATTCCCTTCACTTCTCTTCTTAAAGCTGCTCCTGGCAGGGGTTTCCTATCCCATGCCATCAACCTTTATCTTAGATGTAAGTTTATTTTAATAGATTCTATATATCCTTCAATGGTCGTGTATATATTATATGCATGAACAATGGGTTGTTGATCCAAGTGATACAAACTTTTTTCCACTAAGCAAAGTCTCTGTTGGAGTCCCATGGATGAAAAAAGCCGCTGGGAGAGCTAGTTCCACCAAGGGCTAAGCCTCGGCGCAATAATAAGGTTGCTACTATGTTATTTTGCAATCACATGAAATCAACCTCTTGCAAAAATGCAAAGTAAGGTTCCGTACATTAGATCCACAAAGTGGGACAAACCACTTCCCGAACCTCCCGCATAAAAGGAGCTTTATAGCACCAAGTGAGTTAGTCTCACAAGAATGTGATGTTCCCTACTCGAACAACATTGGCTCCCATGGATGGCAGCTGCATTAGAAAAAAAATATTATGTATGACAGTTCAATTTTATCAAATGTGTTTGTGACACACACATGATACTATGATAGTAAAAGGTTAAACATTTGACTTCAAAATTGAGAAAACAGATTTGATGTTAACAAGTTTGGACAAATGAGAATGAATAAGTTGACACAAAATGCAGAACTATGTCAATTTTTTCATACTTCATTGACTTCCTAGCACACAAGTTTTGGGTCCCGTAATCACTTTTCATCAGGTTGTTGAACTAATGATATGAATAAAATTATTATCAAATGCAGATAAGCCTCCTCTGTCAGATTTGCCTTACTTTCTTGACTACCAAGCACACAGGCTTTGGGCTCCCATTCACAATGATCTTCCTCTTGGTCCAGTTTCCAACAGAACCACTCATTCACCTTCTCTCAGCCTCAACTTGATGGGTCCTAAGCTTTATGTAAACACTGCAAAGGTACTTTCAAATCCTTTCCCATTAGTGATTAGACTTTGATTTCATGTTCTTATGCCTTAAGTATCTTACTCATTACAGGTAACAGTGGGAAAAAGGCCAGTCACAGGAATGCGGTTGTTTCTTGAGGGCATGAAATGCAACAGGTTAATTCCTCACTACTAGTTATTATTCTTTCAGGTTCTGTTTAGTGTTTAGCCAGCAATCTTACAGCATGTTTTGTTCCATGTTCATAAGTGTTAGAATCTATTATCGACCCCTAGAGTCATAGTGTGTTTGAATTGGCAGTGGACACACGAAATCCCGAACCATGGTAACTCCCGAAGCTATACTTTATATTTTTTTTTCCCTAAAAATGAGTATAAGGATTCCTAGCATATAGCCAAACAAACTTTCAATTTTTGGACATTTGGATATTTCCTTTTTCACAGTTGATCTATCTCCAACATCAATTCTAGCGAAGTTACAAATTTTAGCTTCTGCCTTGAAGATAATTAATGAACTTATAATTTATAGTCTGATGATAGTCAATTCCATGATTATAAGTTCATTCCATATTGGATCAGACCATAATAGGGTTATACACATTCTCATTATGAGAAGGAGTTATTGGTCGAGTGTATCTAAATAGATACTATATTTGCATATAGATTCCCGCATTGCTGCATTCCATTTAGGATTAGTGACTGCTTGGAATTTCACAAATTGTTTTCACAATATTACCTTAAAAAATCACTTTTCGTATAAATGTATCAAAACATAAATAACTTCATTTTCAACTCATTTTTATCACAATCACTTTTACCAAAATCAATTCTAACAACTTACACTATTGTTTGGTTGATGAAAAGTGCTAACAATGAATGTTGGTGACACAGATTAGCCATACACCTGCAATACCTACTAAACACACCAACAATGCTCAACAATAAAATAGAGGACACCACAACATGGTCAGAAGAAATCATTGATGACCGTTTCTTAGAAGCAATCAGTGGAAAGAAATTTTCTCATGTGTGCACAGCACCAGTGAAGTACAATCCCAGTTGGAGTTCTGATAAAGATGTTGCTTTCATAGTCACAGGAGTACAACTTCATGTGAAGAAACATGAATCAAGAAGTGTCCTTCATCTGAGACTATTGTTCTCCAAGGTGTCTAATGCTATTGTTGTAAAATCAAATTGGACACAGGGCTCAACACAAAGATCTGGATCTGGCTCTGGCTCTGGCTCTGGCTCTAGCGTTTTCTCAGCAATAAGCACATCTATTCAGGGTAAAGACCAGAAGAAACCAGCTCTAGTTGTTGTAGATTCTAGTGTTTTTCCAACAGGACCTCCAGTTCCTGTGCAAGCACAAAAGCTTTTGAAATTTGTGGACACTTCACAGTTATGTAAAGGCCCACAAGATAGTCCTGGACATTGGTTAGTTACTGGTGCAAGGTTGATGTTGGACAAGGGTAAGATATGTTTATGGGCTAAGTTCTCTTTGTTAAATACTAGTCCATGAAATATCAATACTAAAGTCCAAATGAAAAATTGAAAAAAAAAGAAGGGAAATTTTTTCAATTTATTTTTTATATTCACTGTTGATAGTTAAAAGATTAATCTCTATCAAAAAGTAGAGATCACCGAAGTGAGTTTTGCCTCTTCCAAAAAATCTTTCAATTTTATTTATTTATGTGTAAATTATCACATGTATCCCAATGGTAGATAAGTCCTTTTAATATTGATATATCTAGCTGAGTGATAGAGGTAGTTATAGGATCAATGCTTTCTTTCATTGGTTTTGTAAGTAGCTTTCAACAAAATCAAGGATTCACAATATAAGTAACTGATGTATATTTCTTGATTAAGCTAATGTGAAGTAAAGAGTGCATTTTAGAGGTGTGATAAACATAACAATAGTTTGGGGGTGGTAATTAACTTTTTCAGCGCTAACCAATGAATTTCCACGGTCGTTAATTGTGAAACTAATTCTCCGCTCTATTGTGAGTGTATTAAGCGGTACAAAGTTAATCAATAAATTTTTTTCATTCGTGAAGTTAGAAATTGAACTTTCAATCACTTGCATAAATGACAAAATGTTGAATCACGGCCTAAACCCACATGTTGGGTGATGATTAATAGTATCTTGAATAAAATAACTATTAATTTCATTATTTAAGATGATGAATCGGATTGAATGAGCTGGTCCCCTTCCTTGACCACAACCCCCCAAAATCAGTGCATGCACATTCCATGTGAGCATTTTCCGACTTTACATGTGAACGTAATATGAACACGATTTGCATTTTCTAATTCAAAATTGGTGCCGTGATCATTTTCTTATGCATGAAGAATATTATATTATATATGCTATATATAAATAAATGAATAATTTGAGATGCTGTGAATTGAATTGAATTGTAACGTATGCAGTTGTTGACTTTCTGGAATTGGATTTCTCTTGTCATTTTGGCTTTCGCTTTCTTCTTCTTCTTCTTCTTCTTCTACTCTCAAACGCACCCAGCTTCTCCTCCTTCTCCTTCTACCATGGCTGAACAAACCTCCAAATCTCTTTACGATTTCACTGTCAAGGTACTTTTTCCCCCCTTTTCCTCTTTATTCTCATCATAATCAATTGCTGTTTCACTCAAATTACTTGAAATTTTTTGTGTCTTGCTCATGCCCAATTGTTGTTCAACTCAAATTGCTTGATGGGTGAATCATGATCATCATATAGATTATTTTTGAAAAATAAAATAGAGTGGTAATTTATCCTATACTTGATAGCTTCTGGTTCCATTTTATCTCTGTATTTTGATTTTCATGGAGATCACTGAAGCATGCTGATCTGTTTTTCATTTCATTTCATGTATTTGCTGTCTATTAGATTCAGCAGCTATGAGTCTACTAAGACTGCAATATTTAGATTTATTTTTCCTGACAATTTTTTAGTTTTTTTTTGTGGAAATTGAATTGGGTCCAGGGTGTGTTATTGTTGATAATTTGTTTGTTCTGCATATCATATGTGTCTGTTCTTTCTGCTGTACCATAGTTTCTGGGATCTTAAGGCTGATCATGCATAATATTTTTTGTTCTTTCTGTTGTTCACTTTGTCTGTTTGTATTGGTTATAATGGATATCCAAACATAAATTGCTTGACTGATGTTTCATTTTGATAATTTATTTTTGCTTCTGTTGTGAACTAAAATTTCAGGACATCCGTGGAAATGATGTGAGTTTGAGTCAATACAGTGGGAAGGTTCTTATAATTGTGAATGTTGCTTCACAATGGTAAGATTATTTGATTCATACTGATAAGTTCTTTTGGGGTCATTGCTTAAGGCCATATACCAATTTACCTGATCTACTTCCTTGTGTTGCTGTAATTATTTTATTTGATGCATCTAAGTTGCTTGTGTTCACTTCAACCTTATTTATCTGTTAACCAATGTGCCTTGTATTGCTCATCCTTTGCAAAAGTTGGATTGGTCTTGGAAAAGTTGTAGTGGCATCTATTGATGAGAATATGACAGAATCTTGCTTAAGGTGAATTGGTCTTGAAAACCAATGGAGGTTCTAGTAAGAAAAGTAGATCATTAGATTGTCTGATTAAAAGAGGTAGACAAAGAACAAAGAGAACTTTAGGAGAACATATTCTAATAAATCTTGCTTTAGATGGATTTGTTGAAATTTTGGTTTTTGATTAAGTCCAATGGTGATTTTGGAGTAAACAAATAAATCTTCCCACTATTATTCTGACTATAACTGTAGTTATGATATTCTAAATCATTGATGCAGTGGTTTGACGCAAACAAATTACAAAGAATTGAATATACTGTACGAGAAGTACAAGAGTAAAGGTCTGTCACTTTAGCTAAGAACAAAAAAAAAAGAAATTTATGTCAATTATATGAGATTGCGAATTTCAAAAGACTGAGACTTTTGAATTCTCTCCAGGGCTTGAAATCTTGGCATTTCCATGCAACCAGTTTGCTGGACAGGAGCCAGGAACCAATGATGAAATTCAGGATGTTGTGTGCACAAGGTTCAAATCTGAATTTCCAGTCTTCGATAAGGTGATTTCTGATAAATACTTTGCAATTTACGGAAAAATTTCCCTGTTTTTAATGCATTCTATTTATGCTATAGGCTCTGTAATGCATTGACACACACTATTTATGCATGCAAAAAACTTGTTTGAAGACAATGCATTTGTATTTTCTCAAGCCAGAATTTGCAAACAATGATTTCTCGAAGGATACTGTTCCATAGATACAAGTTTATATTTTAATCATTCTGAAGTAATTAAATTATTATAGGTTGAAGTGAATGGGAAGAATGCAGAACCACTCTTCAAGTTTTTGAAGGATCAGAAAGGGGGAATATTTGGAGATGGTATCAAGTGGAACTTCACAAAGTTCTTAGTGAACAAAGAAGGGAAGGTTGTGGAGAGATATGCTCCTACCACCTCTCCTATGAAAATTGAGGTTAGAGACATTTTAATGCTTCAATTTTTGGATTTCTGTATATAGTGATGCCAGACAAAGATGATCAATTATAAAATTTTGAATAGCCATTTGGGATATTGTATTGGCATAAATTCTGCTCATCATTTAAAATAGCCCAAACAGAAACCTAACTTTTCATTGTGACTGAGCTCTTTTGTGCTGTCTCATATAAGATTATATATCAATGCATTTTTGTGTTTCTTCTTGCAGAAGGACCTCGAGAAGCTCTTACAATCTTCTTGAGCAGTATGGTTCTATGGAACACCTTATCTTGAGGTTAGTTTTGCAGTCATTTAGTTTTCACGTCTTCTTTGATTCTCAGTCTTGTAGTTGCAAATGCACACATTCATTTTTTCAAATATTCTAGCATATCAATTCTCTTCAATACAACATGCAATGCCCATATCAAAACAACCTTTACATTTTGATTATAGTTCATTATTTCAGTTAAGAGTATCTCAAATTGCATCAGTAATCATCATGTAGACCAAAATACAAAATATAGTCATCCTACTCTGATTAAGTATTGAAGGATTTCTACCCATTCGATTCTACCTCTAAATTTAATTTATATGGTCATGATGGCTCTTAATCCCCACCTTATTTGAAATTAAAGTTCTTTCTCAATTTATGTTTCTAACTTTTTCATTTGAAGCATTGAAGGAACTATTTAAAACTGTCTTAAGAAAACTGATTCTCCTTTCTGTTCTTTTGTACAGGACGCAGGCAATCTGTCTAGTGCGCTTTCAAACAATACATAGCTTCGCAAAGCATGTTGCATTTTCAATTTATGACCTAAAAAATTCTTAATATGTACTCGTGTATTTGGTTTATGCAGTATGTATAATTTGGTGTTCTTACTTGCGTAGCTAAATATTAAAAATAATGTACTGGGAATTTGAGATGTATGTTCGTTTTATTCTGCACGGTCCATCCTCCATACATTGATTTGTGTATTACATATCTACAAAATACATTTTATAGCATGTTTGAATTATTTTTTTCTTTTCTTTTCTTATAACCAATTCGGATACTCAAAACTACTCACTGAACTTCTAATCTAATGTGATTTTGTATTTAGAATCCATTATAGAAGTTTTTTTTCTTTCTCAATAGTTGATTATCATTGATAAAAGGCCGAAGGCCCAAAGATACAAAGCTGAATATACACAGCCCGATAGATATAGCAAGTAAAGCAGTGTGGAAACACAGTTTCACAAGGGATATAATCTGTTCTGGGAAAGCAAACAAATGAGCACTAAGAATTAGATTTGGTGTCTTGTAATAGTGATGAGTGTGGCCCAACAAATTAGCTGCTACCATAATAATATATTTTTTTTGATAAGAGGGGGCCTATTCCTAAGAAAAACAAAGTTAACCAGGAGCAAAAACAAAATAAGAGGAAGCAGGCTCTGAGCAAATGAGCAATCCTTTAACAACAATTGATTGCACTCTCCCATCAAAATTCTAAATAAATGAGTACCAAAATACGACAAATAATATGCAAGAGCAATCGCCTTCTTAAGAACGTGCTAAAACCTCATGCTCCCATGATTATGGCTTTTCGAATGGATAGGCATAATCAAATCAATATACAGGTGTGACTCATCCATATCAGATAGGATAAGTTAAATAACCTATAGAGAATCACTCTCAATAATAACATTAGGTATATACAAGTTAAGCATGTATACACAACCCACAACTCTAAAAGGATAAAATTTGCAGAAGAAAAATTGTCCAAATTTCTACACTCTTGAATAGTCATTTTGGAACGCTTGCAGTAGATATAGCCATCATTCCGCACCACTAGCCATCGTGAGCAACCCTCCCACATTAGTGGCTTCGATTTTTAACGCTGTTCAGTTCCTTCCAGAATGGCTTCCACAATCTTCAGAACCTTCCAACTTCACCCCTTTCTGCTTTGTCCAGCATCATTTCTCAGAACAACAAATGGGGTGGTTTTGCGCTGCGCATCATCAGACACCCAACAGCGGCAACCACAAACCAAGGTTTCAACCCAGTACAAGAAACTTGACAAAATCCCAAAAGACTATGAAGCTGTCATTGGCATTGAAACCCATGTTCAGCTCTCTACTCTCACCAAAGCATTCTGTGGTTGCCCTTATAGTTATGGGTCACCTCCCAATACCACTGTCTGTCCTGTTTGTATGGGCTTGCCTGGTGCTTTGCCTGTTTTGAACTCCAAGGTTATTGACTTTGCTGTCAAGCTGGGCCTTGCTCTTAACTGTAACTTGTCTTTCAACTCCAAGTTTGATAGGAAGCAGTATTTCTACCCTGACCTTCCTAAAGGGTATCAGATTTCTCAATTTGATGTGCCTATTGCTGCTGGTGGCTACCTTCATGTGGATATTCCACTGGAGTTTGGTGGAGGCCACAGGAAGTTTGGCATTACAAGGGTTCACATGGAAGAGGATGCTGGGAAGCTCCTACATACAGAGAATGAGAATTACTCTCAGGTAGTGTCTTTATCCCTTCTTTCAGCTTGCAGCTTCCAATTCTTATTTAACATATATTTTTCCTTGCTTCTATCTTTAACGTGTTTACCAGTGGCAGACTGCATTTGTTCATTGAGGCATTTATATTTATGTGAAGTTTAAACAAAAACTCATGTCAGACCAGTTTCACACATTTCTTGGTTTGTAATTCATGTTCTGGAAACACATAAATGCTTTGTTCCACTCATTTTCCTGAATTATTGGCAAAGGTTCAACAACCTATAGCAATGCTATAACTATGCTAAAGTGATGGTCTTTCATGACAGGTTGATCTAAATAGGGCAGGGGTGCCTTTGCTTGAGATAGTTTCTGAGCCTGACATGAGAAACGGTATTGAAGCGGCAGAATACGCAGCAGAAATACAGAGATTGGTACGATATTTAGGAGTGAGCAATGGCAATATGCAAGAAGGTTCTCTTCGTTGTGATGTAAATGTATCAATACGGCCCATTGGGCAATCAAAGTTCGGGACAAAGGTATCTAGCTATTTCTTCTATTAAAACAATTAGAGGCTTTTAATACATATTGCTAGACTTTTGGAATTGGCACTATGTTATTATTAGGAAGCTTGTTTGTCTAGGTATTGGAATTGCATGGAGACTTAGATGATAGTTTTCAATGTTGTACCTACTCTGATTAGACATTATAATGAGAGAATGTGGGCTAAGTCAAATTGTCAAAAAAAAAATCTCTGCACATCTAAGGATGAGAGATGTGAAGGATATAATGACAGTTATTACTGCATTATATGCTGTTTTCCTTGTCTGACTTATCATGCATTTATATTACCCTTTTGATCATGCCAGAAACCCAGAATAAGTTGTTGGATGTTAATTCATGGGTTCTGTTTTGCCAAGGCCTGACTTGCATGATAATGATAGTCACTGTCCTTTTCAGGCCATATGATGGAATACATTGGAGTTTTAATATTGTGTGTGTTAGAAGTCTTTGTAAGAAGTAAAGTGCATGGAAGGTATTTTCTGAAGTGATAAGTATGGTTTTGATTTTCTTTGAAAACAAGTAACTGCACATAATTTTGGGCTTTTATTGACCTTAAAGAATACAATGAAGAGCAATTGTTACAAACTGGTCTTGTGGATAGAAAATTGATTTGTCTATCATATTGATACTCTTTAAAATTGGTTGATCCTTGCTTTTTGCAGAAATTAAGTACCACAACTTGATACTATTATTGCCTTTTGTTGCAATGCAGTATTAGAGAGTCCAATATGTTGACCTAACTAGCAGCTAATATGTTAAATTGCTCTGGCAGGTTGAAATAAAAAATTTGAACTCATTTTCAGCAGTAAGCAGAGCTATTGATTTTGAAATTGCAAGGCAGGTGCAACTCCATAGTAATGGCCAGGAAGATCAGATAGTACAGGAAACTCGTCTATGGGAAGAAGGCTCTCAGGCTAGTACTATATCGTGATTTTGTTCTTATTTGCCTTCTAGATAGTGTAGCACGTACAGGATAGTATTATCTTCCCTTATACTAACTTTCTTTAATAACTTCTGTTATTCTGTTAAGAGAACAATTACAATGAGGATAAAGGAAGGGCTCGCTGATTATCGGTATTTTCCCGAACCAGACCTTCCAGCTGTAATCGTTTCCCAGGAATATGTTGATGGTATTCGAAATTCTTTACCAGAGCTTCCAGAAGAAAAGCGTAGAAGATATGAAAAGATGGGCTTAAGCATGCAAGATGTTCTCTTCTTGGCTAATGATCAAAATGTAAGTTATCTGCTCTGTTTTCTGAGGTTATAAACTGTTTACCTTTGTGATGCACATGATTGAAGTAAATATTAGGGAAGTTTATTACCACAACTGGTCTAATATGATTTTTATTTTCTGAATGGATTTATTAGATTGCAGAATTTTTTGATGCTACTCTTGCAAAGGGTGCTGATGCAAAGCTAGTTGCCAACTGGATAATGAGTGATATTGCTGCCTTCATGAAAAATGAGAAGTTGAGCATAAATGAAATAAAACTTACGCCTGAAGAGTTGTCTGAGTTGATAGCTTCCATTAAAGGTGGAATCATCACTGGCAAGATCGGGAAGGAGGTATAGTTGGCTCTGGCACCAACAAGTGGTGAATAATTAGGATCTAAGCTTAAATCATTCGCATACCTGATTTTGAAACATTAAGCTTTAGCCAGGAGTTATACTGTTTTATTTTTAACATATCTTCTAGTTTTTTTCTCATTTTTTTCCAGTGGGAGTTAATTGTGTTTGTGTATTAATGAACCTAAGGATTTCATTTATAAAATATGTTGACTTCGGAAGTCTTAATTTTTGGATCCTTTATGATCTGAGCTTTACTATTTTGGTCCTGTTAGAAACATCTACTGTTGTGTCTTGGTTGAATGTGTCATGTAAATGTAGTAAATAGGAAGATTTGATCTTTGTACTTATTACATCCATTCAACATATGCTTCTCTTTTTCTTTCACAACAATTCCATTCCTTTTCAGATACTATTTGAGCTATTAGCCAAGGGTGGCAGTGTCAAGGAACTCATAGAGAAAAAGGACTTGGTTCAGGTCAGTAGTAACATCAACCATTATTGAAATTTTTAAATTGAGTCAGTTAGCAAGGGACAACTGATCTTTTGGATACTAAAGCATAAATTTGCTAGTTTATGGGTTCACTTGTGAATTTCATTACAGGATTATTCTGATTTTGTGTTATTTGAGATGTTACTACTTGTATTTGAAAAACAAAACTGTAGAAGCATAAAGTTGCCTATGTTTTTGGGTCAGTTGCAAATTTAATAACTTCACTGGATTATTTGGATTTTATGATGTTATTTGTTATTTTAAAAGCACAAATTCCGAGGTGGTTTGAACAATTAGTGTTAGGCCTCTTCTCAGTGACTGCACTATCGGTGCTTTATTTGTTCTTGCTGAGAAAGGAAAAAAGAAAATGTTAGAATGTGCTTGTGACATTTGGAAATGACAGATAGCAGATCCTGCTGAGATTGAAAAAATGGTGGACAAAGTGATTGCTGAGAATCCAAAACAAGTAGAGCAATATCGAGGAGGGAAAACTAAACTGCAAGGCTTTTTTGCTGGCCAGGTATTAACTCGTACAGCCTGAAACCATTATTATGTTTGCCCCTTTTAATTATCTTAATATCATATATATTTGTTCAAATAGGTAATGAAGTTATCTAAAGGCAAGGCAAATCCTGGTCTCCTTAACAAGATCCTCTTGGAGAAATTGAATTCAAAGAGCTGATGCATGCTACACGCTTTTTAGTCATGAGAAAGATATAGACATACATTTTCCAATTCGATGCATGGCTTCTTGCTGAGTTCATGGTAAGTGCTGATCCCTGATAATATCCAGCCAGTAGACAAATGAAAAATTAAAATTGGAAGGTTCTTGTGTTGCTCATTGCAAGCTGAGGTGATTGGTTATATTGACTAAAATATTTTATCCGATTGTAGAAATAGATTCTGAAGGTTTTCCACATCAGCTATTGAGACTTGGGTGCTCTGTCCTTGTTTTCTTCTGCAGAGGACATAACCATTATCTGAGGTGATTTAAAAGGACATGCAGCTTCTCAACCATGCGGTTGATATCTCAAGTTAATTGATGGCTTCAAAATTTCTTGATGTATCTCAATGTATTTTGATTTTAGAATGAGAATAATTTAATATTCTCTCTTTTGCTCATACAATAACAAGAGAGCATACGTGTACCTTTTGCACAATTGGCAGTTTTTGCTCCTACTCTACATGAATTCATCTTCTGATTAATTTTATTGAAGAAATTACATGAAATAGTTTTTGTTTTCACTACTGGTTTGTTTCATATTATCCCCAACGCAGAAGGAAAAATCTTCTCCTTTCAAGTGCCCCTCAGGATGTGTACTCTAGATTATTCTCAATTAAAACAACATTTGAAACCGCAACCGTGAGTTCCCATAAAATGAGAAATACAAAGCTCAACTTGGAGACCAAATTGGTGTTGATTTTTCCTAGTATGTTTTAATTGATAGGTCTCGCTTTAAGTTTCAATGGTGTTATTCTAAGAGTAAGACATGCTTAGTTAATATACGATATGGTGGTTCCTGAAAATTATAGCTTGAATTATATTGGTATATGGAAGTGCAAGTGCTGGTTTGGATAGAAGTCGTAGAACTTTAAGGCGAGGGGATGAAAATGTAAGTGTGACCAAATTAGTGCATGAATATGTCAATTTTTTCATGTCCACTTATCTATCAACTGGACTACACCTGACATCTATGCAATCATATCTAGCAGCTTATGTTGCATTATGGGAAGCTCCAAATGCTCACACCATTCTTTATTTTGTTCAGTTCATTAGTGTTAGCCTCCTATCCTTTGTTACTGGTTGAACCTGATTTCTCTTATTGGATCTTCTACTCTTTCTCAAAGAATGTTCTTACTGTTACTAGGAATCTTAGATAAACATATCACAAATGTCAATGAATGTGCAGCTGAACCTTTCTCTTCCTCCATTATCAATGACCTCCAAATTCCAATACAGAGAGCAAACAAGTATTGGCATTCACGCTCATAATCTTTCATACCCTTTTTCAATTATAAATTAGTATTGCCCCTCAGTGGATTAAACTCTCATGGACTCATTGTATGAACAAACAATGTTCCACCAATAATCCCCACAAGAACACATGTCATTCTTAAAGTGATAAAAACAGCTAAAATCTCTTACTAATACATCATAGTTTCCTTGCATGAGATTCAGATACAAGAAACAGGTTTAATCAACTAATAATCAACATCACATGAATCAATTAGGCTTGACATATGTATTGTCCTCTCTAAACTTGGCCATTTGACTTCGTATCATTTGCTCGACATGGGGTTGAACAAACATGTGGGTATTATCCAAGATATGTATAATGAACTTGTCAGATGCAGGCATTGAAGCATTCATGTTGATGATATACTGAGCCATAGGTATGTCACTGCACAAGGCAACATCGCTAATCAATTATGCAGGCAACAGAAGCTATATTGAACTGAAAGAGAACAAAAATAACAACAGTAAAACATGCTCACTCACTCTGACTGCTAGAAATTAGATGCCAATAACCAAAACTTATACCAAGAAGTTATGTAGCCAGAATGAACAAATTATCTAAAATTATAGTACAAGTTCCAAAATTGCAAACAAACTTGCAAGGATTTATTTTACTTTACTTTAATACTACATTTGATTAAGGGTATTCTAAAGCTTTAAAATTATTGTACAAGTTCTAAAAATTGCAAAATAGATGATTGAAAGCTTTTAAAAAACAAATAGTTTGTGCAATCAGCAAATTGCAGTCTTCAATTATACAACAGCAAGAAAAAAAGTAGTGTTACCAGGAAATAAACACTCCTTTAGTGGCATTGACCATGATGATGTATTATGAAAATATCCTGAAAATAATGTAAGCAAGACAAGTGAGTAGATAGAAACTGGTTAAAATCATGTAGAAATAACAAGAGAAAGTTTTACTAGGGTTTGTCCATGAGATGCAGAACGATTATCAATTACATTATTATACAGAACGCAGATTAAGCTTTATCAACCGGAAAAGCACCAACAAAGGATAAGATTGATACCTGTAACGAGGAATTGGTTTCGTCACGGCGGTGGGAGGGTGGCGGAATGGGTGGCGGTGGGAGAATTATTGAGGGAGGAAGAGTAGCAGAGTGGAACCGCGAGTATATTGCACGTGACCTACTTGCTAGTGTTCTAGAGTTTTTTTTCTACATTTTAAGATTAATTAACAGAGTTTTATTTCTGAACATATTCTTTTTATATTTACATTATAATCACTTGTTTATATTACTTCAAAGAAATATCACATAAAATCTGTTTTTACTTAATAACTTTTGAAATATATTTAATTCATAGAATCAACTAATAATGTAAGCACGCTTGGGATCTGGGTTTGAAGAGGTGATATGTGTGTCTGATGGTAGGAGTGCGGTTGATGTGCTTCAGTTGAGTATGTTGGGTTGGAATTGGGAGGGCGGGTTGCTTATGTCGCGAGAGAGATGAACAATGCAACGAACTTCTTGGCGAGACAAGCTTCTAGAGAAAATTCTTCTCAATGTGTTTGGCGGCTTCCTCCGTCGCATGTTATTATATTGCTTTACCTTGATGTCATAGACTAGTTTTTTCTTGTAAAAAAAAAAAAAAAAAAGGTATTGGTCTAGTGGTAACCAAGCTAGAGATGTAAGAATAAGAGTATAAGTTCAAATCTAGAGAAAAAACATTTGTTGAGAGATATATGTAACTGTTTCATGAACTGGTGACGACTTTCATTAAAAGAAAAAATATTGTATCGAAACTTATATGATCAAATGAGTTAGTTTGATTCTCTTTTTTCTAATAAAAAAATATAATTTAAATTTATGTATGTGTAAACATGTTATGTGAGTGTATTAGAAATATTGTAGAAAAATCATAAATTTTTTTTAAAAAAAAAAGTTAGCATAAAAGTCAGGTGTCATATGCCTTGAAATAGAGGAGTATGTACTAGGATTCGCGGAATACAGACAATTTCCTTAAGCAAGTGATTATGATTTTTTTTTGTTACAACGGAAAATAAGTGATTATGATTTATGAGAGTATGAAACTACTATTTCTTACGTGAGTAAAAATAACTAAATAAGGAGTATTCAATTGTGCTTCTTTATGTAAGTGACTCCACCTAGTGTAAAGACTTTGGTTAGAGTTGTTGACTTCTATATTTGTTCAATGAGAATTAATAGACAAAGAAGGACAAGAAAGAAAAGAATCTAACAAATTGTTGAATCAATTCATATCCATGATGCGATTAGGAATCATATTAATTCACACATGTATTGCACACTTAAAAGTCATTGAATATATGATGATTCTGAAAACTTAGCTAAGTTCCAAAAAATTACAATAAACCACGAGATATGAATGTAAATCTAAGGTTCAAGATCATGAAGATGTTGATAAGAAGATCTATGGATATCCTGATGAGGGTGGGAGATCCTCTAGTGGCATAGAATAATTTGGATCCTGGTTCAGTGTATTCATATCTGTGCAGCTATTCTCAACAGGTGCAACATAAGAAACAACTTGTGAATCATGACTAGATGTAGAAGAACCATATGGAACACCTTGTGTAATAATAGGCACTGATGAAGATCTCTTCAAAGATGTGTTTTGAAGATGTTGAGTAGGTAAGTAAATGTTTCTACCTCTGTTGTTGTCCACGGGGAATTGAGCAATGCCAGAAAAGTTACTTGATTGAGGCAAAATCACATTGTTATTATAACCAATGATTTGAGTATGAGAAGATTGAAAACCATTGATTGAATGAATTTGCATGAGTGTCTGCTGCTGAATTTGCTGATGCTGCAATGTGTTATTCATCTGCACATTATCATTGTTTGGGAAACCCATGACCTCAGATTGAAAGTTTGAGAGCATTTCAAGTGAAATATGGCCAGAAGCAACCAAAGCTTCAAATCCATTGTATCCACCATGTTTGAATTTGTTGGACATTCCATTCTGTTGATGTGCCTCTGCATTGGATCTCTTCAAAAAGTTTCTAAATTTCTGCCAAATCAATATTTCAACATTGTTAATGATAATCTCAATTACTGTTTAGAACCACAAAACTCAAGTGTTTAGTGACAACATGCTTGATTCCTAAATTTCATTTAAGCTTCTACATGCCTAAAAACAATGGTGAAGCCAAAACCAAAACCACATTGCTTCTGTAAACCGTAATTCTAGTACATTGTGGTTTTGAACCTTAAATCCAAAAATACGCTAAATCATTTCATATTGAATCATTCAAAATTTTGATTTTGAAAAAAAAAAGAAAATTACATATAGATAGATAGATAGATAGATAGATAGATAGATAGATAGATAGATAGATAGATAACTTTAAAATGCTTTATTGTAAAGTAAATTATGAGGAACACTAAACCAGAAATCCAAAAGAGTTTTGATTCACCATAAGAAAATCTATCTACAACATGTAACCAATATGTGTGCAACCATGGAAAATTCAATTTAAGGAATACATAAGCAAACCTGCAAATGGCTTGCAACGTTTTCTCTTGTCAAATCAGGAACATTCATCTCTTCAAGAATTTTCTTTGGCACAGCCTCTGGAAAAAAAAAACAACCAACAAAAGCCTTATCACACTCCCTGAGATGCCGGCGACGACAAATGAAGAAAAGAAAAAAAAAAAGACAAAGAAACATACTATGAAGCCCGAGTTGCGTGACAGCCCTCATGAAGTTTTCATGCAGTTCTGCAGTCCAAACTATACGACGCTTCTTCTGTGTGGGTGTGTAGCCATTAATCTCTGACTCATAAACCACAGCTTCTTTTGTTGAAGCGTTCTCTTTTGTGGCAGTATCAGCATCAACACCTTCATCAGTAACAGAAGAATCGGAACCCCTTCTCTTCCTATCATACTCTTCCAAGCTGGTAATATTTTCTTCCTTAAAGGCTTTCCTCATAACATGCTGCCAGATGGTCCTGAATTGCTCCTCTCTCAAAGGCTTGATAAAAAAATCACTAGCACCATTTGTAATAGCCCTCATGACAACACTTTTTGTAGATTCCTCAGGCATAGACATCACTGCACGAAGATCACAGCACGCTCATTACAATTTCACAATTGCATAGGAATTAAAGGAAATATTAAGTGATATTATTTTCCTAAAACAAGGATTTAGGTTCCGCTGAACTAGCCCTATTACGATATGAATGTTTCTGACTCGAATAAGATTGATTGTAGTAGAGGATAACCAAAAAATAGGAAAAGTTTAATTAGTTACTTACTAATGACAGGAACATCAATCTCGTTGGTAACTTGCTGAAGGAATTCAAAGCCATCCATGTCCGGCATACGAATACCACTTAGTATCAAATCAAAAGGAACATTTCTTTCCCTTAGGAGACTCAATGCAACTCTGGCTTCAGAGCATGGAGTCACTGGAGCATGAAAAATAATCACAAAAGAAGTATTACAACTCTTTATTTTCACATAGAGTTCGAATAACATATATATATATGTATGATGAATATAGAACTTAACTAACCATGATAATGGCATTGAGTGCACATCTCCTCAATAAGATTAAGAACATTGATGTCTTCATCAACAGCAAGAATTCTGAGACCAGCAGGGAATTGATTTCCATTGGCATAGGCTTCCATCTCCATGAACGTAGACAGATTCTAAGGTAAGAGAGGTGAAGAGTGAAAAAAAGAAAAACTTGAAACACGGTTTAGATATATAAATAAAGATTTCAAACCTAAATATCTGATCCTGTCTAGATATATAAATAAAGATTTTTTGTTATTAGGGAAACAACGCAACAAAATCTAGCATTTAATATCTAATTGAATACCATATCATATTTTATTGTCATCTAAAATAAGTGCTTCTTTTTTATGGATTTTATTTATGCCAATGTATCACGGTCATATTTATTATTTTTTTCAAGAAACATATTTCTAAAGTCAATCATTAATATAATTAATTTTTTTTCTTCTCAGGATATCTCACCGCCAGCCCGTCATGATACTTATCATCTCATAACTTGGAGATAATACAATGAATTAAAAATTAACTAATTAATTGAATTTTTTTTAAACAATTAATTAATTGAATAATTGAAATCAATATTAATTGCAGATTAAAATTTAGAATTATATCTATATATAAGTTATGTATTCAATAACAAATTGACAATAAGATAAGATTAAATATCCGATTCTGTCTAGAAATAAATTATAGTCATATAAAAAATGTTCTTTTTAAGAAATTTATTTATCAAAATGTATGAGGATGATATTTTTATTTTCTTTCTAAAAACCAAATTTATGTAGTCAATTATTATTTTATCTTTAAGGGATGTCACCACCTATTTGAGAAACAGTTGTCAAACCATATTTATGTAGTCAATTTTTATTTTATCTTTGAGAGATGTTGCCACCTATTTGAGAAACACTTGTCAAACCATATTTATGTGGTCAATTATTATTATCTTTAACGGATATCGCCCCCTATTCAAGAAACAGTTGTCAAACTATATTTATGTAGTCAATTATTATTTTATCTTTGACAGATGTCACCACCTGTTTGAGAAACAATTATCAAACCATACTTATGTAGTCAATTATTATTTTATCTTTGTCGGGTTCGCCACCTATTCGTGAAGCAATTTGCTTCCCAACAAGCAACAAATGTCAATATTATTACTATGTATTTTTTTTCAATTATTTAAAAGAGAGGAAATATGTACAATATGTCCCTAATTTTTAGAAATCACCTTAGTTTAGTCCCTAATTTTTTTAAGAATCACCATAATCTTGTTTGGGTCCCTTTCCACCAAGACCAAAAGCATGACAATAATAAACCATGGTAAATTATGGTGATTTCTAAAAGTTAGAATTTCAAACCAAAAACTAATGTTGGGACCCAAAACCATCTATTTCTATTTTTTTTTTTTGGTACTTCATTTTTGTGCTTCATCTATTTCCCTATATTATATGGACCAAAACCTTCTACTTCCTATATTATAAGGACTATAAACATATTTAAGCCTAATCAAAATTTAAAGAAAATACCCTTATCAAAATTAACTCGTGAATAATACCTGTGATACAAAAAAATAGCAGTACGTAAAAAGTAAGTGGGTTTTTTTCTTTCCAGGTTTTACTTCTTTCTTTTTATATCCTTTCTTTTTTTTCATACGATTTATTATTTTTTCAAACTCTTTTCATATTACAGCTAGTTTTTATCTAAACTAAATTTAACTTTGAACAGCTTTATTTTTAACTGCAAACGTCAACTCAGAATTCATCCGTGAATTTCAACACTTCTTTTCTAATATTTGAGAAAGATTATGACTAATTGGTTCAAACCGACAAAAAATGGCAAAATTGATTCAATTTCTTAATACCAGCACCAGATCAACAACACTGCTAATTACGGAATGAATGCTAATTTGCCACACAAACCAATGCAAGTCAAAGGGCAAAAGCTACATATTGTAGTTTCATGATACATGATTTTAGATTCGATATGAAGTGAATCCAAACACATTAACAGTTAGAACTTGTACACCGCTTAATACTTAGGAGGTGGCTGCTGGGTTGGTAGCAATCCAAATCGCTTCTTCAGAAGAACTCTCTGCCTTGAGTATTTGTCATCAGGTGAAAACCGGGCTGCAGTTCAGGAAAACCAAGAAAAATCACCAGTAACAACAGAAAATGGAGCATGAATTCTAAATCATATTCACATGTCTATGTTAGAGTTGACAAAACAAGGAAAGCATGTTCTTTCATCAGTAACAATTTCACCGGTGTCAAGAGAGTGCAAAAATTGATTCTTCATAATAAATATCTAAATAAGATATTTATTTCAACAAAGAAGAAATAAGATAAGAAGTACCCATTACCTCACAATTAAGAAAATCAACACATTTGAACTTGTTAATCTAATTTACCTCAAACCTTTGTCTCATTTGTAAGCAAATAAAGACAAAAAGAAGTGTAAACTAAGCTACCAAGTTCAACATCACATGATTTAAGTTATTAATTAATCAACCACAATAGAATCCCAAAAAGACCTATAGAAGCTTCCATAAGGATGGTAGATCAAATGAAGGGTTATCCAATAATTAGATATAGAAGGGGTCAGGGGGTTTAAGTATAAAAGTGAAAACCATAAAACAATCCATTCAGAATGATTCAGATTTAAATGATTTAACTTTAAACATGATTTACAAAATAGATTAATGCAGTGCAGTTTAATCCATTTAGCCAACTCTATCATTGATCATTCCGCCTAGTGGAAAAACCTTTGCTGTTGTTGTAAATCAACCTAAATGCTGATGTAATGTACATCAAACTTGTAATCATCTCCAAATCTAACAAGTTGAAAATAATGTAATGTAATGGAAGATGATAGACTGACGACAACAACAGCAACAATAAAACAGGTTATTAAGCTCGAATTTTACGCTGAAATTGACTCAGCCACTCGAGGCAAACTTGTGTTTAAATATGAAATGGAAGTGCAATCCAAGTACCAAAGTACTATAACGAGGAAAATACAACAAGAGAATAAACTCAAATCGATAATACGAATAATACTACAAAACACAATATATTTTAGGACCAAGATCGAGAACACAAGGAAAAACAAACAGGGGACCAAAAAACAGAACATTTTTTTTATCATTGACATGCATGTTAAAACAATTTGAAAGAGCGCACAAGGGATAAAAGTAATAAAACTGAAGCTTAAATTACCAGGATGAGCAGATTGCGTAGCATTTCCGAGCGGCGACTCTTTCTGCAAGGGGAAAAAGCAGCAAAAGTGTCACTCAACAACATTTAATTTAAAATTACCAGAACACCACTCAACTCAAATTTTCACTCATTACTGATCACCAGTTATGTAAGATACAATTTTAACACTCATAAGAATGAACAAAACAAAGAAGCATTAGTTAAAACTGAGCTAGAAGATACACCCTTTCAACTACCCAATCAGAAGGTTAATTGATTACCTTAGTGGTGTAAACTTTGTCACCATTGTCATTGATGTAAAACTGAAGATACATGGTTGCTAGTAGCTTATCACTGCCAAGTAAACAACAAAATTAATTATTCATTCCGATGAAAAACAATAAGCTAGCTGTGAGGAAAAAATACAGTGGCGAACCAGAAGCAAACCTGACTCTGAAAAAACACAGTGAAGAAGAACCCTAGCTACTTCGAAAACCTAATTTTAACAAATTAAATTGGGGAACGACCCGAACAATACTCGGAGTCGGACCAACTCAACCCGCCCGTTTCGCTCTATTGGTTAAACGGGCTGAACTAACGGGTTGGGCTTGTACTTGTAGTAAGTATATCACTTGAGATTAAATTATTTGAATTAGGTTGTCTTGTCATATCAAATTGATGCTCACTAAACACTCGTCGACATTCAGGACAATTAATCAATCAATAGCAACTAAATCAAGAACAAATTCACCATACATTAAAAATAATAGAATAGATTCGTCATTCACAACAGTGTAAAATAGGTCACAAGTTTCACTCAATTGTAACGTAAAAAAGTTTAGCAATACATCAAAAGAATGGAAGAAATTACAAGGGAAAACAGTAAAAAAATTGGTGAAATAATTCATCTAAATGAGCTGAAGCCTGGGGACATATGGAATTATGGATTGAGAAGAAGAAAAATTAATAATTTATATTTCTAATGTATAAAAAAAAATTATATTTGAATGCACAGTACTTCTATTATTTATTTTTTGTTAAGAAAATGATGTCCTACATCATAGCATGAATTTACACAACATTTCACCCAATATGCAGTGTAATTATTTATGCACAAGGCATGAGCTTCATTAGGAATGAGTGTCACTTATGCACTTTTCACGTAATTAAAGGTTTGTGCATCGTAAAATTTTAAAATCATGAGTGCCGCTATTTGATACGAGACTTCAATGCACGAGCAAGCACGAGAAGTCTTGTTTATAAAATTTTGTTTAAATTTAATAAAATAGAAATTCAATTAGTTGAAAACATAAATCCCTAAAAATCTGCAATTTTATTTTTGCCTCTCTGTATCTTTCTCCAATGGCTACTCCGATTCAATTCTCCTCCGGAATCACAACGACCTCAGCGAAGTTGTCGGCAGCAAGAGTGAGGACGTAGTGGGCAACAAGGATGCTTCCGTCGGCGAGATGGAAAACTGAAAAATTGGCGATGTAGTTCACTGCGAGTTCAAACTCCACTGCAATCCTTATCTCTTTTCCCCTCTCTTCTTCTTTGTTCGTTTCTGCAATTTTACTTCTTTTTACCATTACTCTGACTGCAATTACTGGTTTCTCCCCATATGTTATTAATGCCATCATCTCAAAAATTTGCAAGCTAGCACGTCGTTGGAGAAGATCTGGGCTTGCAAGTTGCAATTGAGATCAAACCATGGAAAACATACATAAACAATGATGTCCATAAGCTGAAGAAGACAAACAAAAAAAATTAAGAAACCATGGAAGAAAAGTGGATGTGAGGGACTGGAGTAAATCTCTACCTACTGAATCTTACAAGTCCCACATCGTGAAGGCCCTATCAAAGAGACTGAATTTGAAGTCACCAGGTTAAAGCACATGACAAGCACGTGAGTCGTGCATATTCGACGAGAGAGGCTTCGTGCCCTTTAGCATTTTCCTAAAATCATAATTTAAAAAAAAATGAGAAACTACTTTTTATCTACTTTTTATATTCACCAAATAAAAACCTTAAACTTTTTATGGGTCTTTTGAAAAACTAAATGAAGCATGCTATTCAGCACGAAAGGGAAATGGTTTGAGGGGAGTGTGATATTGATATGAATCCAATATGTGACATGTCATGCATGATATTTGGCCACGAAATGTGACTATGATATGAATCCAATATGTGACATGTCATGTACGATATTTGGACACGAAATGTGACATCGTAACCAAATCTAATGATGGTGTGTGTGTTTTTGTTTGACATTCAGTTGTTCACACAGAAAACCACGATAACTAAACTAGAATGGCTGTCATTACCCGCCACGCCGAACCACAAAAATATCTTGTTTTCCATTTCCGATGACGTGGTGGAATTCACTTGCAGATATTTTCTCTCGAAATAAATATCCAACACATGCTCTCTACGTCTTTGACTCCTTTCTTCTTCCAATCCACCTTTAAATTTCCC
Source organism: Lotus japonicus (assembly GCF_012489685.1). Classification (NCBI taxonomy): domain Eukaryota; kingdom Viridiplantae; phylum Streptophyta; class Magnoliopsida; order Fabales; family Fabaceae; genus Lotus; species Lotus japonicus. The sequence continues at coordinate 82,898,944 of NC_080044.1, read as the reverse complement.
TTCAAATTACCATACTGCCATCCCTCTTTCTATTGCCATTTTTAGATGTTTCATCCTTATTTGTGTATTATTCTATTTTAGATACATAATAAATAAAAGTGATCAGTTTTTAACCCTAAAAACTTGGGTTCAGAAAAAGTACTTTTATAGGTATTTTGGAGGCAATCTTGTTCGAACTAAAAACATTCATATTATGGTGTGATTAACTCTTCTAGCGGTCCACAAGACTAAAACCAAAGACATCACTTAGAAAAATATTAAGCATGTGTCATTTGTACCAACTACCTATTGGTTTTATTTTTATTTTCTTCTTGAACTCAAACAATCTTTGGTGCTCATTGTGGTACCTTAAGGCAAATTAATATGTGGTACCTAAAATAATATAAATTAATAGAAGAAAAATAATTTGAACTTAGAGGAAGAGGATGGAAAAAGATTTGCAAGGTTCAACATGGGTGAAACATGAAAGAAGAAAATCGTGATAAGAAAAGAACTCAAATGATCTCCCAAAGTTCCAAGTTAAATTTAAAACCTTAGTTTTCAAATCGTGTATTGTTACATTAATTTTTCACAACATAATTATTAATTAAAAATTCATTTATTTTCAATAAATAATAAATGCAACATATTAGTTTTTCTCTCACTATCAACTCTCTTAAAAATCCATTTCAAAAAAAAAAAACTCTCTTAAAAAGAAATTATGGATATAAATAAATAAAGGAAGTAAACTAGATATTTTGTTCGAATAAAGAACGCAAGATATTTGTAACACCTATCAGGTTCGTTGGCAATTTATGGTTGTAAGAAGGATATTTACGTCACAAAACTCCAACATCCTTATAATTGCCAGAGAACAGAAGTAGCTTGTGCAGAAGAGAGAGGCAGAGATTGTTGGTCGGCAAGTCTTGAAGTTGCAGGAAGCTATGGCGATGGCAAAGGAGAATAAGAACAAAAACAAGGAAGATGAAGATGAGCTTCACAATCACAACAGCTCAGGGAAGAGGCTCAAATGCATGAGGAAGATGAAGAAGAATGAAGAACAAGACCAAGTTGTTGATGATGATGATGGTGTTGTTGTTGTTGCAGGGGAAGCTGAGGAAAGTGAGCTTCCACTTCAACCAGGACTCTTCTTCTACCCAACAACACCAACCTCTTTTGTTGTGGCTGATGCTCTTGAACCTGATTTTCCCATCATCTATGTCAACAAGGTCTTTGAAACCTCCACTGGGTATCGTGCTGATGAAGCTCTTGGTCGGAACTGGTGAGAAATGATATATTTTTCTTCTTCTCTCCCTTGTTTGAGTGAGTTCACGGGAAAATGAAATCTGGGGTTTCTATTTTTTGTGGAATTAAGGTTGGAATTTGGATAAAGTTTTCTGCTTTGCATGATTTGAGTTTTGATCTGTGTTGAAACCGACATAATCCTCAAACTTGATCCCTTGTTTTAAACGGTGAAATTCAATGAATTGATTCCATTCATTCAGATCTATGCCAAGTTGGAGCATTTTGCCAACCACATTTTCACTCAATTCTGTACAATTTTGATGACCCTAACATTCATTTTATGGGAAAATAAATGTTATTTTGTTCTCCTTTGATATTGTCATGAACCTCCACTTTCTCAATTTTTATGATCTTACCAAATTAAGTTTCTTTATGGAAAATGTGATCTGCTTAGTACTTCCAATTAGTGCTTGTTACAGTGTCTATGATTTCTGGTTAGTATATAATGTTTTTTTAGGTTTGATTTAAAAAAAAAAAAAAATTGACCATGAGAGTTTTATGATTTGGGGTTCATAATCTGTTTATGATTGTGATTAACTGCCTCTGAGTAAGATTTTGATCGGAGGACAACTCTGGTTAAAGTTGTGACTTTCAGTGTGTCAATGATAGGGAATCTAGACATTGAGAATCCCTTTTGGTTTTACTTGATCCTAGTCGTGCATGTTCAAAATCCATCTACAATCGAATCTAAAGTCAAAATTAACTCCGGGCAGAAGCTTTGCTTTTGCGTGTTAGCTTCTGCGTGCCAGCATTGATTTTGATAAAAGAAAATTTGATACAAAGCATGCTATCAGTTCCTAGTGTTTCTTTTGGGGAATCCTTTATCCAATTCCTTTAATTACCATAGGTTTCTTTAGATATACTGATTTGAGTTATTTTCTTATAGTTGCTTTGAAATTTCTTTTGTTTCAGTCGGTTCTTACAGTACCGGGATCCTCGAGCTCAGAGGCGGCACCCTTTGGTGGATCCTGTTGTTGTGGCTGAGATTAGAAGATGTCTTGAGGAAGGTATTGAGTTCCAAGGTGAACTTCTGAATTTCAGGAAGGATGGTACTCCTTTAGTGAACAGGCTGAGACTTGCACCAATTCATGATGATGATGGAACTGTGACACATGTAATAGGCATCCAAATATTTTCCGAGGCGAATATAGATCTGAACTGCGTCTCATATCCGGTTTTCAGAGAGACTTGCAATCAAGATTTGGACATGGCTGGTAAATATTGTTCTCAGAGTGGACAATCAGTGTACAGCCAACACCAAGATATGTGTGGCATTCTTCAGCTTTCTGATGAAGTCCTGGCTCACAATATTTTGTCGCGCTTGACACCGAGGGACGTTGCATCAATTGGTTCTGTTTGCAGGCGGATCCGGCAGCTAACAAAGAATGAGCATGTTAGGAAGATGGTATGTCAAAATGCTTGGGGCAAAGAAGTTACAGGTACATTGGAGCTGATGACCAAGAAGCTAGGATGGGGTCGTCTGACTCGAGAACTCACTACCCTTGAGGCTGTTTCTTGGAGAAAATTCACAGTTGGAGGCGCGGTGGAGCCTTCCCGCTGCAATTTCAGTGCTTGCGCAGCGGGAAACCGACTTGTTTTGTTTGGCGGTGAAGGAGTGGATATGCAGCCAATGGCCGACACTTTTGTTCTTAATCTTGATTCTAAAAATCCAGAATGGCGGAGGGTCAGCGTTAAATCATCCCCGCCGGGGAGATGGGGCCACACACTCTCGTGCTTGAACGGTTCTTGGTTGGTGGTTTTCGGTGGATGTGGTAGGAAAGGATTGCTGAATGATGTGTTTGTGCTTGATTTGGATGCTCAGCAGCCGACATGGACGGAAGTCTGCGGCGGAGCACCCCCGCTCCCAAGATCCTGGCACAGCTCTTGCACAATTGAAGGCTCCAAATTGGTCGTCTCTGGCGGCTGCACCGATTCCGGGGTGCTTCTCAGCGACACATATTTACTCGACCTCGCAAAAGATAATCCAATATGGAGAGAAATTCCGACCTCGTGGTCTCCTCCATCGCGGTTGGGGCACTCTCTCTCGGTCTACGGGAGGACCAAGATTCTCATGTTTGGTGGACTTGCAAAGAGTGGACACTTGAGATTGAGATCAGGTGAGGCTTACACAATTGATTTGGAAGATGAGAAACCGCAATGGAGGCAACTAGATTGCAATGAATTCAGCGGATTGGCGAGTCAAAATCCTGATGTTCCTCCTCCTAGATTGGATCATGTTGCTGTGAGCATGCCTTGTGGGAGGATCATCATATTTGGAGGGTCCATTGCTGGTCTTCACTCACCATCTCAGCTGTTTCTGTTGGACCCTTCTGAAGAGAAACCATCATGGAGGATCCTCAATGTTCCAGGGCAACCTCCTAAGTTTGCTTGGGGTCATAGCACTTGTGTGGTTGGAGGGACTAGGGTGTTGGTGTTGGGGGGACATACCGGAGAGGAATGGGTGCTCAATGAGTTGCATGAGTTGTGCTTAGCGAGCGACCTGTGAAGGCAGTGAACACACTATCCAAAGCACCATTACGCTTTGTAACATCTCTTCAGAAGTGATTATGTGGCTTCTTATGAGTTCATACCAAACACCTTACTCTCAAGAAGACAATATTTTGTTTTGTTTACACGATGAGGGTTTATTTTTTTCTTTTTCAACAACAAAAAAGAGGTTTTATTTGGGTTTGGTTCTTTCTGCCTTTAGCAGTTTGGTTTTGTTTACTGAACTATTTTCTATGACTGTTATGTGATGTTGTGTATTACCACCAGGGTTATTGAATGATCTATGGCACCTTTGTACATCAAAGAGTTCTTGGTTGCTATATGGTCCTCTCCTCCTCCTTTTACAATTTACTTCTATAATAATTATTTCTTTTATTAATATTATTTTGAAATAAACTCTGATACGAAAATCTAACTTGAACTTGCACAAAGTGCAATAATGTTAAACTCAGCTAACCACAAAAAAAACAAAGGAGAAACATAAGGTAGGAACTAGGAAGAGACAGAATGCATGTCATGTTTGAAATTCACATTAGCTCTCAAAATCACGTTATAATATGAAGTTTCTTCGCTAATGTGTTTTGGAGTGTGCCTGACACATCCAAAATGACATTTGAGAATTAAAACTACAATTGGAAAGTTAAGAAATATTTAAACTTGAGTACAAATAGTAGAAGGTTGTTAATGTCTAGAAATCTGGCCGTGGTATTTAGTGATGTTTAGTAAACTGATGTCTTGCTGCTAGTTTCAACTGTCATATTTTCCAATAATGTTATGTAATTTTATTGTTAGAACCTATATGACCAAGTGATTTCAGACCCTCTTTTATGGCAAATTTTGAGATATTTAGTTGATGACGAACTCTTTTACTTAAGCTTTTAGCATAGTTGATATAACAGAATTTTAGCACAAGTAGGTGGAAATGTGCATTTCTCAATTTTTTGGATTGTTGAGGACATCATTTCTTTTGCAGATCTTTGTCATATTATTACATATTTGTGTTGTTAATTTTTTGACGAGGCACTTTTTACTTTTTAAACATTCTTATAATTTATCTACGTCATAAATTTGGTCCTTTTCAATTACAGATGCAACAATTCATCATCATCACTAATGTAATTTGAGCAAAACGATCTTAAACTACAAGGACTTACTAGAAAAAGATAATATTAAAAATACAATATTAGAAATTAATAAGACTATAAAGGCTAGCTTGTTTAATAATTTATCCATTTCTAGCCTACCAACTAGATTATTGCTATGCTAAGCAAGTGGTCTCGTAGATTTTCATTGTGACAAATTTTGTTAAACTTGCATGTCACCTATTCCAGATTATTGACTCACATAGCAAAGAATTACACATAATGGAAAGCTCTTCGAAACTAATCAATGTGGTAAGAAAACCGAACATAATAAATAACCAACAACTCGTTAGTTATATAAAACAATAAAATCACAACATAGAGCTCAGGCTTTGTACACTAGGGCAAAAGAATTATATGCAAGCAAACATCAACTTGCCGTAAGACTTCTCTGTTTGAGTTCAATTAGAAAAGAATAATGGAAATTATAAAAATCTATTACAAATCTTCGTCATAGTATCTGTTGCAAAACGTGGGATCTTCCTTATTTCCAAGCCACGGAGTCAATATCATCCCTAGCTTGCTTGTACAATTCAAGCCTTTTAGCTATTTGTGTTCTCTTTTCCATAAGAGCTGGGTCTTCATCCAACATAGCTCCCAATTTCTCCTTCTGCACAATTAGCTCATAAAATCAGTTCTTACCACACACAATGTTGCAATCAACATATGCTTTCATCAATCTTACACCAACAAGCAAGACAAATCGCTAATATTGAGTCTGACTTTGTACATGTTTGGAAATCCATCTACAGTTGATTCTAAAGGCAAAATTAATTATGGGGAGAAGCTTATGTGTCTGGTTGTCAAAATTGCAAGCTGATCCGGACATGCTATATCTTGCTTAAACAATCTTAAAAAGGAAAGTAGCCAGCTTTCTATTGTCTTTTCCACAAAATACTTATACTCCACATGGGCAGTGTACTAAACATGGTTCAATAGTATAAATACCCGGGGAGCCTTAAATGATAGAGATAGTAACTTCATGGCCAATGTTTTACCATGTCCATATCTCTATCAATAGATTCAAATATTTAATCTGGTGAAATAATTAGATTCACCGCATCCGGCGTTTACTACACGTTCTCCGTGATATGAACAAACAAACAATCAATTTGTAAGCTCTCCAAGATACTTGGACCAAGTTCATTAAGTTTTCCATGGATATACAAACTTGTAATATAATTATATAAGTAAACTCAAGCTAGCCCAACACAAGTCCTTATCTATACCATGAAAAGAACAGCTTAAAGGAAATTGTGTCTAAGATGGCAAAAATTTAACCAAAAGATATAAAATCATACCTCCTTCTTCCCAACTTGAACGTAGAAGTAGTTCAGCAATGATCTCTTGGCCTCTCTAACTTGACAATAAACTACGGCCTTTGGTATAGTATTCTTAAGCGTATCACAGACCATGTTAATATATGCATTTACATTTGATCCTGAAACAAGGAGCATGATATATTTTAACAAACAGAATAATCAATGTCCAACTTTACAGATCAGCTTAAACAGTGTCGAACAAAATCCAAAATAAGTAGGAATATGACGAATAAATTAAAACAGCCTTTACTTTTCATAAAGGATGTAAATGTTGAGAGAAGGCTTGTAGAACACTATGTACCAATCTTGCGGAGGTGAGTGTCAGTATAATTGTCCATAGTGGGGGGAGGAGCATTCCGATTTGCATTTGGTGGTCCGTTTGGATTCTTTTCTGGTTCAAGATTAATCTTCCTGAAAAATTCCACTGTAAGATAGCTAGACTCCATATCAACCAACCGTGTAACTGTCTTCCTGCTTTCGTCACGGAATCTTTCTAGAGCGTCATTTGCAGCGGTTGCTATATCATTTGAAAGCGTAGGAAATCTTTTTAATTCCTACATGACATGAATTTGCACACCTGTGAGATTCATTTCCTCGTGTCCTCCCCACGCCCAAAAAAAATAAAAAATATTACGGCGGCCCATCAAAACCTAAAGTGAATGTTCCCAGGTACTATTTACAGGCCTGAGACGGGCACCTAATATCAGTTATTTAGTGCTAAGATATGAATGTCCAGCATCATTATCTCTTGAACATTCACTAATTTTTTCTTCGAAGAAAAGAAACACCATAATCAACACTGACAGAGATGAATTAAATGTTGAATAAGAACAGTCTCATCCAACTTGCATGCATATATTAGAAAAGAACAATGTTATACTCTTTTATGTATATTCCTACAAATCCTCCTTCTACTATATAAAGAATATATTAAATGAAAAAATAAATGCATATGATTTAATGGAAATATAAAAAAATTCAATACTTTCTCCATTTAGTAAATAGAAGGAGGAAGTAGGGAGGATTTAGAACTATTCATTTGAAAAAATGACTTGTCGGAAAGAGTTATATTAATATTGCTTACCTCAGTTTCTGCAATTGACTTCCGTACAAGTTCTTTTAAGACAAAATGGACCTGAAGAATAGAAGCAGAAATCATGTAATTAACAAATGCAAAGAACATAATCTTACCAGGCAATTTAACAAGAAAAAGTAAACAAATGGTTGTTACATAAAATGTGAATGACGAAAACCGTTTTTTTGCAGAGTAAGTTCTTCCTTCTTTCATTCAGTAACAGGAAGAAAAGGAGAATAAAAAACACTGGTAAAAAGTCATCATGTGATAGACTGAAGCCTGCCAAATACCACAATGGGTACGAAGAAAGCTGATTTCAAAGTTACGGTTTTTGGAATTGAAGACAACTGTATTCCAACTTTGGGAAATGATCTATCATCAGAAAAGAGGAGTAAGCAAAATGAATTTGACAGCAGGATTTTAGGAGCATGCAAATTCAGTTTTACCAATGACCATATTTGGACTGATGTGGTGGAAAAGAAGAGGAAATTATGAAGACATTCTTGATAGATGGATTTGTATGCTCATGATAATTTATGATTTAAAAGAATAACATTTGGTCTTGAAGTCCTTCAAAATCACCTCTTGTCATGACTTAGACTGAAAAGATGTACCACTTGAAAGGAGATAAAGCATTCTTTTGAAAAGAATACAAAGCACGTAAAGGTGAAGGATGTTTATATAACCAAGTATTTAATATCTTGTAATTCTACCACGTAGGAGTAAGAGACCAAGAAACAGAATGACAGTCTGTAGCAAAATATAGTAAAGTTAAGAAGATTACAGCATCCACAGAAGCTTCAGCTGGGCCTTTGAAATAGCCGATAGACCCTTCAATAAGTCTTCTATAACCCTGTTCTGGAGCAATGAGATGGGGCTGATACCCATCAGCTTCTGTCACAACTCTCTGCACATTTTTTAAGTTCAGATGACGATCGAAGGGGAGTTTTTTTAAAGCAGCTGGTAATTGGTGATCAAAAACTCCATATATCCGATCACCTCCAGGACGTCTGAAATAGCAGTTGGTGACGTAATCAATTAGATTAGCTCCAAAGGTTAACAGTATAAGCAGGAAAAATAACGTATAAATTCATTCTTTGGAAAAGAAAACAATTGCATAATACAAGGTAATGCTAAGACTTAATACAGAACTTACCCTCCATCTAGGTGTTCCTTAAATACTTTGTCAAAAGCACGACACATCTCTAAAATGGTGTATAGTTGGGCCTACATAAACAAGTAGCACAATTTAGTTCACATGCACAACCAGGAATCGACTACTTTCAAATCTAAGAAAATTAATTTCAGATCTCAGTTCTGACCCCGGAGTCCACAGCAATCGGCCTGCCAATAAGGTCCAACTGGGCATTAAGCTCGTCAATGGTCTTGTTTATTAAGGCAATGATACTAGGTATCTTCTGCCTGATAACTTGTTCCAAATGCTGAAGTCATAAAAGGCGGTTAAAGAAAGGAAAGAAAGTCGGTGATCATAGAATGAATTAGAAAACCATTTAACAATAGTAAGTTTAGTAACATAATAAAAATGCTAGAGAAAATGACTGGAATGAAATAGAAAATACTAATAAAAATGCCTATCAAAAAAAAAACTAATGAAAATACCTGAGATAGAAGCTTAGCAAGATATTCTGAGCCCATTTTATGTGCCAAATGTCCATATTCCGGACTTGTCTCAAAATATTCACGTTCCTTTCTACGAGCAACAATCATATCAACATTTTTATTAATATCAGCTTGTGAACGATTCACAATTCCAACCCATGGGTGCTGCAGTCTGTATGACCTTCCCTCAAGAACCTTCAAGATTCACATGAATAACACCCATCAATTTACACTCACTGATAAACTATAAGTTCACACTTAATTACATTGAAATCAATTGAAGTTATTGAAGACCAAAACAGAAGATAATCATGCAGTTGTTATAGAAATCATACATCAACTGCATTTGTTCCTTTGTCCATAAGATCAAGTTTTGTAACCACACCAAATGTTCTTTCACCTGAAATAATAATAAAAGAAGAAATTAAAAAAAAGACATTGGGAAAAACATAGTGTTTCTTGGAATTCCATGCAGCATAGACAACCATACCTGAAGGATCAACTTCCCTTGCAATTTTTATGGCATCTGAAGTGGCAATATCTTGATTGGCAGGAGAAATAGCTAAGATAATGCAATTTGGCTACACAATCAAAGAACTCAATTAGATAGTTTATGAGAAACATCAGAGAGGTAAATGTTACGAATCAGTTAAGAATCTGGGAAAAAATACAATAGAAAGGGACCATGTTTAAGTTCTCAATATCGTGCTTGTTCAATATTAAATTTTAAATTGTATCTCTAGAGTATAGTTACCTTCTCAATATACGAACGGACCATGTTTTCAATATCTTGAACAATACTGTCCTGTTGTCCCTCTGTCAAAGAAGCCAAAATTTCATTATACATTAGAAATTCTGATGAGTCTTCTCAAAATGCCACTCAATTTGTATATAGTACTGGGAAATATATTAAGGCTTACCTACTGCAACCTTCGTCAACCCAGGAAGATCTATGAGGGTTAAGTTCACAACTGCAGAAAAAGCCCCAAAAAATCATCATTAATCTAATATCTCAAACCATAGAGTCATATGGAAAGAAGGCATTATTAGTGAAGAAGAAAATATGTCTCTTTTGTATTCCCATTTCCCAACAGGGAGGGTGCAAATTAAAAGATAAACTTCATGTTTTTCAGCCAAAAGAAATTATTATTTCCAGATAACCAGCAAGTGCAACACGCCATGAAGATGTTGAGATAAAAGAGAAAATCATATGGATCTCTCCAAATAGGGAGTTGTTCACATTAAATAGTGAGTGGGACCTACATAATTTAGAGGGATCACATGATTTTACCAAATAATAGAGTATTTGAGAGGATGTTACTAGCATTCCTAAATCGTAAAAATACATACAAGGCAATATTACACTATTTGATAAGGCCTCAATCAAATTGCTTCCAAGTTTAATCTATCAATGTTATAAATGGATAATGCAAATACAAACCATTTGGCGAATAAATGCTGAGTTGAATTGGAATGTTAGAAATTGCTTTTGTCTTTCCAGTTATACGATCTGTTTCATCTGCTATTTCCTTCCTCACAGCAGCTGCATGGGCATTAAAGGAACATAAGAAAACCATTTGGTTTGGAATCTACAAAGAATAAACTAATGCATCTGCAAGTCTGCAACCGTGTGTTACTTGTTAGCCATACTGAACAATGGACACATAGACAAACATTGTAAATCCCCAACCACAAACATTCTAAATCCCCAACCACAAACATCATAAATCCTTCAGAGTTTTACATCTTTCCCAACCATAATTGTAGCCTCAATTATCAAGACATGTGGTGAGTATTATAAATCATTCCCAGTTCGAAACTCAGGTTTGTCAGAAACGGAATGAATTTTTGTTGTAACCTACCAATAACTGGTAAATTTTTTACACAAGTGGATAAATCTACCACCCTCTACAAGAGTAAATTATCCATTAAGCTCGATGAAGTCTACTTTGGCTGATGATAGCATATTACTATAAAACGAAATGAAGATTATTTAAGCAGCCATACACGATGCTAGCTACTCATTATTGCACATCTTAGTGAAACAGAAACAGGAAATATCTTGGTTAACAACTTCATTTACCAAAGTCTGTGAATTTCTTTCTTGGCATGTGAAGAAACTCAGCATACTCCTGCTGCCCTTGTTCGACCTTATGAAGTTGCAGCACTAGCGGCCTCCGTGTTACAATACCTTCCAATACAAACAGTGAAAGACAACGTCATAAAGCCATTCATTCAGGGAAACAAAAGCAATCACCCTCCCACTGCCATCAATGAAATAATAATGCACGAAGAAAAAAAAAAGGACCACAGTCATTGATCACCTAGGAGCAGCTATTTGCAGTAAACTTAAAATTTATCAAAAACTTGTTAAACTAGCAACAAACAACTCCTGTATCAAGCTGGATGGTAATAGTTCACCTCAACTTTGAAGCATTTTGTAACCTAAACAGTAACCACTACTACTACTACCCACTAACCCAGCATAGCATCCTTTCTTATATATCTATATGTTTGGGTAAACAATTTAACTAAGCGCTTATGGATCCATAAGCTTATCACATATGAACTTAATCATAAGCTTATTTGGGATGTCTTTTGAAATAAGCTGAAAATAACTTTCAAATATGTGTAAGCGATAATTCATCAGCTGAGAAGCTTGTGAAAAGAGTTTGAAGTTGACATATATTGTTTACTAGTTATTGAACTACATTGTGATTGCTGAATAGATCTCGATGATGAAATGCAGAAAACAGTATGAAAAGAGAGTGAGGTGAGATTACCAGATCCACGAGGCAGAAAATCCCTTCCGACCACACTTTCCAGCACTGACGATTTCCCTGAACTCTGAGATTAACATTCCACATAAAAAATACAAAGGAGTTAGAAATACAAAAGCATTGCTAGTTATGGTTTGAAAAAGGAGGTGGAAAAGAAGAAGATAGAAGATACCTGTCCACCGACGACGGCGACGGAGGGAAGAGCCTCCCAGAGGGACAAGCCCTCACCGCCGTGATCGCCCAAGACGGTGCAGGCTCGTTGGATCTTATTGATAAGACCGATCAAGCTCGTCATCGTCGCCATTTTTGGATGGATCCGAGGGGAAAAACACGGATCGGATCGGATCAGAGGAAATCGGATGGATCAGTGAGATTGAGATTGGGAAGGAATGAAGACGATGATGATGTGAATCGCGAGATGAGTTAATTTGAAATGTGGAATGCGCGTTCAGACATCAACACAACGCAACGCAACAGAAACAAATATGGAAACTAGAGAGAATGCAAATGCACGGACAAAACGAAGATACCAAACTCAAAATAAATAAATAAATAAATAAATTAAACGGTACTTTGTTTATTTTTATTTCATTTCATGTTGGGGGTGAATGGTGATTGGGGTAAATGGTCACTTCACACATGTCCTTAACGTAACAGCTAGTTAGTTCTAAAGTCACCATTCCAAGATTATTGAGCTCTGACATGACATCCACATTCCACAATATTTGAATTCTATTTTGTATGTTCCTCTCCTTTTCAAATTTTAGTTGATGGTAAATTGCTTTTTCATTAGTTAACTCTTCATGGTTTCTGTACGAACCTATCATCAATGAATTTGTGTAAATACATTTATCAAATTTGATTATTACATTATTTATCGTGATATAATAATGACAAGTAGTTTTTTTTTTAATCGACAAGTGGTTAGCACTAACTCAAATGGGATGATTCGAAATAAAATGACATTCATCTTCACCACCATTTCGTGATCAAGCCTCATGACGTAGCAATATTCAATCCTAATAGAATAATAACTCATAATCTCGTATGAAGTGTAGAACAAGAGTTCAATTTTTTAAATAAAGTGTCTATAAAAGCAATATAGTAATCTCTTACAACTCCTCTCACATCCTGCTTAAAAGGAGGTTGTACTCACACGGTAAAATCTAGTTCAATTGGTCAAGTGATATCCATCTAAAAGTAGGATACGATATCAAACACCATTTTGCATTCCCCACATATCCTTCCAAGAAGGAAATCTAGAGATACAAAAGTATACATTTGTTCATATAATGTTTTCCCCTGAATTTCAAGTTTCATAATTGAAAGTTTTTGTTCTTATACATTAGAATTAGAAAGTCTTAAATTCAAGAAGAAAAAACAAATGTTAGAATTTGAAGTTTTGGGCCCACTTTTGTTATGTCAGGCCCAACAAACAGAAATGGGCTAGAAGGAAAGCCCGGATTTGCTCCCCTTCCCTCACTCTCTCCCTGAGCCTCCATTTCATCTTCTTCGATCACTGTTGAAACAAACCACCATTTCATCCATTTCCACTGTTCTTCTGCACTTCCAGTTTCTTCGATTCTTCGCTTCAACCCTCAATCAATGCTCACAAGAAGAAAACTCCTGAACTTATTCACAATCCCCAAGCTAATTTCCCACCATCTCAATGCAGTTCCACACCCCTTTTCTCCAACCCCTAGGGTTTTACTCTTCTACAGAACGCAATCATCATCATCCTCCTCCAATTTCCCTGAATACGAGATGCCCTCTGTAACCTGGGGCGTCATTCAAGGCCGCAAGGAGAAGCTCGTGTCGCGTGTCATCATCTTCGACTACCTCAAGGGTTTGGGAATCATCCCTGATGAATTGCACGACCTCGAGCTTCCTTCCACTGTTGATGTCATGAGGGAGCGCGTTGAGTTTCTTCAGAAGCTGGGTTTGACTGTGGATGATATCAACAATTACCCTTTGATGTTGGGTTGCAGTGTGAGGAAAAACATGATCCCTGTGTTGGGGTACTTGGAGAAAATTGGGATTTCTAGGTCTAAGCTTGGGGAGTTTGTTAAGAGTTACCCTCAGGTTTTGCATGCTAGTGTCATTGTTGAGCTTGCCCCTGTTGTTAAATTCCTCAGAGGGCTTGATGTGGAGAGGCAGGATATTGGGTATGTGCTGCTGAAGTACCCTGAGCTTTTAGGGTTCAAGCTTGAGGGTACCATGAGTACTTCAGTGGCTTATCTTATTAGTATTGGTGTGAATCCTAGAGATATTGGTCCAATGATTACTCAGTATCCTTATATGTTGGGGATGAGAGTTGGGACTATGATAAAGCCTCTCATTGACTACTTGGTTTCTTTGGGGTTGCCTAAGAAGATTTTGGCAAGGATGTTGGAGAAGAGAGCTTATATACTTGGGTATGATCTTGAAGAAACTGTGAAACCAAATGTGGATTGTTTGGTCAGTTTTGGGGTAAGGAAGGAATGTCTGCCTTCCATTATTGCTCAATACCCTCAGATTCTCGGGCTTCCTGTTAAGGCGAAAATGTCTTCGCAGCAGTACTTTTTCAGTTTGAAGCTGAAGATTGATCCTGAAGGGTTTGCGAGGGTGGTGGAGAAGATGCCACAGGTGGTTAGCCTTCACCAGAATGTGATCATGAAGCCTGTTGAGTTCCTCCTCGGTAGGGCGATTCTGTCGCAGGATGTGGCTAGCATGGTCGTCAAGTGTCCTCAGTTAGTTGCGCTGCGAGTTGAGCTCATGAAGAACAGTTTTTACTTCTTCAAGACTGAGATGGGGAGGCCCGTAAAAGAGCTTGTAGAGTTCCCTGAATACTTCACTTATAGTTTGGAATCCAGGATTAAACCCAGGTACCAGAGGTTAAAGAGCAAGGGGATAAGGTGTTCTTTGAATTGGATGCTGAATTGTAGTGACCAGAGATTTGAAGAGAGATTGCAGGGTAATTACATTGAATCTGAAAGTGTCGGTCCATCGTTCTTTATGGGGGGGAAATTAGAGCTACCTGGCAATGCGATATTGTCAGATGAAGAAGAGGAGAGTGATGATGAAATGCTATATAGACGAACTGTTTCTCTTTAGCTTAACAATACATATATTGTTTTTTTGCTACTATAGTTGCAATAATTACAATGTATAATTGTCATCAAATGAGTACAATGATTTCTATCTTTCAATTTTATTTTATTGTTACATTCCATTGTTGCCAATAATCGGCATTTGAAGTTTTCTACATGTTCATTATGCACTTGGAGGCGTAGGATGTTCTGAAACAAAGATAACATGCAGTACATGTTAGTTATCTTGCCCTCAACTTTCTCCCTTGTACTTCATTTCAATATATTTCATTTGTTTATCAAAAAAAAATCAAGGTCAATTTAAGACAAGGCGGCCTCTACAATGTCACTTGTTGGAGTAGCCAAGAACTAATGGTTTGATGTGCTTGGTGGTCTGAGCTTTGACAATTGAAATTGGATTAATATCAGCCGAAAGAAATCAGATTCACCACAATTCACTGTTTCAAATAATGTAAAAAATAAAGTAATTTACCAAAAAATATAGTTTAAAAATAAATTACCAACATGAGGTTAGGGTTTTCTGCGACAGAAAATTAATACAATGCAAAAGCCGTCACAGATTCGGACGATGACATTTGCGACGGAACACATCCCTCTCCAATTTCCTCGCTAAATTCACCTATCTGTTATGGATTGTGACGGACTTCCTGTTCGTCGCAAAAAATCTGACAAGATTTTGCATAGTTTTCTTCGCAAAGTTCACCTGGTTTATCTGGATTTTGTGACGGACCTTCTGTCCGTTGCAATAAACGCTGACAAGATTTTGTGACCGATAATATTTCTCTCTAACTTCCGTCGCTAAATTCATCTGGCATAAGGATTTTGTGACGAACTTTCTGTCCGTCGCAAAATAGTAAAGGATTTATTTTCGTGAACAAGCTGACAAGTATTTTTGTGACGGATATATAATCCATCGCAAAAAAAATTAACAAGGATCTTGCAACAGTTTCATTTTCTAATTAATTTCTTTTCCCAACCAAAATTACCCATTGATAAATTACTTTTTTGGCTAAATAGTTTCACTTTTTATAGTACTTTTTAAAAATCCCCCAATTCACTTTATGCTCTTCAAGCGATGATAGATGTTTGACCATGAGTGGTGATGTCATCTAGTTAAGAGATCATGCGAGTAGCAAAGAGAAGTCATCAAGGTGAGGAGGGAGAGTGGACTCTGGACAATGCTAGTGAGGTGATGTAACCATGCTAGGTAATGAGATTCAAAAATGAATGAATGTTAGTGGAAAAAATTTAGGCTTCATCCATCTAGCTAGTTAATTGTATATCAACCGACTAAAAGGCTGAAATTATATATATATACCATATTCTAAGCAAGCTATTTGTTGATGGAATAAACGCAAACTGGTTATTGAAAGTGATTTTGATGGGTACTCCCTATTACAGGAATAAAAAATGTAGTTTCATAAATGGAACATTAAAATATTACAAAGCAATTTTCCTACAATACTTGTTTGATTTTAAATCTCGTTGGCTACTATTTGAATAAGAGGTGGTAGGTAATACATACATGGTTTGAAGTTATTAACCTTGTAACTTTAACAACAGAGAAATAATGAAAAAGCAGCACCCCACGCTTCACTCAAACATGAAATCAGCGTAAACTAAGAGAGTATTACACAACCAAATAAGCTTAGATCTTGATCTGTTTACAAAGCTATTAACAAACCTGAACCAACACAATCACACTATCTGCGTATTACAAATATCAACCGCCAAAAAGAGGGAAGATAAATAAAGCTACCTATACAACCACACAGCCACTCAAAGAAAAGCTGAAAGTTAGTTCCGAGTTAATCGTCTTCCTTTGCCTGGCTTCCTAGCCGATCTCTCTCTCTCTCTCTAAGCAGAGAGCACCACAGTCTAGGTCAGATGCATACTTCTTTTCTTACCCTCAATCCATGGCTTATATCATCAACAACTGTCGTCGGATACGCCAGTTACAATCTCATAATCAATTGGGGGAAAAACGACAAAAGTAAAACAGAAATAAACAAGGGCAGAAGAATGATGCTATGGAAGTTCACTTCATAGTGCCGGCGCAAGAGACCTATTGTCATTGGGTGCTGCGTGTTAGCCCTCCCCGTGCCCCATTTCTGCACAGATATAAGATTGCCCATCAGTCACCCAAGTTATTGGGGAAAGCAGAAACATGAGAAACAAAAGGCAGTAAGATTTGAAATTTCAATCTTAGTTAGCAACACAAATATCAAATAGTTCACATCCCAAATCCCTATTGTTTTGCTTCATAAATCTGAACCGGTCCCAGTCTAACTTCAACAGGGGCACACTTACGAGTCTGGATAAATAAAGATTACACAATATCAGGAAAGAGATCCTTGACCTGACCCAGAGCATTGCAACAATCAGATTCCATGAGCACTGATCATATTACTTATAAGTAAATAATATTTACCCTTCTTTAAATCTAAAGTGAGAGCTCAATATTAAGGATATCTAGTTAAGCTGAATACTATTAATTATCTACCTTCTTGAGTGCATTTTTTTACCCACTTATTTTTTGTATGATTGTAATTGCTCAATTGTTTGGATAATATGAAGAGAAAAGAGGAGTTCTATGTGATAATCATTTGCACAAAACAACAAGCCATAGCACATCATTAAATAAATTGCACAAGAATGTGATAAAAAGGACAGAAATAAAAGTACCTCCCGGAAACAAGCTGATGCTGAGCACTGTTCATAGGGCCCTTTACACTGCTGAAACGCTTTGATCTGCTATCTTGTTCTTTCTCTATACGCATTGCAGCTACCTCCTTCTCCATGGAAGCTACTTCCCTTCTCATCTTCTTTGCCTCAACTTCCATGGCTTTGGTCAATGTATCCACTTTCTTCGCTAGCATCTGGCAGAAAATAGTCATCTCAACAATTAGCTAAGATTAAATTGATCAATTAGAAGTCTAAGACTGAAATCCAAAACAAGTAGAAATAAAATCCTGGCCAGATTAGCTAAGATTACATTTGTCAATTAGCTAAGATTACCTCAATGGCATCATCTTTGTCTTTTAGGCTTTGATCTTTTTCATGACCAGCTTTTCTCAAGGCCAAGACCTCTTTCTGCAGCAAATCATACAAAACTCCTGGAACATTATCCTCCACATCTACTACTGGGGGCTCATTTGGCTTATCTGAATTTCCTTTCCAATTGTCTTTTTCCTCTTTGTCTTTGGTCCTTTCAGAAGACTGGTTAAATGAGGAACTTGGAGGCTTTCCATTCAGAAGAATTTTACTCCTTTCTAGTGATCTTGAGCCACCGTCAAAAGATTTAGATGTGCCTTTAGCATTCTTCAAAACTGTGCTGGAGGACACAGAGGGCTTTAGTTGAAAGGATAATGTTCTCTTAGGTAGAAACCCGTTGGAAGTTAGTTTGGAGATGTTATCAGCTCCACCTAGAGATTGACGTCGAGAAGGCCCATTGCTAACACATCTTCCCTCTGAGGTGCCGCGATTAATACTGTTAGAAGTTTCTCTCAAAGTCTCTTGAAGCACTTTAAGCCGTAATTGATATTTTTCCTGAAAATAGTAAAAGGTTTACCTTGAGTAACGGCAGAACTTATCTTCTAAGTTAATACATGCAGGCTGTAAAACCAGATTATTACTTTTAACTGTGCTTCGGACTTTGAAGTACGCTCAGCTATAGCAAGCTTATCTCGAAGTTGCTGCATCTCTCCCTGCAAGCAAGGACATAGTTTGGTAAAAATGAAGAAACCAGGTTTATGTGAAGCCAGATGCAGGAAAATTTATTGTACCAAAAATAAAACAAGAAAGAAACGAAAAAAAGATTAAATACAAAGGACTGAGAAATACTACCCACCTGTAAGAATCGTCGTTCTTCAAGCCATTGTTTGACAGGCATCACTTTATCATTAGCATCTTTCCATTCATTTGCTACTGCTACAGCTACTCTGTTAGCTGATACCTTGGCACGAGCCAACTCCCGATCAAGAGTTTTTCTTTCTTCCTACAATATCAAGCAAAAAGTGTTTTAGTTGAGATGCTCTTAACAAAAGCAATAAATAATAATGAGTAAATCAACTGGAAGAGCGAACTTGGTGAAAATAACACATTACATTCATTTCTTGAACTTTCCTCTGATAATCTCTCACAGCATTAGCAGCTGCACCCCCTGCAAGAACAGCCTCTTCTAGTTCCCTGACAGTTTGAGTAAGCTTTTCAACCTCTGCCACCTTCAGTCTATGCATTTTGTCCAAAATTTTATTTTCTTCCTGTGAGAGATGTTGACAATACAAGGTATAATAAGTTACATTATTAATTTATTATGGTTATGATGTACTTTAAAAGAGTGACATCATACAAGATTGCAAATACCTGGCAAATCTCAATCTGTTTCATTAGCTCTTGATTTTTATTTTGGAGATCATCCACCATGGAGGCCTTAGCCAAGGCAGCCTTAACAGTCCTCTCCGCTTCAACAAGTGCTGCTTCTTTAGATTTGGTAAGACGATCTAAAGCTTTGTTATCGTCTTGAAGTTTAGCAATCTGCAAGAGACAAATCAAATGAAACAATGACATAAATCACCCTTTATTCAGTATTTTCTGACAGGAATTACCATTTGAAGTAAAAGAAGGTCATACCTCTTGTCGAGCAAGCTTGAGTTCAGCCTCTAGAGGAGCAAGAATGGCCTCTATAGGAGGCATGTCATCATCCTTCTGAGCAGCATGGACCCTTCGAAGAGTGGCTTCAGCTGCAAACTGAGCAGCCATTGACGCTTTCTTCTCATCATTGATTTTCTTTATTTCAAGATTCTGCAAAGAATACTCAGTTCAGTCAACACATCACATGCTGGAAAAATAAAATTACTCATTCCTAAAGTTGATAGAGGCTCAAGTCCAAGCAATACTTTGCTTTCTAGAAGAGATTCTGTTAACTTCAGCTTCCCATCAATCCTTGACAATTCTTCAGTAAGCTACAATACAGGAAGAAAAAAAACAGAAAATAAAGTCAAATTTCAAGTTGACTCAGTAACTAAACCATGAATTAAGAAGCAGCATTAACATGAACAAGTGAAATTATGGCAAATCATCAAGTTCTCAGAGTAACCAATCATTTATGTAAACAATGCAAAGAATGATTTAAGCAAATGAATTTTTGAAATGATTACAACAAAATCAGCCAAAACAAAATCACTGCATAAATATATGATACTAAACCAATTGCATAATGACTCTATTATAAAATGTATATCATAAACACTAAAAGCAAACTCAAATCAATATCATCAAGAAGTAAAAACCTCCTAAATTAGCAAGACAAGTTTGCATTACAGTAGCATGATCATTATAGAAATTCATAATTAATGCAATGAATTCAACGAAGCTAGAAAATCAGAGGTTACCTCTTCAACAGCCTTTTCTCTGAGCCGTTCAGATTGCCTCAAGGCTTTGATCTCCGCCTGAGCTTCAGATAATTCTCTGTCCTTATCTGCAACCACACAGACACACACGCCACCACAGTCAACAACAAATCAACAACACGAAGCAAAAAAAAATCAAGCGAAAAACTCTTCAGATCGAACCGCATTTTCACACCTTTGACTTCATTCTCAAGCCGATTGAGCTCCAACTTCACCGGATCCGAACCGTGAAGCAAGTTCATGAACTCATCCGCATCCAAACTCGGCCTCCTCGACGGCACTCGCCTCCGCGACGACGACGAGCTCTTCCCTTCCTTGAACGATCCAGACATCGCCAGCGGCGCCGCCTCAAGTCCACCTTCGCCGGAGTACTCCGCCATAGCCGATCTAACCGATGCCGGCGCAATCACTCACATCCAGATTCTCCTCCTACCTCTGAAGATCCGAAATGCAGCAACGAAAACGTGACGGTGGTTTTAGAGAGAGAATTAGAGAGAATTTCAGTTTCATAGTTTATGGTTGCTTCTCTCTCTAGCTTGTGAATTTAAATCTGGGCTTTGAGGATTTGTTTTTTGTTTTTTAATTTAAATTTATTTTGTTTGAATGAGTTGTTGTTTCCTGGTTATAGTGAAGAGAGAGTGATAGTGAGATTGATTTGATTAAACAAATCTGAGTGATCAGTGTATACAGCTAGCACAGTTTAAGATTAAGCAGACCAATACTGAGTGAGTGAGTGACACAGAAACACACTAACTAGTTATAACTCTTTCTCTCTAATCAATTATTAATGCCTCTATCTAATCTAATCTAATGCTACTTATATCTTCTATATCTATATATATATATATGTAAAGCTCACTTGAGCTATACATATTAAATGCATTAAATAATGTAAGTTAAACAAATTTCTATTCAACTTTTCAATTTCTCATATTTTAAATTAAATATTAATATTATTTTAATTATTAATTACTACATGAGGAATTTCTTTTAAGTAATAATAATAACTGAAAGTGACTAGCTTTACAAATAAAAAAATTTGATTTATTTGTGCTTCCTAAAATAAATTTGATAGTTAATAGTAATTTATTTATTTTTGAAAGCAAAAAATATTTATATTAAAAATGAATAAATTTGTCTAAGTCATTAGCTATTCAACTACCCACTAAAATGTATAACTCAATTGAAATTTATTATAAATACAAAAAAAAATTTGTATTATACATTAAACTAAACTAAAAACTGATTAATAAATATTTTAGATCAATTAGTTAGTCAACTAATTTTCATGTTTATTGTATAAGGTAAAATAGAACATGACAAAAGTGTCTTGAAACATAACACTTTAGTTCTCTAAAAAAGAATGAAAAAATGAAACAAGACACTCTAATAAAAAAACTACACTTTTATTCGATAGGAAGGTTAATACGAGTTAATATCATGATTTAATTAGATTAATTTAAAAAAAACATATTAGTCATAGTCATTTATTTTTTAATTTAATTATCATAAAAAAATTAATTAATACATTAAGCAGTAAAATCTTTCTACCTTTGTAGTAAAATGAAGGAAGCAATAGCAAATTTCTTTGTAATAATATATTCAACTACCTAAATTGAATAATAATATTCATAAGCATAAAAATTTACTTGAATTTTGCATTAGGGAAAAATAACTAAAATTAAACTTGATTAATGACAAAATAATGTTATCAATAAATAATTTAGATAAAATTGTTTAAATTAAAAAATGATGCTATATGGTATTTACTATTAACTATAACGTATGTGTATTTTATTTGAAGAAACAATCTCAATATAATTTACGGTCTTTCCTTTTTGCGATGTTCGCGGTCTTTTATTGCCGCCAGCGTTGGTTGGTTTGTATAGCCTGCTTAAGAGAGTTTTGCTCTCAAGCCTTTTGATATTATATTAATATATATTTTTATCTTTCAAAAAAATATTAGTAAAATTGATTTTGAGCAAGGTTAATAGAGAAAAACGTTGTGACCAAAGTTGAATAAATATAAATTTACTACATAATACTTAATCTATTTAATCTATATCTTATTATAGTTGAAAAAGATGAAATTGCTTTATTTTTCTCAATTTTAACATGTGTAAACCTGTTTGGGAAATTGTGATTGCCCTTCCCAAAAAATGACTTTCTCGGTAAAAAGTACACAAAAATGGTACAACAATTTTTTTGATGGGATTAAAAACTTATTGCTTAGTTTTTTTTCAAATGGACTGTATTATTCTCACATTATTAAATAAGTAAATAATTAAATTTTTAAAATGATATTATTAAATATTAATTAGTAAATTTTTTGAAATTATTGAATTGTTGAACACAATTATTATTGTTTATTTTAAAATAAAAACTATTTTAATATTTATGTAATAATTTAAATTATAATCATTGTTATTTAATGTTAAAAATGTTGTAAACAAACCCGTGCAACGCACGGGTATAATATCTAGTATATTAGTAAAGCTCACTTGAGCTAAGTATTAAGTACAAATACAAATATGTATTAAACCATAAAAGCTCACATACCTTTATATTAAATACATTAAAAAATAAAATATTTAATAAACTAAAAACTGAAAAAAATTGTATTATAAAAACCTATTCAACTACTTATATTAAATAACAACATTCATAGACTTAAAATTGACTTGAGCTTTGCATATAACAACATTCATAGACTTAAAATTGACTTGAGCTTTGCATTTGACAAATTTAAAAAATCAAAATAAAAAACAAAATAATATTTATTAATAAATAATTTAGATAAAATACTTTAAAATAAAAAAAATTCTATCAATATATATCTATCTATATTGTACTTGGGGCTCTTATTTCCCAAAGTAATTATTTATATATATATATATATATATATTTGGTTTTTCCAAAAAAAATATATATCTATATATATTAGTAAAGCTCACTTGAGCTAAGTATTAAGTACAAATACACATGTGTATTAAACCATAAAAGCTCACATACCTTTATATTAAATACATTAAAAAATAAAATATTTAATAAACTAAAAACTGAAAAAAATTGTATTATAAAAACCTATTCAACTACTTATATTAAATAACAACATTCATAGACTTAAAATTGACTTGAGCTTTGCATTTGACAAATTTAAAAAATTAAAATAAAAAATAAAATAATATTTATTAATAAATAATTTAGATAAAATACTTTTAAAATAAAAAAAATTCTATCAATATACATCTATCTATATTATACTTGGGGCTCTTATTTCCCAAAGTAATTATTTATATATATATATGTATATATATATATATATTTGGTTTTTCCAAAAAAAAATATCTATCTATCTATATATATATTAGTAAAGCTCACTTGAGCTAAGTATTAAGTACAAATACACATGAGAACCTACATACATTAGTAAAAAAACTGGTGTTTTAATGAGATAGCTTAGTGAGTGAATGAACGGGTAGTGGAAACTTGTGCACTAATGATTTTAGTTTTAAACTTAATAAATATCAAATGTATAAGCAAAAGAGTAACATCCATGCCAAAAGTGTAACAGACCACAAAGTTATATCTGCAAATGGTTTTAACACAGTACCTTTTTTTTTTTGAGAAACAAATATCATGGATTAATAAAAAAGAGCCTTGGGAACAAACTCTCCCAAGTAAGATAAAAGAGTACTAGCAAATACAACAGAAATACAAACACAAAGGAAATTAACAAAACATCAGCAACAGACTAGAGGAAAAAGAAAATAAAAGAGAAGGAAAAACAAGGCAGCAACGCAAGACAACAAAGGCCCACGGGAAACACCAGTAGAAAAGGACAAAAAAAGCAAGAAAACAACCAAGAAGCCAAACAGCAAAGGCACCACATCCGCTACACCCGCAAGCTAGCCTCAGCACCAAAATCAGAGAAAAAACAAGGCTGCAAAGATGGACAGAGGAAGGTCAGAGAACAGATTCAGAGTGCCACCACAGATCAGAGCCTCTGTTAAGCACAGTACCTTAAATTAAAATCAAATTTAATGTTAATTTTAAACTAATATCAATTTAGTCCAAGAAAAAAAACTATTAACAATAAAGCATACTTCCGCCAAAATTAATCTTGATATGCAATGGTCTTAGTTTGCAGTCCAATTTTCTGCAGGAATATATGTCTATTTTTCTTAAACTCACAAACTCTTAGATTTCGTTAACATAGTAACTCCGAAGAAAAACTAACATTAAATTAAAAATAGTGGCATGATGGCAATACCAGTGTCAAAACCTTAATAAAATTGTTAATGTCAGGAGACTATTCAACTATCTACATTAAATAAATAAAAAATGAAATGTAGTATATTGAACCATGCATCTATTATATCTCTATATAAACAAACCAGTGAAATCACTCACAAACTCAAATTATTCATATTTCTTAGACTTCAGCTGCTGGTGAGAAAAAAAAGACAATTGTCTCTAACTACTTCAACAAGTATGTCATTTTTAATTATTTTAGTTAATTTCAAAATTGCTTTTTTAAATTACTCATTCTTATTTCTTTATTGCAGGAGAAAGATCATCAACAACAACAAGAAACACACATTACTTAGTGATATATCCCCGTTGCAGATGATTGAAAAATAAAACTGTGAGTTTCACATATATGGTAATTTACTAAACAATTCTTCTCATTCAATTGAAATCATACAAATATATCATCATTTCTATATTTATATGACACAAATCAGTAACAAAGTGTGAGCCACATAAATTTATATACTGCACTAGAAAGATAAGTGTAAAATGTAGTACTCACTATATTCTTGATAAGAAATAGGAATCTTTCACTCCTCAATATTGTCATATTATGAAGAAAAAAATAGCAACTTAATCATTCAAAGGGAACAAATGACGTCCATCCTGCAGTTAGATAGAATCTATTTTTTATGTTCGTGGAAGTGATTTTAAAAGAACTTCTATGCCACCAGCAATGGTAAACAACCACATCAATCTTGATAAAAAAAATTAGCACAACTGATAACATCACTGCAATGACTAAATCAATATAAGAAAAAAAAATAGTAGACTACCACGTTCATTTCAATACTAATCTAATTAAGTAATTAAATTTCTTTTATATAAAAAAAAAACTACTCTCATTTCAATCTCAATAGAAATCTACCTATTTTTTCTTCCGATGAAGCAAAAAAAAAAAGAAATCTACCTGTTTAATCCTTTTTTCCCTTATTAGAGAAAGAAAGTGTGAGAATATCATAACTCAATTATATTTAATTATACATATATTCTAAATCTTCTTCTAACTAATAACTTTATTACCTTTCTGCAAATTTAAATATTACAATTAAAAAATAAAATAAAAAACGAACCCGTGCAACGCACGGGTTTAATTTCTAGTATATATGTAAATGAGACTTGAGTTTTTTGCACTCCTCTACATTAAATCATCCCTCATCTCCTATGTTTGTTGTATAAGGTAGAACATAACATAACACTTTAGTTCTTTAAAAAAGTGTGAAACAAAAAAGAATGAAACAAACACTCTGATAAAAAAAAATTACACTGATGTTTAAACTTCGCTGAAAGAGTTAACTCCACCAATATGTGAAAATTCTTGGCTCGAGCAGGATTGTCTATAAAGGAGGATTCCTCTGAATTAGGAGGATACATGTAAGCAAAAAAAAAACAGTTAAAAATTATTTGTTTGTGGTAGGAAGTTTAATATGAGTTAATATAATGATTTAAAAATATTTTTACTTAAAAAAAAATGAAAAATATATTAGTCACCATTTTTTATTTAATTAACGTAAAAAAATTCATGAAGTACATTAAGAAGTAAAAGGATCCTGTATTAAAATACATGAATAAATAACAAAAATTTTAACTCTTTTTTGATAATCTGAATTGTAATTTTCTTGGTTCTAAACACAGTTATTATTTTTTATTTTATAATAAAGATATTTTAATATTTATGTATTAATTGAGGGATAGTCGTTTTATACAATGTTAAGAATGTTGTAAATAAACCAGTACAACATGTTATATCTATTGTATAAGAACATTGTAAGTAAACCCGTGCAACGCACGGGTATTATATCTAGTGTAAACAGGTAGCGTACTGCGCACTCCATGCAACATGGGTCGGCGCAGGATAGACAATGGGATGGGCCCCATCTGATTAGAAGCTTAGCTTAGCTGGTAAAACGTGTTTGGACAGACCATTAGCATGTGTAGGATTTAATGAAGAATGAACCCATCAAAGTGGATGATGCTTCTGGATTTAGAGTAGAATGTTTTGTTTCATTCTCAAAGTTGAATGCCGTGGTGACTCGGAGAATTGTTTTAATTTATGTCATTTTGTGGTATTAGGGGATTGTTTCATTGTTCTTGAATTGGTAATCACTGGTAGGTGTCGTGGATGAACAAGAGACTAATTAATAGCATTTCAGGGTTGATAAGATAATTAGACTAATTAATATTAGCATTTGAGGGTACAAAATATAATTAGACTAGCTAATAGTATTTGATGTAGATGCGATAATAGTGGTTTTTACCAATGAGTAGAAAAGACCATTTATACTTCTGAGATACCGGGAAGAATAGAAAAGTTCTATATTTTGCATGAATATCACAATATTTATTGTATGAGGTTAGAGTAAACCTAGTTATGCAATTACGTCCTATTTTAGGTGGTTTTCTATTGATATTCTTTGCTTAAGGTTGGTGGCTGGGAGTTAAAGAGTTCTTATGCAATGTTGGAAAGAAGGTTCAGTTAATGTAATGATGATCATCAACAAATTTCTACATCTCCTCGGGTTCTATGGGTGAAAAGGTGTTTTAACTGTCAATATCCTCCAAAGTCTAAAGTGAGATTAATATCCTCCAAAATGAGTTTCTTTGATCTAATTTGAAGTTTCTAACTTCAAATTTTCACTTTCTCGCTTTACTGTCAAATTTGGATTATGTTTGCCTTAACAATGAAGTGAACATGTTCTCACAGGATTGATATGCCCATTTGCGAATATATTCTATAATATACTGTCATTCTACCCCTTCATCACGCAATAACTATAAGTACAAATCCTCTATTACACTCAAGAATTAACAGACTAGTACAACTCTTTGGAAAAATGAAGGCGACCTTTAATACTATGTCGCGAAAGTGTCTACTTTAGCTAGCGCTTACATCTTACATTGTAATTTGTTAATCATCTTATTATAAATGGTCTTGAACAACGCTTTGCATAACTCAATACTACAGGGAAAATTACTATTCAAGAATGATCTTCAAAATGGTGCTTTGTTACAAACTTGAGAGCCTGTAGTTTGTATCGTAAAGGCAACTTCATACGTAGCAAATGAGATAGATGCTCACAGCCTTCATCACATGGTAGGGCCTTCCACGATTGAAAGCACCGTCACAAAAGAATGAAAGGGCCACTAAATTGTATTCGCCAAACAACACAATGTGTGTTTGAAACAAGATAAACTCAAACTGAAAAGTACTTTACCAAATCCATAGAAAAAGTTCAATTTGGAATAGCGAATTGTGAACTTCAATTCAACAAACCAATATACATACATGTTTGCAGTCGGATTCCACAAAGGCATAGCCAGGAGGAATGTATCGCATTATTATTGGTGAACCATGTTCTGGTCCCATGTGGGTTAGACTCATCAAAACTTCTTTGAGCTTATCTACTAATGGGATGAGTTTCAGTAGGTGCTCTTTCATTTAGATCCAAGGATAGGTAAAGAAATTTCTCTGGCATATTGATGTTCATAATAGGGTAGTCATGAACGTCACTAAACACGAACAAACAACAATCAAGAAAAACAAATAATTAACCCAAAATTCTAATTGAAAACATCATAGTTCTTTCTCAAGGAATATATAATCAAATAATTATCCCAAAATTCTAAATGAAAACATCATAGTTTCTTTCCCTAAAGGATAGCATCCCCATGACATGAACGTCACAGTTTCATCACAGAAAAACAGATATGCTTTAGTTAAATCCAAATCCAACAAAAAAAAATAATTGGATTTTAAAATGTCAATAAATTTCATGTTAGATTAATTTTATCAAATCATAAAGAAAGAAAACTTTTTCTATGAATAATGCAACCTGACCCAACCGAAAATAAGGAAGAAAATTTATGGTATTTAAACTGAGGAAATATCCAATAAACTGAGAACTTGAAAAACAAAAAAGTACGAAGATAATAGAATGTTCCTCAATCTGGCAGGAAACAACACAAGCATCAAAAATATAATTACTAGTTCCTAGGTGTTTAAAACATGATCACCCCATGACACCAAAACTGCAAGCAAACTCAAGCCTCCACCCTTTCCTCCTCAAGGATAAGGGCCTTTGCTGTTGGCTTAGCCAAAAGATCGGTATACTCTTGGAATGGAGATTTGGTGAAACGAGTCTCCTTCCAGAATTCAGGTGTCAGAAAACCATAGGTCTTCAGCAGACAATCAAAAGTAGCCTGTAAAAAACAAGGCATTATTATGGACATAGACAAATCATAAAAATCAGTAACAAAATACCTGATCCATTTCTATCCAGCATACAGAAGTAACAATAGTACTAGGACAAAGGTTTAATAGTTACATTAGAGGAAAATCACATTCCATTGCCAAATAAATCAAGGTGGAACATAAAACAATGTGTGACTATCAAGCATAAGTACCAATGAGAATGGTACAATGATAACTCATCTTGCAATGCCATATAACTAAAGGTAGAACCCAATATGGTGCATGTGTAATAGTAGCATAATAACTCAAATACAGCAAATGACATCAGAAGAAAATAATCACCTACAATTACCATGTAACAAAAGGTCGAACACAAAATGAAGCATGAATAATACATCATAATACTCAAATTCAACAACTTACATCAGAGGAAATTCACCTTGCATATTCAAGTAACTAAAGGAAAAAACACACTATGGTTCATGTGTAATAGCAGCATAATAACTCAAATTCAGCAAACTGACATCAGAAGAAAATAATCACCATGCATTGCCATGTAACTAAAGTTAGAACACAAAATGATGCATGAATGATTGTTGCATAATACTCAAATTCAACAACATACAAATGAAAATCACCTTGCATTGTCAAGTAACTAAAGGTAGAAACAAAATGATGCATGTACAATGGTAGCATAATAACAAATTCAATTAACTACACAAGAAAATGATCTTACATTGCTATGTTACTAAAGGTAAAACATAAAACAGTGCATGATTCAGTGACTAGTTCAATCAAATAGATGATTAAACAACCCAACAGTAAATAAAAACATCACAACAGAGAAAATAACAGGGTGCATTCTATCCAAAGCTTATGAAACATCAAATATTTGCAAAGCAATCAGAAAATAAATCATACAAGTGACAAAAACATGAAAATTGTTACAATTGAGTATTCCTAATTAAAGGCATAAAATCAATCTGAGAAATTAAATTAAAAGAAAAAAGAAGAAGAAAAAACCCGTTTACCTTGACGAAATTTCCAAGGGTTTTGGTGGAACCCCTGGAGGAAGTGAAAACATCATCAATCCCAGCGAACTGCAAGACCTTCTTGGGAACCCTAGCAGCAACGATTCCAGAACCACGAGGTGCAGGGACCATGCGGACAGTGACGGAACCACACTTTCCGGTAACCTTGCAGGGAACGGTGTGGGGCTTTCCGATCTTGTTACCCCAGTATCCCCTCCTGACGGGGATAACAGAGAGCTTAGCAAGGATAATCCCACCGCGAATGGCGGTAGCAACTTCCTTGCTGCACTTCACGCCGAGCCCGACGTGACCATTGTTGTCGCCGACGACGACGAAGGCCTTGAACCTGGTTCGCTGACCGGCACGGGTCTGCTTCTGGACCGGCATGATCTTCATGACCTCGTCCTTGAGAGTGGGTCCAACCAACATGTCGATGATCTGGTGCTCCTTGATTGGGAGGGAGTGGAGGTAGATCTGCTCCAGGCTTCGGATTTTGCCGTCTCTCACAAGACGACCGAGCTTGGTCACGGGGACCCACTTCTCCTCCTCGTCGCGCCTGCCACCAGTCCTGCGGCGTCCGCCACGGCCTCTGTCTCCACGGCCTCTGTCGCCACGACCGCCGAAGCCACGGCCGAATCCACCACGATCTCCGCCACCACGTTCAGCCATTTTGGTTTTGTTGTGAGGGAACGGCGAGAATTCACTGAACTGCTGCTCCTGAGAGAAATGGGATATCGAAGTAGGGTTTGGGGTGGTATTTATATCTAAGGGGTTAGGGTTTGCTTCGGAGAATTAGAGAACGAAGCCCGTGGCCCAAACTGGGAATGGGCTCGTATGATATGGACTGGTCCAATTTCAAATAATTATTTATTGGTCAACTATAGCAAAATCTTCTATAATAATCCTTGTATCTAATACACATATGAGTAACCCAATAGTTCAAGTCGCGGTAAAAAGTTATTGGATGAATTGTCAGATTGATAGATTGATTCCTAGGAGTCGCACTCTTATGGATTTTTTTTGTCATTTACTACACCCGTGCTGGAATTACGAGAGTAATTTAAGTATTTAACACACCAAAAAACACATATGAGTAAAGATCCTGGACATAATTTCTATCAACCACATTAATCTTTAGGGTGTTGCTTTGGTACACATTTGAAATGTGCGGTTTTGAATCCTTCAATCCATTATCTGGAATGTAAAATCCCTTAAGGGCGGTCCATTCTTCGATACACATTGCAAATGACTAGATTACAATTATAAAAAATTATTATTGAAGAAAGCACGACAAACTAAGACAAAAGGTATGAAATCTCTTCACTTTTAGATGAATACCAAGGAAATTTTTTAATCTTTAATATGGCCGACAAATATACAAGTCTAAAAGCTGGGGTTGTATAAATCACTCATGTGGATAACTTTACTCAAGTATAATGATGCAATGAAATGATTTTTTAAATAATAAATCTAATTTATAAAATTCTTAATCCACTCATCCTGAACCTCATTAGTCCATTAGTCTTAGGTAAAGTTTTTTTTTTTTTGAAATTTAGTCTTAGGTAAAGTCACTCACATGGGTGATTCAAACAATCCTCTAAAAGTAACGTGACATGACTCTTAAAAAAAATAAAATGGGTAAAAGAAATGTAAATATTTTACTTTTGATGTAGGTTGGCTATACTAACTATCGGTTGAATTTTTCAGCAAGTCTTATGTCAACATGCTAAAACTACCAACGCAAAGTGTGGCTTAATTGGAAACATAGCCTCATTCTCTCAAAGAACACTTTGGTAGGAGACCCGAAAAAACTATGACAATTGATCAATCGTTTGTGACCGGAGAGTTCTCCAAAATTCAAGGTTTGAGAAGCAACATTATAGAACTTCCATCAACAAGCAAACATAAAGCGCAAATCTGTGTTTCTACCAAAACCGATGAAGAATCCATAAAATACAACATGAAATAAGCAGATAGTTGGAGTGCCAGATTTTCCATTGTTTTCTCCCATATGAACAAATTCGAGACATAGAAGTTGGACAGCTTTCAAATGACCAATAAAGGACAAAATAAGAGTGAGAGGAAAACTCACTCAAAATCAAAATAAATACTAGATCTCTATAACAAGCTTTCCTTCTTCCCTCGGCCTTCTGTGCATGTTTGGAACCCCTACTATAATCGATTCTGGAGCCAGAATTAATTACCGGAAAAGGCTTGTGTGAGTAGTTCTGGGTTCCATAATTAATTCTGATAAAAGAGAAAATGATCCAAACATGCTTTACTCCACACGAGCACTTAAGCCAACAATAACAGCTGCACCGAGCAGATTGGGAAAGCTCTATTGTTATATGAGTTGATATTATCTACAAATACACATCAGCAGTTGAAACGCCTGCTCTGTCACATAATTAAAGTAGGCTTGATATGATATAATATCTTGGATCTTCTTTACTGTTCCATTAAACCTGTTCATTTCCCTTAAGAATATTGTACTTGCAAAGAGGACAAGTTGCATTCATCTTTAACCACTTCACTATGCATGTAGAATGGAAATGATGGTTACATGGAAGAGAATGAAGTTCTGCTCCATCCTCATAAGAAGAGATGCATATACAGCACTCCTGAAAAGAAAACAGGAAAAAAAGAAATTTGATTTATTTTTAACAAATCTTTCAAGATTTAGTATCCCTAAGTAGAAGTTAGAATTTTTCCCATTCTGCACAACCAGAAATTCTCACACAGAAGTACATATGAAGCTACTATACAAATTGTCATATGCAGTGATCAAAAAATAGAAAATATTGAAGTACCATCGAGCAAAAGGGAATAACCACATAAGGCATAAACAAATTAAATGTGTTTTTGTAGAACATACCGCATCCTCGGGTGAAAGTGCTCGTTCATTTGCCGGGAAACCGATGCCGGTTTCTAGGGGAACCATTGATCCACCTCCTTCACTAGGTGTTTCCCCATTGCTTGACATTTGAAATCTGTATTTTGGAAGTACGCCGATATCTGATTCAGATGCACCCTCCTACAGTCTCACCAAATAGGTAATGAGAACAATTGGAAGGTCCACAAATATTAGAAAATTTTCAGTCAGAATAAAATAAATTCATACCTGTCCAGCAACAGCATAGAGAATACCAATAATACATGGCAAACAACAGCAGAGGGCAATGCCAATCAAGCATGCCAAAACAACACAAAAGATGGCAAAGAAGACATCAAATGCCAGAAAGACAACAGCCAACCTGTACAAAATCAAAAACAAAAGTGATAACCTTTCTTAAGATTTTCACCACTCAATCAATCCATTTTCAGTAATATAAATATACTACAATCTAATAAGTTGAAGTATTAAAAAAAATATCCTTGGTACTTGGTAATGAAATATTTATTTTATAGAATTGACTATTTAGCATTTCCATCGGTTCTTATTTAACATTTAAACTCCCATGTCTACTTTGACAAAACATCAGAGCTATATAATTGATTTCCCCTATAGTAGAATGGATTATGACATTTTTATTAGAAGAAAATGGGCCATAACTCCTTGAGATATAGCATGATACAATAAGCATTGAGATGAGTGGTTTTCATAATAGACAGTGCAAATTTGATACCAATGGAAGGTTGGAAGAGCAATTGGGGACCTCATAACATTCCAATGTTCATTGCAACAAATTGCAGAAAACTCAAAGTTTAAGGTACTTTTCCCTAAGTTAATATGCAGACATTATCAATAAAGGCTTACCAGTACAAACGTGGAGCATCTTGCAGAAGAACATCACCACCACAGACTACCCAGTAAAAGCCCACCATCCACCAAAGCAATGAAACCATGGTATTGAATGATGCACATCGTTTTACGAATCTGAGTTGCAGGTAATCAAATTCAGTATATACAAAACTTAATTACCTAATACAATCCAGAGAATTATATAACAATAAGCCGAACTATACACAACTCATATAGTAGATTAACAAGCTTTAGCACTTAGACAGTAACAAACATGTAGTTTCCTTTACCCACGGTGAAAGGATAGTCCACCAATCAGAGTGTGTTAGGTACCTCACTGGGGAATCTTAGAATTAATTCTCATTGGACAAAATCTCTTTTGGATGCATGAATGGATCATTTTCTATTTCCTCATAGTAAATTATGAAATCTAGAAGCTACTAAATTAAACTTTCCGCATATTTGATTCTAGCTTTAGAATCAATTGTTGAAGGATTTCCAAACATACATGGATGTTTGGGAATAATCTCGGAACTGATTTTCGTTCCAAAATCAAATCTCTGGAGAAGCTAAAGAGAATAGCTTACACGGCGTCAATCGTGAACTTTTACAACTTGATTTCACAACATTATCCTACGGATATCATTATTTTCATAAATGTATTCAAACATAAATAATTCCACTTTCAAGACACTTCGTGTATGTTTCATAATGAGCTATGCACAAACTCTCCTAGGCACGTCTCATTTTTATCTCCAACGTGTGTCGTGTAGCTTCAAGATCAACCCGCATATATAGTGATTCAAACGTGGATCAAAACAAGTGGTCCAACTCACTTTTACCATA
The DNA here is from genome assembly GCF_012489685.1 of Lotus japonicus. Taxonomy (NCBI): domain Eukaryota; kingdom Viridiplantae; phylum Streptophyta; class Magnoliopsida; order Fabales; family Fabaceae; genus Lotus; species Lotus japonicus. Next base: position 82,864,588 of record NC_080044.1, on the reverse strand, counting down.
ATAAATTATATCAAAATCAATTCCGACAACGATAATCCAAACATGTACTTAGTCCTCACAATACAAAAAGAAGTAAACCTTTAGGGACAAAAATCAGTAGAGGATCCTGTCCACTAAAATCTTAATGAAACACATATACCATTCAGTATAAGAAAAATGACACTTAATAGCTAATAACAACTCAATGCATTCACCCCTAGGATAATTGCTCAAAGTAAACCAACCAAAAACCACATTATCAAAGCCTTAAACTTAGAGAATTGAAGCTTAAAAGCAGGACTTAAAGCATGTCTAGTTTCACTATCCAAAGCATGTCTAGCTTCACTATCCAAAACATGTTAGCAGAAAGACGAAAGTTCACTGTAATTGTTGTTCTGATCAACTTATGTTACCTACCTCGGTGAAAGAAGACAGTGGAATAATATCAAAATTGAATAGTCAATTATCAAAATTCAGCTGAGAGAAACAAAATTCAACGGACGCACCCATAGCTAGAGGAATTCCCAGAGCTTCCAACCCCAACATCATCATCCTCACTGTCGTCAACGTCATCGTCAAGGTTGTTACCAGATTCCATGCCGTGTCCCCTCCGGTTCCTCCTCCTGTACTCGAGCCACACCAGCACGAGGTGAACCAGGCACTGAACCGCGTAACCGCAGATCCACAACCGGATCGGCGTGTTAGGATTCTCCTGGAGGGTGAAACCGAGCATCACCACGGAGACCACCACAAAGGCCATGTTCCACGCCATGTCAAGGGCCACCACCGGCTTCGAGTAGCCCCAGTCGGCACGCCGCTCCTCCAGCTCACGCGCTGCTGTCTCGCGGACCAGCACGGAAGGGCCGCGGCGGCCGAGGAGGAGCGCGAGGATGGGAGGTCGGGAGCCATCGCGGCGGGGGCGGAGGAGTGGCGCGTGGGGCTGAGGGGCGGAGTAAGGCGATGCCATATTAGTAATGATTTAGAATGAGAAAGCGAAGGGTTGTGAAGACATAGTTGAAACACGAGAGCAAAGAAGATGATCACGTTCAACAGTTGAAACGTGAATTGGTCGTTGAAAAGATTAAATTCAAGTGCACAAATTTATGGAGGTGACCCACACAGAGGAATAACACTGGTAGAATGGTTTAACACTACGTCCCTTAAATAAGTGATTAGAGGTTCGATTCTTTAACTTTTGCGAATAGAATTGACTCACCGGTCATCCTTCTAAGTTCTATAGCTTAGTGCGTTGTGAGTGATTGATTGATTAATCTCACATTGATCAGTTGTAGGATATCTCGGTTAGCACTAGAAAAAAAATATCATAATTGATTATAAGTGTGTTTAGGTTTTCATTAGAATAATGATAATTTGATTCGATTTCCTTTAAGTTATAATAAGCTATAAGGAGTTTCTATTTTATGCTTATTTCACATTCTATACTTTTTTAAGGGTTGTGTTATTTTACACGAAAGATTCACGGACAAAACACAATAGTGCTTCTTTCAGCCAATTGAATCTATTATTGACTGAAATCCTCGTAGGATATTTGCGCACAAATAATTTGAACACAAATCACAACCTAACATTTGTCTTTTAGAGTTTTCATATTCATAACTGTTAGGATTTCGCCTTATTTTATGAGAGAAACTAGGTAGTTTATAAACATGCAATATATTTAGAGCAGAAACAATTTTTGCTACCTTCTAGTAGAACTGGTTTTTTGACAGAGATCAATTCTCCAAAATTAATTTTGGTTTCACGACGAGAAACAAAACACACTTATAAAATCACAGAGAAAATTTCAGCAGGAACTTATTTATTAATTTATTAAGCAACATTTGCTCAAGTTTGATGATATTTTTTTGTCCAGCGCTAGTCATTCATCACAGGAGACAATTATATTCAAGCTTAAAACATTCATATCACGGCACAATTAAATCCTTTTAACGAGAATTTTTTTCTATCATAAGACTCACGAAACTTTACTAAAGGAGAATCACGCTAATTCATTGAATCCAACAAATTCTTCTAAAAAACGTACCTCAAAATACCCATTCTATAGTGCCAACCCAAAAACAAATGCAAATCATAGAAAAGGTACAAAAACAAATTTACAATTTCATAGGTTTAATTCCTTGCCATTCTTGTGCCCAAGCTGTCCAATATTTAATTCATTTTTTGAAGGATCAAGCATACACTTTTTTTTTGTGAGCGGTGGATGCCAAAGACACCGCCATTACATAAGGTCCTTTTGTGGACCCTTGCTTCACACTCACATTTATGAAAAGGCCAGCAAATTTGGCAAAACAGATTAGAGAAAGAAAGTGATTAGAAGAGAAATATAGTAGGGAATAACATGTTTAGTTATTATAATAAAAACTCAAATTTTAAAACAGCTAAGAGCTTGTTTAGATATCTGTTAGGAAATATGAAAACAAAAAACAAACATCCTGACACTTTTTGTTAACGAAACTTTCAAACGATATCTTACCATTAAAAAAACTAAAACAAATACCAGAAAATGGTGATTCAAATCGGGAACTGGAAATGAGTTTAGCCATTGTGAGAGATAAGATCAGACTATCATATGATTAGATCAAACTAGAGAAAATGCCTTTCAACACATTTTTATATGATAAGATCATGCTCACTTTAGATTCCAAAGCTCCAAAAGTAACACAAATATTTATCTATTATAAAGTATAAACAGAAAGAGGTCACCCTATTCAAAAAGGCTTTGCCTTACTCCTGGATAACAGAATGAAATAGCATAGTAAAGTCAGTATATTCAAGGAAGTTGTCAATTAACAGATCGGTAGGTGACATATTTGCCTGCAGTCGCCGAGTTATCTTCACGATTTGTCCACGCTTAAGTCCATAATATTTTGCAACAGGATCAGTCACCTGCATTCTAGGTAGCTGAGACACATCCCATAAAGTACCATGTCAGTATCTACATAAATTAGTACAACTTCACTAAATTTGAAATAAGCATACAAGATACAAATCATTCAGCTTATCAGCTATGTTTGGATCAGTGCAAACGAACCGCCAACACTTATTTCAAGACAAAAGTGAACGGAACTACAGAACTTTTCATTTGGATTAGGATGAAAGGACTTACACATTGCACTCAACTCGCATCCAAAAACACGCGAAATAAGAACAACATGTCAGGGTACATTTCACTCCAATAAGCTAGTTTAAAATTGATATGATGCATTCCAAGTTACAAACAGCATAGGGTAACATAAAATTCAAAATTTAACATGCTGACCTGATTTTCTTTCACAGTATATTTCTCAAGCAAAGTTTTCTTTTCTGCATCGGTCAGCACTTTATGTTCAGGTACAAGTTTATGCTCTTTTATGTTGACCAGCAATTCTGCTTCCTGTATCAAAGGTTGTTCTTAAAAACTGTAAATACATGTCTAACAGGAGTTGTTGCGAGTGTAATGTAACCAACTAAATACAAATGGAAACCGGGTAGGTGGGAATCTTAACCATTGAAAAGTAAAATCGAACGAAAATAATCTTAATAGCATAATTTCCTCACATGTTTCTCTTGATGAAAGCTTTACAACATAAAGATTAGAATAAAGAATGTGGATAATTTGAAGTGGCTCCCTCAATCATGAACTGCACTTGCATCTAAGTCTAGAAAACTAAATCACACAAAGCAGAATTGTACTCATTATTGCATCATGTATTTCATTGACTGCAAATAGTTCAAAGTTCAAACTCATACGTGCAAGCTCTATCTTTAGCAAGAGGCATTGAACCACTAAGAACACCAATGCAATTCAGAATCCATGAAAGAACCAACAAAATTGAAAGAAAACAAGACAGAAAAATAAGCTAAAGTTATGTCGAAGAGAACGAGTCCGAGCAAATATTGCATGAGAAAATTAGTTGGTCCCTCCCTCCCAAGAAGATAATAACAGAGGAATGAAAGAAATCACCTCAAAAACCTCCAATTGAAATTTTGAAGAGAGATCACTGATGGCTTTGATGGCATAGTGTGACAATTTCTGCTGAACAACCAAAATAACCTTGAAAACACCATCTTCATGCATTTTATCGATGTAATTCTTTATGATCTTGACGCCAACCTTAGGTTCATCAACGAAAAAAGCATAAATCTGCGTGGAATAAGAGTCAGGCTCAGGCACACTCATGCATTCATTCACATAACAAACGAACAAGTTGGTATATAAGTAGGACTCATTTACAATGTTCCATCATTTGTACTATATATATATGGATTTGAGAGAGGTACCTGATCAGAAGAACTATCCTTCTTGGGTTTTTTTATAACAAGGTCTTCGCTCTTCATGTGTTGACCACCAAACTTGTTCTTGAAGTCGAGTTTGGACATGTTGATTTCCAAGTCATCAACGAGGTAACCCCTGTCCCTGAGCATTTGGAACACGGTCTTTCTGATTCTGTAAAGGCTTGAGATTTTCTCATCAATATTGAGTGTCATCCTTCACAAACCAGACAAGGTTGGTGATAAATGAATTATTGAGCAGCCTCCTGTACTGCAAATTGCAATGCAAACAAGATTGGGGTTGATTCATCATTCAAATATAGTTAGAGCATTGCAAACACCACCCTGTCAGTTAACACGTGGTCAAATAACAACACACTACAAATACCTGCTGCTGACAATGATGCCGTTCAATGAAACCTTTAAGTCCAACATATGTACTAATCCTGGTCCAAATAGATAAGCCCAGTCTACTAATAGATATAGACGGTATCATGTGGAGTAAGTATGGATAATGTGTTACGTTGATAACCACTTACAGAAGTAACTACTTACAGAACATGAAAAATTACCATTGATGCCAATATCAAATTATCAAATCACAATACAGTTCTACAATTTCAGAAAACTAATACCTTCAAAGAATTAATGTTATAAATTTTACCTCATAATCCCCAATGTCCAGCTCATCAAGCAGCTCAGTCAACGTTTTAATGACCTCAAAGTCTGAATCCATTTTTTCAGATGAACCAACAATATCAAAGTCAAATTGATAAAATTCACGGTATCTTCCCTTAGATGGATTGTCCCTTCTATAAACCTTACCTATTTGGTACCTTTTGAAAGATGTCAGACCATTCATAGTCACATACCTAGCTAGTGGAACCGTCAAGTCATACCTCAAAGAACAGAGTTCTCCGCCCTATCAAATAAGTTAACAAGTTAGCATGAAATAAAATTCAACTATATGGGTTTTGAACTTTGGGGGGGGGGGGGGGGGGGGGGATCTGGCTGAGAACCTTAACAGTAGTAGTATGTCTTAAAAAATGTCGGAATTCAGGAAAATGATCACAAATATCCACGGGAAAAATTCAAGAGAGAAAATATTCATTTCTTCAGAATTTTGAATGTTGTAAGTTGAATTTTATTTCCTTACCCAGATAATAGAAAAAAGTTTTATCATTACATCAACACAACTAGTCAAGAAATGAAAAAGCAAAAAACATATGTACCTGGTCAGCAAGATCATAAATCAACTTCGAGTCTTCTCCATATTTTCCTTTGAGGGTATCTTGCAATTCAAAAACAGGAGTATCCAGGCTGTGGCACCATGCCTCTCATAAACTTTTTCTATTTTAGAAAATGCTTCCTTTCTAATTGTCATTTGTTCTTTAGCAAAATCACGAGTACCCTGATATTTACAGAGATACTCGAGGTAAGACTAGCAGCAAATACATTCCATCCAGTGACAGGAATGAATTAACATAAAATAATCCCATCATCTACGGACAACACCATTAAATTCCATACAACTAGAAGTAAATATATGAATAACAGTTTTACATTACAAGATGACGAAGATGTAAGAATCGGATTATATATTGATTAAAAGTAATATTGCCTATGTGTTTCCTTTTTTTCTAAGAATACACCAAACTCTTATTACAGGCCAACCCAGAGCAATTCAGGTCATACAAAATATCTTATTCATTATTCTATTATTAGATGTCCACTATGTAATAAAACAACATCGCGGATGTTTGTTTGATCAGCCTCTGCCTGTTAAGATGCAAGTTAACTATTCGTTTGAAATTGTTAATGTGTGCAGACTTTTGATTATCCAATCACAAAATGTCAACATGCCAGTGCTAATAATGTAACTATTCCAAACTGATTGACAACCATGGTGCTTTTAACCCTCATAGCAATGTCCAAATGCATCGGATCATAGAATAGATACACTATGACACTATCCAATGAAACACTCAAAACATAGTTTCATCTTAGAATGCAGCAGTTTCACCTGCTCCCTCACAGCCCCATGGACATTGGGAACCATCGTAACAGATGGATTCTTATCCTTGCCATCGTTATCGTTCCTCACAAACTTGGAGCCGTTAAGCATAACCCTCATGTCACCAGCGACTCTAACTTGATCCTTGAAGGTGTGTCCGTCGCCGGAATCCATCAAATTGAAGGCGGTTACATCAGCCTTCAACGCCTCGCAGGAGAACGCAGCGACAACGCCGGCGAGCGCTGATAGCGCGGCGGACTGGCGGTCGATAATGGCTGAAACCGAAAGCAATGGACCCTCAGCCTGTGCCATGGCTCCAAAAGGGTAGAGAGAGCGCGAACGCGAACGCGAAGTGAATGAATTCTAAAATGGTTATGGAATAAAATACAACTCATATTAATAAATAAAGTCCCGTCAAAAAAAGTCCTATTTCGTGTTAAATAAGAAAACTAATACAAATATTTTTTATTCTAATTAGAAAAGCAACAAATCAGTCAAAAGTAATAATCTAAATTATCTTAATTTTCCTAAAATAAAACTAAAATATTCTAAGATTTATATTCAAAGGGCTTTAGGAATTTAAATTGAGACCTAATTTCTTGTTAAATAAGAACACTAATAAAAGTTTCAATAAAAGAACACTAATAAAAATATTTTTGATTCTAATTAAATAAGCCACAAATCAATTTAAGCAATGATCTAAATTATCTTAACTATTCTAAAATTAAAATAAATTATTCATATAATTAAGATATATGATATATTTTTTATATTCAGAAGGCTCTAGGATTTGTTTTTAATTAACATTTTTAACTACATATTAGTATAGATTTTTGTGGTTATATCCAAAAATATTAGCTTTAATTTTTATTAGGTATGGTGTGGCAAGATAAAAAATAATAATCACTCGTGTCGTTTGTGCGTCTTACATCTTATATTGAGTCATACATAGTTATGAAATAATCTTAATTCAATGTCCAATATGGAATAAAACACGTCTTTATTATAATAAAAATGAAACAATACAATTGAAGTCTTCCAATGAATCTAATTTAATTTTCCCTAGCCAAATGAATATTTTTTGTCGAAAAATAATAGTTCATTGATCCATATATTCACTCATATAGATAGTTGTCGTGGTATGTTGAGTCTTGGTAGAATGTATTGCATTGTGTCGTGTTTGTCCTCCATTTGGTGTCGCTTTCGCAAACTTCTACAAGTTTGTTGGATGATCGTTGGGTGTCTTGGCAGGAGGCGCCGAAAAGGCTGGGTAACGTTGAATGCGGATGGGTCCTTAATGAGCAATTCAGGGTGTGCGAGGGGCTAGGGGGGCTGTGCAGAATGTCAATGGTGAGTGGATCTTTGAGTTACCAAGATATATTGGGAGGGTAGAGATTCTCAAGATGGAGCTCGTGGCGATCCTCCATGGTTTAAGTCCTTGTTATGAGCGTGGCCTTCGTCGAGTGGTTGTTCATACAAATTCCATGCTAGCTCTCTCGCTATTGCAAAAGCGTGAGGTGTTGCTCCATCAACATGCGTCTATTCTCATCTTAATCATGAAGCTTCTATGTCATGATTGGGAGGTTGTTTGAAGACATCTGTGAAGGGGACACAATGGCAAACTTATTGGCGAAGGAAGGTGCATGGAGCTCTGCTTGCTTGATGGTTTTAGAGCATCCCCGCGAGCGTTGGGTTGTCGTTGGTGGAGGATTACTACAATACCTTGCTCTGAAGGTGCTAACTCGTGGTTTTGGGTTTTGATTTCTTTAAGCAATTATGTAGCCAAAAAAATGGCTACAATGAGATAGTTGGTCATTCCAATCAAGGTAATATATTATTTGTTAAAGTTTATATAATAATGGAAATAAACCTATCTTTAGTGGTATTCATCATCCTTCATCCACAAGTTGGTTTGTTTTCATTAGGTCAAATGTTTGATTCTTAAGATACATTTGAGTTTCACCACACTTAGGTTAGAATATGAGAAAACATTATCTATGAAAAGAATAAATATATAATTTTAATTTATTAGGAGTAAATCTCATCATCATAAATTATAGAAATTTATTTTTCTCTTCACCTGTTTTTTCCCGAAAATTATTTCCTGAAATTATTGGTTGACCGGAAAAGAAAATTATTTGCCCGCCACTATCAAATTCACTGAACCCTCTCCAAAACCCTACATTCATCGCAACCTCCTCTCACTTCGAGGCTTCTCTCTCTTCCATTCCCAATTCAATTGCATTCTCTCCGGCGTAGAAGGAAGGGTTTCAATTTCAATTCTACGGCGGCGATGTCGTGGGAAGACGAGATTGTGATGCGCGATGTCACCAATGCGGGTCTTGTCGTCAGTGATCGCATTGGCCGCGAAGTTTCGTCTCAGCTCGACTTCGAAGAAGCTCTTGAAGCTTCCAGATACGTTAGCCATCCCTATTCCACTCAACCCAGAGAGGTATTCGTATTCTTCAATTGAACCCCTCAAATTGAAGAGGGTTTTGTTCTTGCTTTCAACTCTACATGCTCTGTGATTGTAGTTTTACCCCCCATTTGGCGCTGCTGAATTGAATTTGAGTTATTTTGCGGAGGGATTGAGTTTGTAGTAGACCTGTAAATTTTAATGAATGTTCACGAGAGCAAAATTATCACTGATTCTATGAACTTACCAAGTGTTTTATTCTCACTTAAGTAGTCATACTCATATTCCCATATGAAAGCTCAAACCAATAATTGATTCCAACGTGAAACAGCAAGATGTTATTTGGGTAATGTGATGAGGACATTGTGCATTGTAGTAGAGAGTATGTGGCTAGATTAATTAGTAGAGTTGTGCCTTGTGTTTACCCTCTGATTGCGTTATTTGGTACTGTTTCAGTGGCCCCCTTTAGTTGAGGTAGTGAATACGTGGGAGTTGCCTCCTGTGCTCATTGAAAGGTACAATGCGGCTGGCGGGGAAGGGACTGCTTTTTGTGGAATATTTCCGGAAATACGTAGGGCATGGGCATCTGTGGACAATTCCTTGTTTCTTTGGCGATTTGATAAGTGGTAAGTTAAATACCCGTGTTGACGAGTTACAATTTTTGTAATTTAAAGGCTGATACTGGGCATGTTTCGTACTCATCTTTTGGATGTAAGCCATCTTCCTTTTTTTGGAGGTATGGACTATAGAGTCGCGTCCTGTAATTTTTTTATTTGCTGGGCATTCAAGCAACGGAAGGAGTTCATGTTTATTAGTGAACTTTTTCTTTCTTTAATGCCATATTAAATTATATTTAATTTATTCTTTCCTTTCCTTTCCTTTTTTTTTACTATCTGCATTTATGATGATAGATCCTCAAAGTCTATTTCATGAATTATTATTAGGGTGTTTTTTCGTGGTCATTTGCAGTAGTTTAAGCTTTTAGATTGAGTAACTAATATGTGAATGTTACTGGTGGCAACTTTGACTAAGTAGTTAGAAACGGTTTAAGGGTGTTAAACGTTTGAATGTAAACTTACTATGTTTTTGTTTCTTTGAGTTTCTGTTTGAACTCTCCTAAGTTTTGAACTAGTATTTCTATTCTGTTTTATCGTTACTTTCGCTGTTTAATTATTGAAGTGCGTAAACAGTTTGGAGATTGTTTTAGGTGGCTAAAAATCATTTTGTTTTTTATTGCATTATAGTTTAGCGCAACCATATTTACATGTACTGCACTTCTAATTTAACACTGTTGCTTCCATAGGGATGGCCAATGTCCTGAATATAGTGGGGAGGAACAAGCTATTTGTGCTGTTGGTCTTGCAAAATCAAAACCTGGTGTTTTTGTTGAAGCTATCCAATATCTTTTAATATTAGCGACACCTGTTGAGGTATTAACCATTCCTTTGTCTTAGTTATTTTCCAAGGGCTTGTGTACTAAATATTGTGCTTGTGACCTTTTTTTGTGTGTGCGTAACTGCGAATGGTAAATTGCTTTTATTGTATTTGTACCTGAGCAACATCCTGTGTGTTGGCTTCCTCTTCATTCTAACAGTTCTTTTGACTTGAATACCATTCATTCATTTTTTAAATTATGATATCCTCTTCCTTTCTTGAATCTTATAGTTGAACGTTTCCCAATTGTTGATAAACTATTAAACTTTAAGCTGGTTTTTAGGTGGTTCTCTCTGGGGTTGATTAGTACTTTGACATGCTGGTAATTGAGAAAAAAGTAGCTGCTTTCCCTTCAAGTTTTTAATAGCATTGATAAAGCTCCTTAGTAATTTGGGTAGCCTTCTGACTTATTTATACCCTCATTTGAATTCCTGTCCATGTTGCTAAATGGTTGGAGAATTCATTATTATGGCTCATTAATAAGGTGGGTTTTGTATACTGTTTTGTTATTCATAAGATGAAAAAGAAAAGAAAAGGCCAGCTGTTAGGAATAAGGATACATAAAAGATCCATTGAATTGAATTTTCACCATGTGTACTGCGTTACTTATAAAATGAAGATCTCCTTTCTCTGGTATGCTGTATGAGTGTATGATAAGTTTTTACCTCGAGAGCTAATTTTGAAATTACTCTCAAAATAATACTCGTACTTTGTTAAGAAGCAATGTCTTCAAAATCGCGATTTCATTGTACAATCGCACATTTTCTCCCAGGAGCCTCCTTGCGAGCCAAATCGCACACGAAATCGGTAAACTGTAGAATTGGGTGGAAGCCCCACACTGGATTGTGAAGTTTTCGTATCGCAGCGCCAACATGGTTCTGGAAGGTGCGGAAGACAAAAATAGTGGCAGACAGAAAATCATGAAAATCACAAGGTCTTATGAACCCTGTGTACATCCTGGGGAGAATCTTCACAAAATCCAAAAGTAGAATAGCATAATAAAAATCCAAAAGTAGTGTATGAAATTTTCTAATACAAAAACATCAAATAAAATGTATGTGCAATTGTTGTGGCACTGTGCCTGCTTTTTTCTTAGATAGCAAATGTCGTTTTTTCTTTATTGGTATTCTCTTGCATGATGTTTAATTCTTCAATGTGGTGGTTTTGTTAGATATTAACTAGATGCTGCATGTTTTACATGGCAGCATGTTATCAGATCCTTTTAATGAAGGGTGTTGTATAACAAGTTTCCCATGAATCATGCGCAGTATGTTCTTTCCAGACTTCTTTGTGGGAGCAGTATTGTTTCTCACCCAACTCTTTTTATCAGTTAATTTTAGTAGGAGTATGCTGCTCTGGAGGAGCAGATGATTCAGATCCATTTGAAGAAGTTTCATTACAGCCATTGCCAGAGTATACAATACCATCTGATGGGGTTACAATGACATGTGTATCATGTACTGATAAGGGCCGCATTTTCCTTGCTGGTCGTGATGGCCACATATATGAGCTTCTTTATTCAACTGGTTCAGGATGGCAAAAGCGATGCAGAAAGATCTGTGTCACTGCTGGTCTAGGAAGTGTAATTTCAAGGTTCTTTGTGCTTTTTAATTTCATTCACTGACTGTGCTACTTGATTGTGTTTTTTTTCTTTCTCAATCTTCAAATTTTATGTGTATTTTGTAAATGGTATACAACATTACCTCATTTTTACGATCATGGCTGTTATCTGCAGATGGGTCATACCAAATGTGTTCAACTTTGGAGCCGTTGACCCTATTGTTGAAATGGTTTTTGACAATGAGAGACAAATATTGTATGCACGAACTGAGGAGATGAAGCTTCAGGTTTATGTTCTTGGGCCAAATGGTGATGGTCAATTAAAGAAAGTGGCTGAAGAAAAGAACCTTGTCAATCAGAGGGATGCACAAGGTAGACAATCAACAGGATCAAGGGTCTCAAGTCGATTGCCGAAGCCATCTATTGTTTGCATCTCACCTTTATCTACACTTGAATCCAAGTTGCTACATCTTGTTGCTGTTTTATCAGATGGCAGAAGGATGTACTTATCTACCTCTCCTTCAAGTGGAAGCCTGACTGGATTTAACACCAACCATCATAAGCCTAGCTGTTTAAAGGTTGTCGCGACAAGGCCTGCTCCTCCTTGGGGTGTTAGTGGTGGTCTTACCTTTGGAACCATGGCTCTTGCTGGTAGACCTCAGAATGAGGATCTCTCACTGAAAGTTGACGCAGCCTATTATTCTACTGGAACTCTTATCCTTTCTGATGCATCACCTTCAACTATTCCTTCACTCCTTGTTTTGAACAGGGATTCAAGCACACAGTCATCATCATCAGGTAATCTCGGGACAGGAATGAGGAGTTCCCGGGCATTACGGGAATCTGTATCTTCTTTACCAGTTGAAGGAAGAATGCTTTCTGTGGCAGATGTTTTACCTTTGCCAGATACTGCAGCTACTGTACGGTCTCTATATTCAGAAATTGAGTTTGGTGGTTATGAGAACTCGATGGAATCATGTGAAAGGGCATCTGGCAAACTCTGGTCTAGGGGAGACCTCTCAACTCAACATATATTGCCGAGGAGGAGGATTGTCATCTTCAGCACCATGGGCATGATGGAAATTGTTTTTAACAGGCCACTGGACATTCTAAGGCGACTATTAGAGTCAAATTCTCCAAGATCAGTTTTAGAAGATTTCTTCAATCGTTTTGGTGCTGGCGAGGCAGCTGCAATGTGTCTAATGCTAGCTGCAAGAATAGTGCATTCTGAAAATCTTATTAGCAATGTTATTGCTGAGAAGGCAGCTGAAGCTTTTGAGGACCCAAGAGTTGTTGGCATGCCACAACTTGAAGGGAGCAGTGCATTATCAAACACAAGAACTGCTGCTGGTGGATTTAGCATGGGCCAGGTTGTTCAGGAGGCCGAGCCTGTTTTTTCAGGTGCACATGAAGGACTCTGTTTGTGTTCATCCAGATTACTTTTTCCTCTATGGGAACTTCCTGTGATGGTCGTAAAAGGAAGTTTAGGTCCTTCAGGCACTTTATCAGAGAATGGGGTAGTTGTATGCAGACTCTCTGTTGGGGCTATGCAAGTCCTTGAACTCAAACTTCGATCTTTAGAGAAATTCTTAAGATCTAGAAGGAACCAGAGGAGAGGGCTTTATGGCTGTGTAGCAGGTTTAGGAGATGTGAGTGGTTCCATTCTATATGGTAATGGTTCCGCATTAGGTGCTGGTGATCGAAGTATGGTAAGAAGCCTGTTTGGGGCATATTCAAGAAATATGGAGTCTAATGGTGGTGGAACCACTAATAAAAGGCAAAGGTTGCCATATAGTCCTGCAGAATTAGCTGCCATGGAGGTGGGTTTCTACTGTTAAATGTTTGCATAGGTTACTTCTTTTTTAAGCTACTAGTTTAGTTTTTGACTTGGGTTTGTTGTGCTACAGGTGAGGGCAATGGAGTGCATTAGGCAGTTACTCCTTAGATCTGGCGAAGCCCTGTTTTTGCTTCAACTTCTTTCTCAGCATCATGTCACTCGTTTGATTCAGGGATTTGATGCTAACCTTCAACATGCATTAGTTCAGCTAACATTCCATCAACTTGTTTGTTCTGAGGAGGGTGACCGTCTTGCTACTAGACTTATATCTGCTCTGATGGAGGTACAACCTTGTTATACAAGCCATGAACGGAATTTTATACTCAAAAGTTGATATACATTAATGGAGATTTCTTTCTTTTTCTTAGATAAACTTTTGCCTCTTTTATCATTAATTTCCTTATCATTGTCCAATGCTCCAGTATTATACTGGTCCTGATGGCAGGGGAACAGTAGATGACATTAGTAGGAGATTACGAGAGGGTTGTCCAAGCTACTATAAGGAGTCTGATTACAAGTTCTTCTTATCTGTGGAAGCCTTGGAAAGAGCTGCTGTGACTGTGGATGCTGAGGAAAAGGAAAATCTTGCAAGGGAGGCATTAAATTCCTTGAGTAAAGTCCCAGAGTCTGCAGACTTGCGTACTGTTTGCAAACGTTTTGAGGATTTAAGGTATTTATTTGTTTCCTTTTCTTGCCCTCGTCGGGCTTCATTCAAGTATCATCATTTGTTTTCATGTGATAGAAAGCCGTCAATCTGAAAGTCATATACACTTTCTGACTGTAGGTTTTATGAAGCAGTAGTGTGCTTACCTCTTCAAAAGGCACAGGCTCTTGACCCTGCAGGTGATGCCTATAATGACGACATTGATGCAACTGTAAGAGAGCAAGCACTTGTTCAGCGTGAGCAGTGCTATGAAGTAATTATCAGTGCTCTACGGTCTCTGAAAGGTGACACCTTGCAGAAGGAATTTGGCTCTCCCATCAGATCTGCTGCATCACAATCTGCTCTTGATCCAGCCTCTCGGAGAAAATACATTAGCCAAATTGTTCAGCTGGGTGTCCAATCACCTGACAGAATATTCCACGAGTATCTCTACCAGGCTATGATTGATTTAGGTCTTGAGAACGAATTATTAGAGTACGGAGGGCCCGACCTGTTGCCGTTTTTACAAAGTGCTGGTCGTAAACCCATACATGAGGTTGTGTGTGATCTCTTTCTCCCCAATAATTTGTTTGTGGCATTCTATACATTTGGTCAAAAGGCACAGATATCGTGGATTGTAATTTAAATTTGATATACTTTTCATGCAATCACTGTTATTTCCACAGTGATTCTTATAAAATTTGTATTTTGCTGATTATCTTCATGTTCTTCTGATTTTTCCTATCTGATAGGTTCGTGCTGTGACTGCGACAACTTCTCCAATAGGGCAATCAGGAGCTCCTTTGTCGTCAAATCAAGTCAAGTACTATGAACTTTTGGCACGGTATTATGTCTTGAAGCGGCAACATATGCTGGCAGCTCATGCATTATTAAGACTCGCTGAAAGGCGCTCTATTGATGGAGTTCCTACTCTTGAACAGAGGTTAGTCAGTTCCTCTATTTCCTTGTCTTTATATCATCTCCTTTTCTACATTTCCTTTGAGGTTTTTGGCTTTGCTTGGCTGCAAAGCTGGTTGGGATAGACCACCCACAGTGAATCCTTATTCCTCACACCATAGCTAGATCTCATCCTGTGAATGCTAAGTCACAATTTGTGATATAAAGACTGACTTTTCCCCAGATAGTGAATGGTATCATGTTTAAAACTATAAAGATCGCACAACGGCTCCGGTCCGAACTAGCTTTTGGGGTTTAGCTAGCCTAAATCTAGTCTGTTCTCAATTATAATAATAAAAAATATTTAAAATGTATTACCTGAAAAAAACCTTGTCTATTATTTCGAGCAAAATGAAATTATGCCATTCACGGTAACCAGGATTGAAGCTGGAGGCTTTTGACCACTTATATGGAAATGGAATTATTATTCTGTACTTTCATTGACACTAGTGAATGGTGCTAAAGCTGACACTTGATCTGACCATATAAATCATGGAAATTGAATCCTGATTTACCACTAGTTCTCTTATAAGTTCTGCTTATGTGTTTTGGATGAACATAAATTCACTAATGCCTATAAGGTCGTTCCTCTTCCTGTGTGAGAAACTGCATGTTACATGTATTCAAGCTGTTCCCCTTTTCCACTTCAGATATCTACATGGTCTCTAGAATTTAGGATTAATAGATTTGTTTCAATATGCTTACATGCATATCTTCTAATAGTTTTATGTTTTGGACAACTCAGGTGTCAATACCTAAGTAATGCAGTTCTACAGGCAAAAAATGCAACAAATAATGACGGGTTGGTAGGTTCTACTCGGAGTTCCTTTGATAGTGGATTCCTAGATTTGCTTGAAGGGAAGCTTGCTGTGCTTCGGTTTCAGATAAAAATCAAAGAGGAGTTCGAAGCTATGGCTTCTAGGTCTGAGGGTTTGCAAGGCACACCTGATTCCGTCCAAAATGGTTTAGTCCCCGAGGGAAGTTCAACTGCTGATCCTAATTTTGCAAATGCAATACGAGAGAAAGCTAAAGAGCTATCATCAGATGTAAAAAGCATAACACAGTTATATAATGAATATGCTGTTCCCTTTGAGCTCTGGGAGGTATTTTCCTTCTCTTTTTGGCTACATATAGGTTAAATTTGTCCAACTTTAGAATTTTCTCTTCTGGTGGATCACACTTCACATTATTTGTTAGTTTTGCACAAGCTGAATCTCTTTAAAGAGCTTGATAGTGAACTTAGCCACTAGCTAGGCGTTTTTGAAATCTTTTTGAGCTTTAGTATCTAGATTATTCTGAGCAATTTACTTTCACACGTCATGTTGTTGAAGAGTTGAAGTGGGGGATTAAAAGGCTGCATTTTTTGGTTCATCTTTGAAGAGAAAAAAATAAGGGATTTAGGTCATGTTATTTAATCAATTTCAAAGTTCTGTTACTACTTGTTTTATTTATCTTAATATGTTTTTGACAAATCCAACCCATTGTATAGGCCTGGTTTTGCACTACTTTCTTTTCCTTCCAATGGTACCAAGTTGGATGTGGGGAAGTTGTCACTCTTCTTTTGTTCCCTTCTTTCAAATAATATCTTCCTTGTCAAACCAAACACGAAGCACTACAGATTGTGTTGCATCTGTCATTGCTTTACTGGATGATTCGTGGTTATGTGTTATTCTTGTTGAAAAATTTGTCGCAACTAAGTGAAGCTTTGAAACTTCTTTAGTAAATCTCTTTTCACTGTTCTTCATTTCCTACATTTCTTTCAGATATGCCTGGAGATGCTTTACTTTGCCAACTATTCTGGTGAAAATGACAGCAGCATTGTCAGAGAAACATGGGCTAGACTTATAGATCAAGCTATTTCAAGAGGTGGCATTGCTGAAGCTTGCTCTGTATTAAAGAGGGTCGGGCCCCGCATTTATCCGGGTGATGGAGCTGTTTTACCACTTGACATTATTTGTCTTCACCTAGAGAAGGCTGGACTGGTATATGTTCCCAAATTTGTTAAACCCTTTTTATTTGGCCTTAAATGTTACCTTGTGGTTATTATTACTCCTTTTCCTCTCTAGATTGCCTTTTAATTTTATGAAAGCTGGAGTTGTTGCAATTAGAAGCCTTTTTATCTTAGATATGAATCCTTGTCTTTCTGCAGGAGAGGTTAAATTCAGGGGTTGAACCTGTTGGAGATGAAGATGTTGCAAGAGCCCTTGTTTCTGCTTGTAAGGGTTCAGCTGAACCTGTTCTGAATGCATATGATCAATTGTTATCAAACGGGGCTATTTTGCCATCCCCAAATCTTAGATTGCGTTTATTGAGATCTGTTCTAGTTATACTCCGTGAGTGGGCTACGTCTGTATATTCCCATAGGATGGGTATTGGTGCCTCGCCTTCCCGAGTACTGGAGGGAGGATTCTCATTGGAACGCACAGTTGCTAGCCAAGGAATTCGGGACAAGATCACTAGTGCAGCAAACAGGTTGAGTTCTTTATACTTTTAATGTTGTTCATTTGAAATTTCATGTGGGCATAATTTTTACCAATACAAATATGCATTATCTTCCGTTGTTTATGTCCATTGTCCTGATGTTCTGATCTTATTGACTTGTACTTGCAGGTATATGACTGAAGTGAGGAGACTTGCCCTTCCACAGAACCAAACAGAAGTTGTGTATCGAGGCTTTAGAGAACTTGAAGAGTCGGTTATTAGTCCTCATTCATTTAATCGATTTTGATATTTGTTGCAGTATATAGTGTTGTATCAATTGTCAAATAATTGTTTTCAAATAAGAGGTTTCAGATTTTATAACACTGGACGTGCTCTCGTGATTGCCCTCTTTATCCCATGTTATAAAAATAGTCTTTTGTGTATCAATTTAGAAATTAGAATATCATATCTGCTGGTCTATATTCAGCCAAGTCTTGCAGCGTGCTGGGATGTATCAACCAAGCTGTAATAGCAGGCTAATTTTGTATGGATTTCTCTGCTGCCGTGATAATTGACTTCATATTCCATTGAACTATATCAATCAAATAGTGTAATATGTTGTGTTAATTTAATTGTAGGCTTTTTTATTTTTTAAATTTCTATTTTTGAAGGATGTGCTAAACGTTTCGTAACATTCACGTACAACAGAGTTGGTACTAGTAATGTTAATGATTGTCATGGTTCTAACATAAGATGGTCTATACTATATAATCTATATGGGCTTGGCTACGGTGCTAATAATATACTTATTTGCATAAATTTAAAGAAGAGTTCAAGTATATCACACCAAATCATCGGCTCAGTATAGTTATCGTTTTTTTAAAATGAAAAATACAAATGTTAGCAGTCACTGTCAAAACTAAAAAGAAATCCAACCACGAAGATCATCCTATGAAAGTTGCAAATTGCTTCTGAAGAAAATTGGAGATGCAGGGGATCGAACCCTGTACCTCTCGCATGCAAAGCGAGCGCTCTACCATTTGAGCTACATCCCCATTTATTAATGAAATTGGAAACGTAGAAATAAGAATAACAAGAACAAATAATTATATTGAAACACTAGGCTAATGTCCCCAACTTCATCCATTTGAAGTTTTGAACCACGCCAAGATAATGAGGCTATGTAATTTGGCACATATAAAATGATAGATTATTAAGATATTATATTCATTCCAGTCAATATATATAAACACCACATTATTAAACTTACATTTAATGATAACTTGTAAAATGATTGATCTTTAGCAAATTCAAATAATAAAGAATATTCAAAGGTGCAATTTTCCGAGTTAATAATTGATACTTTACATGGATATATATTCACTCAGCATATATGAGTATGTTTGACATGTCATTTCAACTAGCTTATAACTTATTTGACTAGTTTAAAGCTTATTTGACTAACTTAAAAACTCTATAAAAATATTTGGCGAATGAGCTTATTTCAGTAGCTTAAAGCTTTAAGCTATAAGCTATCTCAGGTAGCTTAAAGCTTATAGCTTATTAAATATATTCTCATTTTTATCCTTATTATTTTATTAAAATTTCACCTTTAGTCTTTATGTTTTTTACTAAACCTATTTACTTATCAATTATCACACTTGTCTCATATGCACACTGTTTCCGCACACAAATAATTACTACTTTGAAATAAAAAAAATGATTTTATATTACAAATTACAAATTATTTGTTTGATTCTATTTAATTTAATAAAAAATAGAAAATTAAATAAGTAAAAATTAATATTATATTTTTAAGATGATATAACTTGAGTGAAATTAAAATATTTATAATAATTTTAATATTAATATCATATACGTGTTAATGTGAAAATAAAGTATTTATTTTAACCACAAGAGGTGGCACAAGTGGTGAATGCGCATTTTCTTAAGGGATTTCGCCTAGGCTCCTGACATTTTCTTATCCCAAGCAAGATTAGTTACGTGAGACCCCTTCCCCCGATATGATGTAAAAAAAAAAGCAAGCATTTTTCATGTGAGAGTTAGTAATTTACAGGGTGGTTAAGAAGGAACTTATAAAACGTGGAGAATTAGGATCCTAATTGCCTTCAAATAATTAATATATGCTCTTCTTCAAATTCCTTCAACAATTGAGATCCAATTTTCTACAACTAATTTACCACCTCTTTCTTTTGTTAATTTTTTGCAGCAGCATTTTATGGCAGTTGGAAACATTTTGTGGCGGTTCAAAATAATTCACTGAAGAAAATCTGGACCCCATTTTTTTGATATGTTCATCCTATCTATGGTATGAATTCCTCTATATATTTCTAGATTTAAATCTAACTTTTTCCGCTTATTAGTAGTATATTTTAATACACTAATAGACTGAGGTGGGTCGACCTTAATTGATCATGACTCTAACATCTTTTGAGCTGAACTCATTTATGGGCCAACAAAGGGAAACTCGGTTTGACAAATTTCTAAGATTAATATGGCGCACTAGTTTCTTAACATTTTTTTTAACGTAGCTTCTTAACATTAAAAGTTCAGTAATGTACATTTTTTTTTCATCAACAAAAAATATATATTAATAAATAGGTAAATGATTTGAAAATTATGAGTCTTTAAGAGTTAAAATTCGACTCTTCTTACCTATTTTTAAGAAAAACGGCTAGTTGCTGCACTGATTTCTGGTGTCCTTCTACTGGCCGTTTTTCAAAATGCTGCTCAAGCTGCTGCTGCTGGAAGAAGAAGTGTTCAACCACATAACTCAACTGGTTCAACTAGTTGTTAGTATCCTCTTAGGCTGTGCATGGTCAACCCGTTCCTCTGTCGTCGCTGCAGTCCCCTCCGCCCCACATAAAATGCTGATGAAGAAGACGGGTCAAAGTAATGAACAATGAATAAATAATGTAATAGGTATTCTAGAATTATGAATAATGTAATGGGTATTCGGACAATTTGAAGAAAGTTGAATCATATTTTATCATATATTGTTATGTTTTCTAAAAATGCCTCTTTCTATCATGTCATGTGTTCTCTTGCACTGTCCTCAATCCCACAAGAAATTTGAATAGGATTCATTCCAGCTGCAATTAATAACCTACAATGGGAAAAGATAAAGAACATGCTTAAGAGAAAGAAATTTAAGAATGCCCTTTTTAAAGTCATTGGCAATTTGGCATGGTGACAAAAGCAGTTTGATGTCTAGAGAAGTAAGCTCTAATTTCTGATTAAACATTTTGAGATTCATAATCAAAATTATTTGGCTGCAGATCTTAGTTAATAATAGATTTTTCTGCCTGCCAATTTTCTCATGTAGCTGGAATGTCTTGCGAAACTTAGTAAAACTGGTTGCATTTATAGGTTGAGGATTAGTGACGGATTCAAGATTTTTAAATTGTGGAGACAGTATTATAATTGTGCAAACACAGCACACACGCATGCGTGCGCGCACGCGCGCGCACACACACACATAACTTCACTCAATCAAAGAGAGTGTTTAGAAACATAATTAATTATCTTTTATATTTTTAAAAACCACAAATAAGTAAGAAAAAAATATTTAATTCATACATTTTTCATTTACAATATGTGGAGAAAACTCTTTAGATTGATACATTTTTCAAAGCTACTTTTAATATAAATAAAGACATATTTAAAATACAGTTCACTTTATTTCCACCTTTATTTTTCATAGATTTTTCTTTTATCATCCGATCATATTACTTATCACATCTTTTGCTTTCTTTATCTTTTCTTCCTATTTCTCTCTTTTCTCCACTTTACTTCTACCTTAATTCTAAACTTAATACCTAGTGGGGGTAAATATAAATAGTGTAAATAAATTGATATGATATCTAGTGGGGGCAAATAAACTGTGAAAATATAATTAACATTTTATCAATATTATACTACTAACAAATAAACTTTAAAACTAAGTGGGGCAAATGCACCCAATACTCTCCTATATAAATCCGTCCCTGTTGAGGATCATGAGCTTAGAGGTGTTGCAGGCTTGCAGCACTCAATGCTAAGAATGGTTATGCAGTAGGAAACATGATTTCTTAGGCTCTTCACTAATTACTTCTGCTGGAAAACTATAATAAGTTGTGTGTGCTTATATTATCTTCATGATTAATGACTTAATTGAGGAACCCTTTGAACTTTATTGCTTTTGTTAAGCAAGAGAGGATTTCTTCAAAGAATTAAACCATATAAAGGTCACCTACATAGATTCATTACATCCTATCTCAATAATTAATTTCTAAATCTGAGAATTTTGGTGTTAACAAAGGTTCATTATGTGTTGTGGTCAACCGTTGATAAATTTAAAGGAGATTAGTTACAGAACAACCCATGTGTAGGATGACTTCGCTATGTGTTGTGTTGTGTAGGATGACTTCACGATGTATCCACAATTTATATTGACATAATGTTATAAAATTTTGCAATTTTTTTTGTTAATTTTTCTATTAAAAAAATTCTTAAAATTCTCACTTAATGACAAAACCGAAATGACAAAACCGTTGGAGTGTGAAGATGATTTCGTGCTTCAAAGAAAAATCGAAAAATTGTTGACATGTCATTGGGTATGAATGAGAGCATTAGGTGACAATGAAGGCATGGTATAGAGTAGAGATAGTATAATACAAATCGCTATTGTTGAATGAACTTGTGGAATTTAGTGTGTGAGACAAACATCATATGAACCAAGATAAGACAGCGTAAGCTTTATATTATCCGCTTGGGCATGTTTTCATTGAGTAATTTAAAAAAGTTAATATTCTTTGAGTAAAATAAAGTAAAATCACTTTTAAATAAAATTACTGAAATTGACCCTAGATAAAGTGAAGTATGAAAAGAGTGAAATTGTAAAATAAAATTTAACACATGTTTCGACTTAGTAAGGACAAGCCGCTTTTTTTTCATAAGGTTATGTTCAATTTTCACTGTCAATGTGAGAATTGTATTAGTAGATTATTTATCTGTACTTCTATAAGCGACATATGGTCTTGGACGCATGCCCTAACCTATATATCGAAACCGAACACACTCAAATTTTTTTTAATCAAAATTTTAACACTTTTTTTTAGTTAATAAAAGCTTATCTATAACCATATTATTTATATAGGCATTTCTTTAAATATGAAAACACATTTTTACTTCTAAATTTACAATCCATGCTAACACACTTATTTTTAATGGATTCTTATAAAAATATAAAAAAATGAAGCTATTCAAATGAACTCATATTATCTATTTTGATTTCCCGTTATATCAACACAATTAAAATGAAGCTATTGAAACTAACACATGATGAGTGAGATTTTACCATATTAAGTTTAAATCGGCAAACTTATTAAGTTGAACAAAAAAGTTAAACACATAATTAACATTGAGTTGTATTCGTTAGATTTCATTTCCTAAATATCATAAGATGCTTAATATAATAGTCGGCGTCTGAATAGAGACCGAATGACGATGATATACCGAGTGATTCATAAAAAAAATTGCTTAGTATAATATGATTGGTCACAAACAAATTATGTAACTTAGTCACTAGGTTTCAAGTTTCAACCTCAGCTTGAGTTGGAAGTGATAGGTACAAGGTAGAAAGTAACCAATGCAGTCACTGACTGACTCAAAAACACCCACCTTTTTATAATCACACACAAGTACTCTCTTATATCCCAATTAGGTTTCATTTTCAATTTCTTTCCATTCCAAATTAAAAAAAGGGGAAAACAAAATTAGGTTTCATTTTCAATTTCCAATTTCTTCCCCATTTCAATTCCCAATTTTTGATATCAGATCTGATTCATCTCATCTGGATACCAAAAATTCCCCAAATTCAGTCCCTTTACACGTCAGAAAATAAAATCTTGAAGTTTGGATTTCATTGCTGATCCCCAAAAAGGGAAAAAAGTGAGGTGAGAAAAACAAAGAGTATCAGTGTCGTCTCAGAATGTTTCGTTTTGAACAGGAAAAGATCCGAAAACGAATTTGATCTCCAAAGTTTGCGACTTTTCACCAATCAACTGCTTCCCACCTTGCCGGGTATTTCTATGGCCGACGCTCTCTCGTTGATTCCGGCAGCCGTGCTCCGCAACCTTGCTGACAAGCTCTATGAGAAGCGGAAGAATGCTGCTCTTGAGGTTTCTACTCTGCCCCGTTTCGTTTCTTGGTTTTCAATTTGCTCAATTTTGGATTTTTGTTTTGTTTTTGGTAATTTGGGACTGTTGTTGATGATGGGTCTGTGTGTGCTTGTGTGTAGATTGAGGGGATAGTGAAGCAGCTAGCTACTGGTGGTGATCATGATAAGATAGCGGCTGTGGTCAAATTGTTGACTACTGAATTCACATTCTCACCACAAGCCAATCAGAGAAAGGTAACTTTTTTCTTTCTTAAATGTTTGTTTTATTAATTTGGATTCAATATATTTGTCATGTTATATGCTGGGTGATTTTTGTTTTCTAAGAATAAAATAATTTTGAATGAAGGGAGGATTGATTGGATTAGCTGCTGCAACTGTTGGGTTGGCTTCTGAAGCAGCTCAGCATCTTGAGGTTAGGGCTTGTTCACTTGCTTTAAGTTTTTTGTAATTTTGTCCTAGTTTGCTTCTTTGATCATCATGGCATACAATTGAGACTCTTTCCAGTAGTGAAATTATGCTAAACTTTTCCAGTAGTATATAAGAAGCTTATGAATGGTCAATGGGGGCTAAGTACTCCGTGCTTCTTATGTATGCGAAATAATAATATTGTAAACGAAAATGGTTATCCTTAAGGGAATGAACTGAAATATGTTGAATTCCTGGATGGTAAATCATATCTAATACTTGGTAGTGTTGTATTCTTTCGGAATGAACTAAATTATAAGCATGCATTGGTGTTATCCTTCACTTCATTATTGAGCTTATTTTGACATGCCTAAGGGTATATACACCATTGCTTTGCACTAACCTTTCTTGCTGACGTATTATCCTTGTAATTTGAGTCTTGACAGCATATTGTGCCCCCGGTGTTAAATTCTTTCTCTGACCAAGATAGCAGAGTTCGTTATTATGCTTGTGAAGCTCTATATAACATTGCTAAGGTGAGGATTTGATTACACTGACATATGTATACTGCTTCAATCTGATCATCTACTATCCTATAATGATATCTTTTATATTTTCTTTCAGGTTGTGAGAGGGGATTTTATTGTATTCTTCAACCAGATTTTTGATGCCTTATGCAAGCTTTCTGCAGACTCAGACGCCAATGTACAAAGTGCTGCGCACCTCTTAGATCGACTTGTGAAGGTATATGTTTTCCTGAACTCCAATAAGCTTTTGTGTGGCTTAATAAGTTTACAAATAGAAATTATATGCTGATTAGGCATTGATCCAAAAAGAATTTGAGTTGTTGTTCCTTTAGCTCAACTGATGATTGAACATTGCTCTATTGGAACAGGATATCGTGACTGAAAGTGATCAATTCAGGTGCACCATCCTCTGTTTATATTTTCTTGTTTATCTGTATGTGGAGTTTTAAATTTTCAGAAGACTCGTACATACAGAGATCTTTTAAATGTAATTTTTGAAATAGTTGAAATGTGTTACACCATGAGGTGTGAGATGTTCTCGTACTCAAGGAAGCAACTTTTTAATTTTCATAACCATAATAAGAAAATGAAAACCAACCTATTCCTCCCTATATGAATTTGCGCTGCCTCATTCCCCTCCTTTTTCCTTTTCTGATCTTTAGTATTGAGGAATTTATACCGCTGCTAAGGGAGCGCATGAATGTATTGAATCCATATGTCCGCCAGTTTTTGGTGGGATGGATTACGGTATTGGACAGTGTCCCAGATATCGATATGCTGGGCTTTCTTCCTGATTTTCTTGATGGTAAGTACATGGTTTGAAGAAGGGTCCTTGTCTTTCTTGACTTTTGATACAACTGAATTTCAACCACCTAATCATACATAAATATCTCAGGCTTGTTTAATATGTTGAGTGATTCAAGTCATGAAATACGTCAACAAGCTGATTCAGCTCTTTCAGAGTTCCTTCAAGAGATTAAGAACTCCCCAGTAAGTCTCCTGCTAATGCTTTTTCCGTTTTTGTTAGACTTGTAAGGATTCTGGCACTTTAAGAGTCCAATTCTTTTATGCCATTATCCCCCCTTTTTTGTTCATTTGTCATTTTCTGACTCGAGCAGTGCTACTCTTGAAGTCTGTAGATTATGGTCGAATGGCTGAAATACTGGTACAGAGGGCAGGCTCTCCAGATGAATTTACTAGGCTAACAGCTATCACATGGGTAAGTGGTATTATAATTCTGACTTAATAGCCCAGTATTTACTGATATAATACCCCTATACTTTAGTTTTGGCATTTTCTCAAAGCTATACTTGTTTTTTTTATATCAAAGAAATATTATTGGTTACTGATTTGTGATTCACTTACATTTTATATAATTTATGTATGCGCTTTCTTATTTGTACAGATAAATGAGTTTGTCAAACTTGGTGGAGACCAGCTTGTTCCATATTATGCTGACATTCTTGGAGCCATTTTGCCTTGTATATCAGATAAAGAAGAGAAAATTAGAGTTGTAGGTTCACTTGAGCTTTCCTTGTTTTCCTTCCTCTTTCTTCAACCTTTTTTTGTTCTCTGTTTTGCCCCTTTTTCAATTACATTGCTCCCTGCCATGTATACCAACAAGTTTAAAGTTATCTTTGGCATATGTTCAAGGTTGCTCGTGAAACAAATGAAGAGCTACGCACCATCAAGGCTGATCCAGCTGAAGGGTTTGATGTAGGAGCAATTCTCTCCATTGCTAGGAGGTGTGGTTTTTATAGCCTGATTAAAGAGGCTAGGAGTAGGTTTTAATTTTGTAAGACATGCAATTGAAATATTATGGATTTGTGTAGTGGCTACTTCACCACTTTAGAAACTTTTGGTAAATGATTGTCAAGGTCTTTTTTGTTTAGCCAAATCTATTTTGCACTGATTATTCTGTGAAATGATTTTGAGTGGTTTTCACTGATCAGGCAATTATCTAGTGACTGGGAGGCTACTCGAATTGAAGCTCTGCACTGGATATCAACCCTTTTAAACAAACATCGTACTGAGGTGAATTGGTTTCAGCTATTATTTTGTCATTTTTTGAGACCCCTGTAGATCTGTAGAGTTTAGTCTATCTGCTTTCTTAGTATAGCCAATGGAGTTACTTGTGGAAACTAGCTGTTGTTCATGCTCGGAATCATACTAGGTTTTTGGTTAAGGTACGCTAGGAGTTGGAGCTGTAGTTCTACTGGTGATTGATGAATGCTACTTGACTGCAACCAGCAAACAATGTCATTCCGCAGCATTTTTGTTTGTACCTGCTGTAGCTCTGCCTAAGTATTAAATGAGATGAGGCAGCATGCTTTCCTTTCACATGATTCAGGAATTAGGAATCCAATAAAATTATTATTTGTCCTGGTTTAATTATAGTGTTATCAGTCTTGGCTGATCAACTTGGAAATAATTATGGGATTTCTTGGCTATTTAAAAATTCAGTTCACTCACCTACCAATAATAGTAATACTTTATTTGGCATTTTTCTCTTTTTTGTGCAATAATTTATTTTTGTATATTAATGTCCTCCTCTCTTCTTTAAGTAATTATTTTTTCTATTTACCTGAAATTCTCTGCAAAAGCTTGTGTATCTCCTTTATTATGTCATTGAGATTTTGGTGCCCATACTCATTTATTGACTTTTCTTGTCTGAAATAGGTTTTGCAGTATCTAAATGACATATTTGACTCCCTGCTGAAGGCACTTTCAGATCCATCTGATGAGGTAGCTTTGTTATCCTGAAATCATTTTATTTTTTACTACACCTGTTCCATCAAATCATTCATTTCTAAAATCTTTGTTTGATCAAACCATGCTATTCTCATTATGTTCAACTTAGGATGTTCAGGATCAATACCTCCCCTCAGCCCCCCCCCCCCCCCAAATGCCTTGTTAACTTGACTAGAGCTTAATAAAAATGTTTTGTTTTTAAATATCTCCTATCTGTATTTATTTGCAGTATGTTGCACTTCTGGAAATTAATAATTCCTCACAATTTTTAATTGAATAGGTTGTTCTTCTAGTTCTTGATGTTCATGCATGCATTGCAAAAGATCCTCAGCACTTTCGGCAGCTTGTTGTTTTCCTGGTGCACAATTTCCGGATAGACAACTCTCTTTTGGAAAAGTAAGTTGTTTTTCTTCATCCAATATATTTAAGTTATTTGGTTTTGCTAAAATATATTTTTAACTGCTAATTTCCTGTTTTTATTAATCTTAATATATATAATATTCTAGGCGTGGTGCTTTAATAATTCGTCGACTTTGTGTGCTTTTAAATGCTGAGAGAGTCTACCGTGAACTTTCTACAATACTAGAAGGGGAATCCGACTTGGATTTTGCATCAATTATGGTTCAGGTAGGTTGTGACTTTACTGAGTGCGTAATTAAAAAGTTGCAATACACTTCTGCTCTATAGTCTTCACAGGTCTATGCCTCACTTCATCCCCAATTTTTGTCAATGAAACAGCTACCTTATATTTTTTTGCTTGCATACATTGGCAGGATTAAGTGATTTTAGTTTTAACTGTTACTCCATAGCTAGCTAACTTGTTTCACTTCAACTTATGCGCGGCCCTATAAAAACACTTCTGTTGGATAATTTGCTCATTCCCAACTTACACATTGGTTTTTAATGTTTTTATGCTCGACTATAATGAATTTTCCAGGCATTGAATTTGATCTTACTTACATCATCGGAACTATCTGAGATTAGAGATCTTTTGAAGCAATCACTGGTAAATCCTGCCGGGAAGGATTTATATGTTTCTTTGTATGCCTCATGGTGCCATTCTCCAATGGCAATTATAAGTCTTTGCTTATTAGCTCAGGTAGTTATCCATTACTTGGTTTTAATTTTTTGTTTGAATTTGCACACTCACACATCTGAACAATGTGTATTTGTGGACAATAGCTTAGATTTATCTGAATCATGTGGCCCCGTTTTTGTAATATTCAATTATCTTCCTTGACAGACTTACCAACATGCAAGTACTGTGATTCAATCTCTGGTAGAGGAGGATATTAATGTCAAACTCTTAGTCCAGCTGGACAAATTGATTCGCTTGCTGGAAACTCCAGTCTTCACTTATCTTAGATTGCAGGTACTTGATTGAAACATCTACTCTTCCAATGCAGTTCAAATTTAATCTCTTGATAAACAAATTTTTGATGCAGTCATTTCCCTAAAACTGATTCTAATAAAATTAAAGATTTGAACCATTAATGCGATTAAACATATCCTAGGCATGACTTGTATATCATCACTCATTTTGCATCTATTGTCAAGATGAGTCCAGGTAGGCTAGTTAAATAGGAGGGAACATTGTAAAGAGAGTTATCCTCATATAGCTCTATTGTTATAATAATACTCCATTTCTTGCGTTGTTCATCAATGGTTATTTAATTTTGCAGCTTCTCGAACCTGGAAGATATCCATGGTTGTTTAAAGCCTTGTATGGTCTTCTCATGTTGCTTCCTCAGGTATGTGCAACTTAAAATATTTGTTGTTTTAACTTAAAAAAGAAGTCAAGGCGTTCGTATTCTGTTCCTGTTGGCTGTGTTCAAACATCCTTTGGTGGTAGGCTAATTCTTAGGCGTTTTAACATTACTAACTTTATTTTAACTCTTTTTTCAAGATTTAAAATGACATTTTTCCTTGTATCACCGTGTGTAGTATACATCATGCTATGTACCGTTGTGTACTGCTATCACCATATTTATCATATAATTCATATTCCTATCCACTTAATCTGGCTATGTCCTGGTTGTGCCAAAAGAAAGGATATACATCTGTAGATTATGTAATTTAATGCATGTGATTATTTCTTGAAGGAATTTTTCTCCTCTAAATTGCAGAAGGATAGAGTAAGTCATCACAATTATTGATTGAGAAATCAATAGTTGAAATTGTGATCATATATTTGTGCATGCATAATAAACTATAATGTTCTTTACATCTTAACCATTGAATTCTCAATCAATTGTTGTGATTATTTGCTTTACTTTAGTTATTCTCTCACTTCAGAGGAGCTAAATTAAACTTGAATATATCAATTCTCAGAAATCTTGATATACCGATGGTTTTCTGTTTTGTATTGACACTTCATTTTATACCATTATGCAGCAAAGTGCTGCCTTCAAGATACTAAAAACTCGTTTAAAAGCTGTGCCATCGTTTTCTTTCAATGGTGAGCAATTGAAGAAAACATCCTCAGGGAATCCCTATCAATTTCTACACCACATGTCTGGTGGATCTCATACTTCTGAGGATGGTGACATAACTGCTGATAGTGGGAACTCACACAACGGGATAAATTTTGCTGCAAGGCTACAACAGTTTCAACAAATGCAGCGCCAGCATCGTGTGCATATGAAAGTACAGACACTGTCTCGCAAAAATTCCCCTTCCTTGTCCAAGGTTGCTGACTTCTTCATTTTGCATCTTACTTCTGTTTACGCTCAAACTTCAGAGATTAAGCAACATTGCCTGCTTCGTCGTTACTTCAGAAGACAAACTATTTTTTAAAACCTGCTTTTCAAAAGAAGAAAAGAAAAGAAGCCTGTTTGAACAAGATGTGTTATAAAGTTGAAAGACCTGTGACTTGAAAACTAAACAAAAACCGAAAACATGTCTGAAATGTTTTGGAATTTTAGTTTTAAAAACTGAACATAAGATCTGGTTTGAAGAATAGTTTTTTAATAGTTTATATTGAGGAGTTTTTCTCTTTTAATGTTTTTAAAAACTAAAAACTGTGTTACAAAACAGTGATCAAACAGATCTCCTTGATGCATTATTCAAGTCTTGAGTTGTGTTTTCTGATGTCTAAATGCAGGAGGCACAAAAACCGGAAGAACCAAAGCGACCACCGCAGTTGAGTGAGCTTAATATTCCTCCTTCAAGATCATCCAAGAGAGGTCCAGTGTAGCTAGAACGTTGCTTCTTGCCCATGTTCATTCAATCTTATTGTGCATTGATCCCAGTGTATGTGAACTTTGAATGGGATCAATCAGGTATTGATTTGTAAAATTGTAAATCATAATAGCTCGTTATTCTACCACCTATCATAGAAGGTTGGAAAGTGGGTTTTGGATAAAGCTTGAGCTTGTTGCTGGGCTATTCTTTTGACCATGTAAACGAAGATACCCCACATGGTTCTGTTGTTTTTGTTGAAAATCATGTGGGTTAGAGAGAAGGGGATATTTTATTTAGAAAAGTTGCCTTTTCTTGACCTCTTCATCATGTTCATGTGCTGCCATACATAAAAAATGTGCTGCCATACATATTATAATAAGGAATTAGCTGTTTAATGGACAAGTTGGCATGCTGCTGCCTGCTATAGATGCTCGTGATTTTGCATTTGCCTAGATGATTTAATTATATCAGTAGAATGTCATGGCCTGTTTAAATTGAATCAAAAGTTTCTACACGGCTAGGCCAGTTGTACAAGTGTGTTTAACAATGTAAAAGATCTGTAAAATGAGTAGGAAGTAGTAATAGCTGAGTTTAATAGTTAGGAATTAGGATGTTGATGTTTCTGTTGTCATTTAAGTTTAACATAAATTTGACTTTTAAGGCTTATTTGGTCACATAAAGTGTATGTTAGACCATTTTAAGCTTCTATTTCCGTCTGTCTCTTCTCCTTTGTTGTTTCTATTTTTAGGTAGTAATTTTTATTGTCATTTCTTATAATTGGATTGTTATGTGAACTTTATTTACTTTTTATTTAATTGCGTGCACCCTTTACCTGACAAGAATACAAGTTATTTGATATGATTAGATTTAAGTTGTGTTTATGTATGATAGTAAAATTCAGTGTTCAAAAATGAATGAGGTAAAGCTTAGCAGTACAAATTTAGAGCTGATGTGGACACTGACTATCCGAAGGCGTAAACAAGATGAGTTTGAGGAATGAATCAAAACGATTGAGAAAGAAGAGAAGGTGGGATTGAACGCGAGGAACAGTGAACTGATTGCGTTTATAGTTGAAGAAGAAAACTCTATATATTGAACAATTGTATTTAATTATTATTAAATTATTATTACTCTATTGTTTTAATTAATGTATAATTTTAGTCTATTGTGAATGTTTAGTGTAAATTGAATTCTTCAATTTATTTAATCATTACAATTTAACTTCCATTACTTTTTTATTTAAAATTCATTCTCATTATCTACTTTAAATCTTTGAAAAATGAATCAATTAAAATTATTGAAACTATTTTCCTACTTAAAATTCCCCAATTACAATATCAATTTTCATCCAAAATAAATAGAATAACTCTACTACTATCAAGGTCCTTGCATATTTTTTCATCCATTTTACTTTCCGGTCGAATTAGAAAGGCATGTGGCAGTTGTGTATTTTACGGAACGTCACGCATTCGGTTATTTCCCCGCTGTGAACTCCACCCTCACTCTCACTCGTTTCCCGCTCGGTTCCTCATCCATCGATTTTGAATCTTGTTTCCCTCTGGTGAAGGAAGTAAGTCTGTGAATTTTGGAATTCAATCTTGTTTCCTCATGATTCTTCTCTCCCTCGCGATTTTGAATCTTGTTTCCTCATGATTCTTCTCTCCCTCGCTCTTAATTGTTTTTCGTTCTTGTTTTTCTTGATTCAGCATGTATTACTCTGGTACTCCTCCGATTCCGATTCCTCGCAGCGTGCCGCCACTTCTCCTGCTCGTGGCAGAGGCGGACGCACTTCCGGTCGCGGCTTCCGTCGTGGCTCCTCCGTTCGCGCTCCACCTGCTCCGAACTCTGCACCGCGTCCCTCCGCTGCACCGGCTCCGCGTCCCTCCGCTCCACCCTCCACTCTACCTGCTCCGAACTCTGCTCCGCGTCCCTCTGCTCCACCCTCCGCTCCACCTCGTGACAACTGTCTGCGTCCCTCCGTTATCACCTCCCGCGGTCGCGCCCCTCCTCGCTGTCCCCGGTTCCACGATTATGATTCAGATGGATTGATGAAAGATGAATCTGGAAGAGCATTGCCCGGCGATTATGGCTTTGAGGGCTACAACATTGAAGAGCGTTCCGACTCTGACGCCGGAGAGTGACCTTCTGACTCTGCATTGCTTCAATTGGCTCGCCATGTTCGTGGAATTGTTATCGTTCTACATTTTTTTTTTGATATTTGGATGTGTCTGTTTTCCGAATATTAGCAAGTTTGAAATGGAAATCTTTCTAGGTATGTGTATGGTTCCAAGTTTGAAGATTAAACACCACTGCAATTGATTCTAAAAGCCAAAATCATTATGACAATTTTATTTGTTCACACATGTTATTGTTCTGAAAAGGAAATTTTAAAAGAGCATGTAGAGATCTTTTTTCTACTCAGTTTATGTCGGTGGCTCATTTTCTCGACACTATGGTAGCATTTGGCAGAAGAACTATGGGCATTGAAGGAAAGGAAGGAATAGAAGGAAGAGGAGAATGTACAGCAACGACAACTCAACCCAGAACCATTCGGTGCGTAACCCACACGATAACGATTTGGGCTGGGCTTTGGATTAAGGCAAAGTTGAGAGGCTTTCAAAACTCTGTGTTTGAATGGAAGACGAATCCAGGGGCGTGTCTCTCGGTATTGTAACTTTGTTGGGAAGCTTTGTGGGGTGGGTTTTGTGTTTTATTGGGTTTTGTCATGTGGGAGTTTTGTGGTTTTGGTTTCATCCGTTTGTTGTGTTGTAGGGGTGGTCTTTGACCATGTTATTTGTATTGCTTTGAACTTCTAGATTAGACTGTTATTTATTTATTTTTTCTTCTTCCTCCTTGTATTTGGGTTTGGCATCCATTGTGCTAAAATTGAATATAATTCATTGGCTTACAAAAAAAAATATTCAAGTATGCATTGCTTGAATGTTTAATTGACAAATCATCCAATTTGTTGTGTATGGCTCATAGGCAGTGTCATTGACACCTGAAATTATTATATTTAAATTTTCAATTATTATAAGAAATTCTTCGGTACCTTTTATAATTCTACTAAACAAAATTATAAAACAAAAATTAGCCCATTAAACTAATTTTATTTTCCCTATTCTTTTTATTTTAGGAAATCCATCATGACAATCATATACAAATAAATATAACCAAGTGGGTTGGTGTAGTGGTTCAACACTTCATTCTTTAAGCAAGTAGTTGGGGGTTCGAATCCCAACTTTTGCGAATAGAAAAAACTTTTGTATATTTATTTAAATATACAAATAAATATAATTATTATGCTTATGCAAAGCAAAATCGAACACATTCATGACATAAAAAAACTTCCCATTTATGTTTGAGTTTAATGGATATGCACTGACAGTGTAAAATAGTTTTACACAGTCATCCAATCAAAGCATGTCACATAGGAGAGATAATTACATTTGACTTTAATTTTAATTAAAAGAATAAGATATTTTTTGATTTGGCGGAATTCAATTGGATGTCTGTGTAAAACTATTTTACACTGTCAGTGCATATCCATTAAACTCTTTATGTTTTCTTATCCAAAATTTAATTTAATTTTTTTAAATTCATAATTTTTTAATAAACATAACAAAAATATCACATATTTTGAAAATTTTCGCCCTATAAACAAAAAAGATATCCATGCGCGGGTCAGTCGTTGAATATTATAAGGTGGACTGTGTTCAAAAGATCCACTAGTGAATCATTATTTTTAACCAAAAGATATATTATTAAACAAATCAATATTGTGAGTGATATCGACATAACGGGTGGACCATTTTTAATTTGGTCCAAGGTATACCGACACGGCGACACTCAATAAGGTATGAAGCTAATGTTTTAACTTCTATTTTTTCATGATTTAAACACTTGCTAAGCTGATTTCTTTTAATATGAAAGTTGTCGTTCACACGCTTTAGTTTTAATTTCTGTCATTAAGCTAATTTACGATCAAATGTTTGCTAGTTGTAATTAAAAAGGACTTAACTAAACTGGAAAAAGACTCCTAAAAATTGACAGTGATAACTAAGTGTGTTTGAATACTGACCAAGTACAGTATGAACAAGATTTTCATTTCAACTAGCGGGATTACCCGTGCCGATTTTCATTTCAACTAGCGGGATTACCCGTGCAGGGCACGGGTGACTTTTGTTATTTACAATTTAAATTTCATGTAATATTATGTTTTGTATCTTTTTAGTAAATATATTTTAACAATTGTTTCAACTATATGTTCTTAATAGTGATAATTATGTATTAATCTACCACAACTTTTTACTTATAAATTTTTAATTATTTAAATATGAAAAAAATTAAATATTTTAAATTATAAGACTTAAATTCACTCAAATTTTTATATATGCATTAAATCAGTATTTTAATTTTTTTATACATGTTTAATTATTAATATTTGATTGATTATTTTTCATATCAATGTTTCTATTTATAATAGCAATACCACTAATAATAATATATATATTTTTTGATTCAAAATGTTTGGTGAATGTGCATTTCCTTAAGGGATTTCGCCTAGGCTTCTGGTCCGGGTTCGATCCCCTCTAAGGGAAAATATAATACATTTGTGGTCAGGGACATTACTACCGTATCCCGAGCCAGATTAGTCACGTGGGGCTCTTTTCCCCCGTGGTGACTGGTGGCCAAAGGACAAAAAAAAAAAAACATGTAACAACAAAATGAAACCCCACTTCTAATAAAACTCAAATCAAATCATAGGAGAAAATCGCCAGATTAAATAAACCAAAATAATAGATAATTTACGAAAATTATTTAAATCCAGAGGCTTCTCTTATTTTTGAATAAACTCTCATGTGACTATTACTTTTAAGTTTGAACTCGTTCCTCTTTTTTGTCCTTGGCTCTTCGATCATACCTTTGGTAACCACCGCCTACTAGGGACGATGGAGGAAAAATTCATTTTATCAATCCAAGCAGATAAATTGAAGGATGTTCGTCTTTCCCCTTCATGATTTAAAAAAGGGGTGAAACAATATATGATGGTAAATAAAAAATGGATGAATAAGTAAATAATATGATCATGAAATAGGGGTGTTCATAACCGAACTAAACCAATTAAAACCGCTCAAATCGATCCAAAAAAACCAAAAACTGAAAAACCGAAAATAGCAAAAACCAATATTTACGCTAATGGATCAGATTGGTTTTCAGTTCCCATGTTCTAAATCGTACCGATCCAAACCAAACTGAAAGTATTTATTTATTTAAATTTTGACATACATAATTACCCATTTAACCATACTTATAATATTTTATTCCATGTATACCCAAACCTTTACAGTAATGTGTTTAACATTTTTCAAGTTAGGAGACATATGTCTTCTTTTCATTTAGCGAAAGTGAAACATATCAGTGCGTACATAATTCATTTCTTACAGTATTGATGTTAGTGTTAAGCATGATATCTTGTCTCTGTAACTTTTACAGTGCTTCTTGTTTTATGATTTTATTTTCTATTTTGTTATGTATTTCAAGATTTTTACTTTCTTTGAAAAACTGAAATCCAATCCAATCCGATAAAAATTGGATCGGATTTGAAAAAAAAATTGGGTAATTAAATTATAAAACCGAAACGATTGATAAATTATTTTTCTCTATAGTTGTTTCAAATGAAAGAAAAATTGAAGGTGAAAGTTCCTTATCATGAAATTGAATAAAGAATTGGAAACAGAAAAATGAAATGGAGGAAATAGAGGAGTATGAAAAATATGGAAGAAAGTTGAAAATACTTACCATGGAGTAGACGAACGGAGAAAAAAATAGGATGAGTTTTTTTCATAAGAAATTTCAAAGATGGGAGGAAGAAGTATAAGATGAATAGGAAATGGAGGAAAATGGAAGTCCTTGCCTTGTTTTCGAGGAGGTATGCACAAACTGACAAAAGGATGCTGAAATATTTTGATTTATTAATGTTTAATTTTTTCCTAAAATAAAATACTCATTATTGGTCAATGAAAAATTAATCAGAAATTAAACATATCAACAAAATTACTTGTATTAAATGTTCTAAGGATTCATTTATTAAATTATATCAAAATGTTATAGATTAAATAAATAATGTGAGAAATGTCTCAAAAGAGCAAATGAATTCTCTAACCAATGCACATGTATAGCAAAATTAATTATTTTTGCATTAAGATAAAATTAAAGCATTACCTAGCACATGATTGATAAATTATTTTTCTCTATAATTGTTTCAAATGAAAGAAAAATTGAAGGTGAAAGTTGCTTAACATGAAATTGAATAAAGAATTGAGAAACAGAAAAATGAAAGGGAGGAAAGAGAGGAGTATGAAAAATATGGAAGAAAGTTGAAAATACTTACCATGGAGCAGACGAACGGAGAGAAAATCATGATGGGTTTTTTTCATAAGAAATTCCAAAGATGGGAGGAAGAAGTATAAGTTGAATAGGAAATGGAGGAAAATGAAAGTCCTTACCTTGTTTTCGAGGAGGTATGCACAAAATGATGCTGAAATATTTTGATTTATTTATGCTTAATTTTTTCCTAAAATAAAATATTTATTATTGGTCAGTGAAAAATTAATCAGAAATTAAACATATCAACAAAATTATTTGTATTAAATGTTCTAAGGATTCATTAATTAAATTATATCAATTTAATTTCGAAAATGTGGAATATTTCATTTTTGAAATTTCAATTCTTTAATTAATCTTGTCTAATTTAATTAAAATTTTTCGTTATTTCTTACAAATTATTTCATTGTTCCAATAAATTATCAATTCTTGAGCATCAAGGATTTTAAAAATTGAATTTCAAAAGACAATTAATTATACTCATTAATTGTAGGAATTAATTAGAGCCATTAATTTCAATTATAAGAAATCAAAATTGTAGTATCTAAAATAGGAATATTTATTCAATTGCAAAATTTTCAAAAAATTAAAAAAAAAATGATGCTAAAAATTTTTAAAAAATATATTTATTTTATTTTCAAAAAAAAATTTGCTCATCACACTCATTTTACAAATAATCTAGTAATAATTAGATTTTAAACGATTACTATAGTAAAGGAAATTCGAATTTCAAAAAAATTAATTTATATTTTAAAATCATTTTAACCATAATATTAAAGAAAAACAAATAAATGAATTTTAGAAAAATAAAAATTAAAAGATCCAATATTTATTTCTATTTGAAATAATTACAAATATTTATTATAACTATTTAGAATATTGTTAATTAAAATAAAGGGATTGCAATTATTTTTAAGAATCGTATTTTCAAATTTGTAATATTTTTTTAAAATATTTGATTTATCTTAAAAAATAATTTCAGGGAAAATAAAAAATTAATTTTTTTTAATCAGAATTGATTATTTTCAAAAAGTTTAAATCTAATTATGAATTTTTAATAATGGATGAAATGAAATAGGTTTAGAGATGTTCATGTATTGTATCATGTTTTCGAAAATATGGAGGGGCAGAAAATAATATTATTTGGAATTATATCCTTACTTTGATAGTTTTTATAAGTATTACTTATGTTTTATTCTTAATAAAGATTTTACCCATATTAAACTTAGCAATTAATGTGACAAAAAAAAGTGGAAATATATTTTTTTGTTTTGGAAGGAAAATGAATTACTTAAGAGGAGACATGTGGCATAGGTCTTCTAGAAGAAAACCTTCTTTTCATATATATATAGATATAGATTGAAAAATTAAAATAACATTTACGTTGAAAATAAAATTAATTTTATTTTCTGATTTTTTATTATTTTTGTTCTATTTTCGAATTCAATTTTTTTTTATTATATTAGATATATTTTCAAATAAAATTCCTAGTAAAGGTTACATAAAAAATTGAAATTAAAATCAATATTAAATATTGAAAATCTGTACTTTCGAAACAGATGAAAAATTAAAATAATAATTACGTTGAAAATTAAATTAAGAAGTATTTTTTCCTATTTGTGATTATTATTTTTTATTTTCGAATTTAATTTTTCTTATCATATTTGTAATGTTTTCAAATATAATTCCAAGTAAAGGTTATATAAAAAATCGAAATTAAATATTAAATATTAAAAAATTAAAACATTAATTGTTGTGATAATTCAATTAAAAAGGATTTAAAATATTTTTGAACTTTTAAATAAAGGTTACATAAAAATTGGAATTACATTAAATGATATTAAATAGGGTGAGTCATGATTGTATGTTGTGACAAAAAAGTAGAATGAATATTTTTTTTCTTGGAGAGAAAATGGATGAATATGGAGGTGCCATGTGTCATAGATCTTCTAGAATAAACCTTATTTTCACATATATATAGATTTTTGGAATATTCCATTTCTTGGAGAAAAAATTCCAGAATATGCTCTAGCTTTTTGGATCAAATAGGATAATAAGGTCCACTAATGGAAAAAACCTTGGAAATTTGTTTAGTAATGAAATGTTTATTAATGATGTGTGTCTCACATATAAATTATTTGTTTGATTTGTAGAAGTTTTAGCAAGAAAAAAAAAGCAAATTTTTTTAAAAAATTGATTTTTTTTTCATTTTTGAATTTAAAAAAGGTAATTAATTATATCCATTGACTTTAGTTATTAATTAGAGTCATTAATAACAATTATAAGGATAAAATGTTTAATATAGATTAAAATTTCGGAAGAATAAATCAAACTTAATAAAAACATGATGCTTATTTTCCAATTTACCGAAAAATCATGATGCTGGAAAAAAATATTTATTTGATTTGAAAACATTAATTTTCTCATCTAAGTAAACCAACAACCAATAATATTAATTAGATTTTCAACAATTATTATAATGAAGAAAGTTAAATTTCAAATGTAAAATTAATATAATACTTCCTTCCAATATATTTTTTTAAAAAATTTAAATATATTTTTTAAAAACATGTTAAAGACATAAATTATAGGTTAGAAAATAATGATAGTTTAAATTAAAAGTTTCAATATTTATTATCAACATTGCTGTTGGAGTTGAATAAACAAAGGATTCCAATTTTTGTTGTGTATTATATTTTTCAATTTGTAATAAAAAAAACTAATGTTAGATTTATTTTTAAAATAATTTCAAGTAATTTTTATATTTAAAATTTAAAAAGTGAGAAAAATATTTCGAAATAATAATTTTTTTTAAATAGATTTCGTAATATTACTTGAATTGTCACAAACTTTCAAAAATATAATATTTAAAAATATACATTCAAATGTATCATATAGGATAAGGAATTATTAATAATAAATGAAATTAAATAGGTGAGAGATGAAATATGTTGTAACAAAAAAGTGGGATGTCTTTTTTTTTCTTGGAGGGAAATTGGAAGAATTTGGGGGTGCCATGTGGCATAGGCTTCTAGAAGGAAACATTATTTTCATATATACTCCCTCCGTTCCTGATCTTTTGTTGTTTAAGGTTATGCACATTGTTTAAGAGTGCAATCATTGATAAATTTGTTGACATAAACACCCCCTATTTAATGTTGAGAGAGTGAAGAGAGAGAGTGATAGTTATTGGTTAAGAAACTTGTTATGATTTTGATTGGTAAAAATAAGAGGTGGTAGGTGAGAGATATAGTATTAAATGAGGGTATACATGGAAAAAATTGAGAAAAAATGCATTGGGTTTGTGAAACTACAAAAGTTTTGAAATTTAGACTAAAAGTTAAAACAACAAAAGATCAGGAACGGAGGGAGTATATAGATTCATGAGAAACATTCCTTTTACCTGAAATCTTAATGTGTGAGTGAAGATGATTGTACTGATTTAGTGTTTAAATATGTAATAAATGACTTATATTTGCTTTGAAAAGTGGGATTGAGCTTTCATAGGTGGAAATCGTGAAAGAAGGAGGGTGCTCCCTTTTCTTTCATGGACATCAACTCCCAACACAAACAGGGTCATAAACGTTAAACCAGTCATAACCTAAGTGAGTTTACCCGTAAATGGTGCAATGATGAGAGTAAATATTAAGAGGGCTGGACAATGCATTTTCATTTTGTGTTAAGAATGCTTGTTCCTTAGTCAACTTTAGCAGTGGAACTCATTTCTATTTTTATTTTTTTCACATATACATACATCTACAAGTGCTGATTAGTAATCATAATCTCAGACATTAGCAAATGCAAACTCTAACTGAAACTTTAAACTACAAACTCAAGATGAATGATCTATATCCCAGTGGGCAAACATCTGAATAGTCACTTGAAACCTCAGCAGTGGGATACCAGCCTCAGTCAAAAAGTTGAAACAGTGTTCTTTGGGTAACATTTGATTCTTGGTTTATACCTCATAGAGCATAGATCTTCTCAATGTCAGAATTATATTCATCATCCAAATCTGAGATATGTGCAGAGTAAGACCATGAGAAAGATTTGCTTCCACTTGCTCTCTTGATCCGCCTCTGCGAATCGCTGCGAAAAATCCCAAAATGTTGGCGAAACACAAAGTAGCACAAGATTGCTAGAGTCCCCAAAAGAATTGGCACTCCCAAAATGGTGATGGTAATAGCCATCCATGTTTTCTTTCCAACAACTTCAAAAGCTACTGCAAGAAAAGCACCACAAGTGCAAGCACATGCAGCCCACATGAGCTTGTTAACCACTGACACAATCTGCTTTTGGGCTCTAGTGTCCCATGCTACCAAAGTGATCTGAACCACAACAACTGCAAGAGAAATGAAGAGGGATGTTGAATTCAAGAAGCAAAAAACTTGGAATCCAACATGATCCGCTATATTCGCCTTCCCTGTCTCTGATCCTGTCATTATATATTGACCAGGCAAATTGAATATAGCCAAGAATGCTATAGAGGCAAAAAGGACAGCAACAACTGTGACGGAATTAATGGTGTTTTGAACTGCTTCTCTGTGAAGTTTCTTCAGTTCTTTAGCGATGCCGGAGACTCGTTTGCGAGTTTTTTCATTTTGTATAAGCTGTGACTGCACCTCATGCTTTATATCACTCACTGTTCTTTTAAGTTCCATGGCTTCATCTACTTTGCCAACATGCCTGGCATACTTAGCACCATATTCTGAAAGGGCTTCCTTGATTTCTAAAGCTGAATCTCCATATGGAAGTTTATCTGCCAAATCCAAGGCTGTTTCTTGTTGCTTATTGATGGCATTAATGTCCGTAGCTGTATAGATTAGCAAAAGGTTCACTATCTGGAAAAAAAATTCCATGTGTTAGTAAAGGAAGCTAAAATAAAAATGAGGCAGAAAAATCCATTGCAACAAAAGTCAAGAAAGGCAGCAAGCGCATTCATTTTGTTCAATTTATGTTTAAATAAACCCCAGCATATGGGATATGTTTAGCGCAAACGGATATTAGCACTCACTTCGAGACAAATAGAGGTAAACAGAACTTTTCTTATGGATTGTGATGAAAGTCCGTTCACGTTGCACTCAATTGGTATCCAAACACATAAGTATAAGCACAATTTGGGGATAAAAAGTCACATGCTTAGTTCCCTATAAACCATATAGGTTAAATATACCGATTTGACTGCTCTAAAGAGGGAGGCACACTTTAGAGGATAAGTGCGGAGTTATAAACATTGATCGGAAAATCAATAATTTGGATTTTATCAAACTTAATAGTTTGTTATGCATGTACAAGTATTTTTCATGATTTTAATCATTGATTGAAAAAGCCATAGTCATCTATTCACTTTATCCTCTGAAATGCACTCCATCACTTTAAAAGAGTTAAATCTCAAATTACCACGTACCCCATGCCATCTAAGATCTTTCCCATCTAACAACTTGCTTATGTTCAAGAAAACCAAGATTTGATGAAACCTGAAGCAAATACATTTAAAAACAAAAAATCTACAATTATGTTTGGATACCTGTTGGCACTGGTGCAAATGGGCGTTAGTACTCACTTCGAGATGAAGAAGTAAATGAAATCCTTTGTTACGAATTGGGATGAAAATCCGTTCACATTACACTCAACTAATATCCAAACACTTACTGCAACTATGGTTCAAGAGAATGTGAGTCTAACCTGTGAACGGCCTTTCCTTGTCGCCATGTGAAGAGCTGTATTACCCTTCTTATCTCGTTCATTCAATATAGTAGGATCAGCTAGTAAAATCTCCTCCACCACTAATGTACTCTGTCCTTTGACAGCCATGTGCAGTGCAGTTTGACCCTTTTTATCTTTGATGCAAACTATTCCAGGATCCCGGGCAATAAGTGCTTTCACTATACGAAGGACATCATACCTAGCAGCATTGTGTAATGAAGTTTTGCCATTTTTCCTAACTATAAACATGGAACTGACATCAACATCCAAAATAGCATTCACCACATC
This sequence comes from Lotus japonicus, assembly GCF_012489685.1. Lineage (NCBI taxonomy): Eukaryota > Viridiplantae > Streptophyta > Magnoliopsida > Fabales > Fabaceae > Lotus > Lotus japonicus. The sequence goes on along the minus strand of NC_080044.1, from coordinate 82,821,627 downwards.
CAAGTGGTCTTGACCTGCAGCAGCATATAGAGGGCTTGTGTTCGTGGAATCACATAGCTTACAAACCTCAGGCCAAGTACTCAAAAGCTCCCTCACGATATCTGGAAAAAAGATTGGCCATGATAAGATATCCTAATTGAAATCCTTAACTATATCAACATTCCACTGATAACTTAAACTATTAAACAAAAATAAACTCATGTGATTTCAAAGTTAAAAGGGTACGCCTCTTTCCAACTAAGAACATGTTTGGTTCAATATTTGTGAGAGTTAAAATTGATTCTCCATTGTCAGAATCAATTTTTGGGTGTTTGGACGTTTCCTTCACCATTGATTCTAGCTCTGGAACTGATTATGAGAAAAAACTACAAATCGCCCTAGCTTTCGTGGTGAATATAATCAAGTATGGGATTTTACAACTGAATTTCACATTAGCAAAGCAAAACCACTTTCTTATAAAAGTAACCAAACATAAATCATTTCACTTCTAATAAATTGTTTGTTTGGATCAGCTTCTCTTTCGTTAGAATTCATCATAGAACCCAAAAGCTATCAGTGATAGAAGGGTTCCAAACATGCACTAACTACCTTTTATTTGGAATCAATTTTAGCAAAATCAATTCTATCCCCAACCAATTCTGAACATTGAACCAAACACGGACTAAGCCAGCTAGTTGATCCATTAATATCAATCAAACCAACTCAACAAAAATGAAAGGAAGAAGCAGGAATACCCAGATGGCCACGCTTGGCTGCAACATGAAACGCGTTCATATCAGACCTGGACCGAATCTTAACAACCTCATAGTCACACAACTTGAGCAAGAAGCTGAACACCTCCTTCAGATTACGCTCTGCAGCGATGTAAAGTGCGGTCTCTCCAGCATCGTTCTGAAGGGACATCACTTCAGAAAGCGACGATGATGATGATGATGATGATGACCCATCACCACCACCATCGTCGTTTTTCAGCTGCTCCACCACTTTCTTCAACCCATCAAAGTCCCCAGATCCAACTATGGAGAAAATTGATTGGTGGGTTATGAAACGTAGAGCCTTCGACTCCATCACTCTCAAAAAAGATTGAAACTCTGCATGAAACTCTGTTTTTCAACTGGCCCAGATGAGAAGATGCTGTGAAAAGTGTGAAACTCTTCTCTGTAACAATGAAAAAAGTATTCAGAGAGAAAGTGAGAGAGAGATGAAGTGGGAATTGAGATATGGATGTGAGCATTGAGCACCAACCAAGTGGTTGTTGTTTTTCTCCATTCCATTGATTTCAATCTCTTCAATTATTTGGATTGGAGTGTGTAATAAATGATATCTGATAATGTTTGATTTTGATGGTGAGGTCTTTTTTCTACAGAAAATCCAAGTAATGCCATTGACTTTCACAATGAGACAACACCACCAATGCAAGCTTTAAACTACATCTGGATGTTAAGAAATAAAATAAAATACTAATTAAACCATACCAGTTGATTTAAGATTTCTTTTCTGTCTCCTTCATAAGAAAATTCAGGGTGAGGGATAAGTTTTTTAATTAAACATTGATATGTAACTAGGGGCTGGAATGTGCTTGTATGGTGATAGATACTCTACCTAAACTAAGAATAATATAGTAGTCTTATTATATATTATAGGGACATTATAAAGTCCAAAATGACTTCATGATAGTTTTTTTAGTAAAATCATGACATAACTGATGCCACCAATTGAATTATCCTATTTGATGTTGAAGCAAACACATTACCATTATTTGTTATATAAAAATGAAATTGTGTAAATTTATGTATCGTAGGTAAACTTTTCTTAGTATCGTAGGTAAACTTTTTCCCCTTTAATAAAGATGGAACCTCACTTTAAAGGAAGAAAATTAATGGAACCTCCAAAGCTGGAGCATGATTCTGTTCGACAGCTAGAAAGCTTGCATCATTTTCTTTAACTAATGAAAATTGTCAAAAGGCTTTTCTTCCATCAACGGAACTCTGAATCCAAAATAATAATGTTAAACATCTATTTGGACGCCCCACAAATATCAATCGATTTTAGTATTTTGTGATTTGGAATACAAATTCTTTTGAATTAACTGTAGTTTTGAATATTCCTTTCCATAAATAATTTATTTCTTAGCTTCTCTAGATTTACTTGGACTAAAAAATACAAGTGCAACGGTACATATGCCCAATACCAATAAAGCACAATACGAGTTTGATAGTGTTCATTAAAATTTAAGTTCAAAGCAAGTACATTTTACACAATCTAAATAGATTTCTTTCACCACCCTACTACTATATTTAAATTCAAACGAAGTGAAATCTGTATGTTAAAAGGTGTTAAATTAAATAAATTTTTAAAATTAAGTAGGCAAAAAAGAATTGGCGATTAAGAGCTGATCCCTTGTGGACAAGATTGCAAACCTTGTCACAAACTTCATTCGCATGTAATTCAAAGATAACTTAAGTATTTTGATATTTTCTGTGGCGTCTACTGGTCTATCTTTTGCTTATACTACAATAAAAAATACAAGTTTCGCAGTAGACTTGGTAATAAGTTAAAAAAAACATTCATAAATTAATCAACCCCTTAAAGAATACTTCTTCCCACTGAAAGGCTGAAATTTGGGTTCGTCTTTCTCTTTTGGTGGCTCTGGTTTTGCTGCCTCTTTTGCCTGCACAAAGGAAGATGGTAGAGCTTAGCAATCCATCAATTACCATCCAAAGACTATACATATGATTGGAAGTATTGGCAAGAAGCATAGCATGATTACAAATCTTTCCACAATTAATTATAAAGACAGAATCAATTATGGGGAGAAGCTTTCGTGAGTAGCTTCTGTGAGTGTCATAATTGATTTTAAGAACACATAAGCTGATCTAAACCTGCTAGCATTCAAGGAAAAGCATTACCTTTCCTGTATCTTTGGTGCGGGCTGGATTTGACCCAAACACAAGCTTGCCCTGAGTTTGATTAGCACTACTTTGTGAACTTGAAGCTGTGGATGATTGTGAATTGACACTAGGAACATCAGGTTTCTTGTCCTTGGTCCCTGATGAGGAAACTGGAGGTGGCTCATACTTCAAAGGTTTTCCATCCAAGCGTCTCCCAGCACCAGTAAATGGGTTGAACTTGGGTTCAGTTTCAGCAGGGGTCTCCTGAGCTGTAAGGGAATAAGAGCTGTCAGTCTTCATAACAAAATAGCACCAAAAATATGTATGAACATGATGGCTATCACTGCACAATGCAACAAACATTACCACCCCATTTATTGAAGATTGAATATAATGTCAATAAAATAGTGAATCATGAAATATGAATCAATACTCATTAACAGCAAAGATTCGAGGATATCAAGTTCAAGTTACTATGTATACAAGTCATAATCACTAATCAGCTTGCAGACAAATAATCAGTAGCACATCCACACACACACACAAAAAAAAAACACTCCTCAAAGTTCAAAGCTGACACTCTAGTGCTAGACCATATTGATTGGGTAACCCATCTCTATTACGGGTTTTTGGTATCTATATATAGTTTATAAAATTCAATTTCTTATAATAAGCTTCCAATACCGTATGTAGAAGCATGTAATACTCATACACACACAAAAGCATCTCACAAGACAGAGAAAAGAGACGAAATGACAAACATAAGTGAATAACTACCAGCCGCTGGTGCCTTTCCCGCAGAATGTGGAGCAGTCGGCTTCTCAGGCTCCTTATAATCCAAGGGAGGAGCAAAGTCCACCTCACAGTCAGTCTCAATGATGCTTATAGCATTGGCAGGCTTAGTTTCAATAATATCTATGTAATATTTCTTGTTGTTGTAAGCCACCATAATGCTATCACCAGTAGTCAAGCAGGAAAAATTCCTCAATGTGGTTTCTAAGCTGCATGATAAAATACAATCAATGAAGATCTGACTCGAGTCAGCATGTGAAAGTAAATACAGGATTAGAACAGCACAAGCCATTAGACACGGAGAAAAAAAAATTCTCGGATCACTTGTGAACAGGAACTCATGCTGAATCTAGCTCTAAACCATATTAAAAATAGTTCTATCAAATAATAGATGACTTCTGGGGACACGTCCCACAAAAAATGTGGAACGAGACAAGTTAAAGCTACAGAACTGGATCCTAGCAAGCGAAACTCATCATTTGGGAAATATTTAACTGAACAGAACTAAAAAGAAAACAAACGCCAACTCACATAGCCTTTGGATTGGAAATATCTAAGAAATCTTTGGTGTGGGGCTGTAACTTAACGTATTTTCCCTTGGGAAGTGTAACATTTTTCACTCTTACAATGTCCCCCTCTTGTAAAAGCATGTTCTCCATCATCTGTATAAGAATTATTGAAGAGGCAGCATCAATTAAAAGAACTTGAAACTCAGAGGAGAACCATAGTAGTAAAACAGGCATACAAACATATTCACTCTACTTGTGAATGCCTACCCAGTATGGCATGTATATCATGCCTTCCTCTGCAATGAACTCCAGGACCCCACAGTGAGAAACCCGCTCAGCATCATCATTCCGGAGCTCAAACAACATTGGATAATCAATATGCAGAGATGCTGCAAATTAGACTTGATATTAGTATCTTAAACTCTAGATATATATTAACCTAGAAAAAATTATGTAAAATAGATAGCAGTTCAGTAGTAACATAACTAACCTAGACGGTCAAGGGCTGATGGAGGCATTATAACTGAAACATGACAAGAATTTCATTATCACATTAGACAAGAACAAATAGAACATAATATTCCAAAAAAAAACAGAAATAGCATGGACATGGAGACTCACTTTTGTCACCACTTTCAAGTTGGGGCTGCAAGATTTGGAGCACAAAGACAGAAACGTTAGATAATATTAGGGTTGAAGTTGTAAGAATGTCACAACTCTGAGACATTAACAATTAGAGATTAAGGCCATTTTAATAGAGTAGTTGTCTTTCTTTAGATTTGACATTTCATAGTTCAATATTCAACAGGCCTAAGGCTAAGAATACCCGAAAAACTAGGTCGTGAGGTAAGGAATGCGACAACAAGGAATGCTAACCTTTTCAATAAAAGAAGCAGGGTAACATCGATATGTCTGCTCAAATGATGTTCCATGGTATCCATACCCATCGAAAAACTGTGACAAGGAAGTATATAATAAAATTACAAAGAACAAATGAATCAATATTGCATCCACCTAGGCCTAGCATAGTTAAAAAAGTTATAATTACAAAAATATGAAATTGTTTGTGTGTTGAAATAGCGGTTACCATTTTTCTATAGCTCTGATTGTTACACACACGCACAAGATTCCGAGCTCCCTGTAGAGTAAACAAATCACATAAAACAAGCAATTGAGAAAACCCTAGCAAGCATGTCAGTACTTAGAAACAGTATAGTATCATCCTTCAATGGTTTGGAAAGAGGCGATTGGAAGTTGATAAGATTGGGGGTAAACAACTCGGAATTGAAGCAAATAAAGGGATTTGTTAGGATCGAGATTTGAGAGTTGAGTGAAGTGAAGAAAACTCAAAAGGGAAATGGAATCAAATACCTGATGCTTGATCGATCAGAGAAGAGAGGTAGGGAACTGTTGTTGTTGGAGAAGTAGTAGGTAGGTGGGTGAAACTGGAGAGGAAGGAATAGAAGGAAGAAGAGAATATAGATCGATTCCACAACGCAACTCAACCCCAGATACCATTCGGTGCGTAACCCACACGATAACGATTTGGGCTGGGCTGGGCTTTCATTCGGCCCTCTGGTGGCCCAAATAATTAACAACACTTAGTATCCATAATAACATCACCACGAGGGGAATATATCACTTTTAACACAAGGGCTAACACTGAGTCAAAGCAAAGATCGAATCATCCACCAATTCTTTGAAGGGTTGGAAATCCTTACATCCAAGACCACCATCACAATTTGAGCGGCATGACATGTCCTACTTAAGCCAATAAATATGAGTATATGACGCCTGTCTTAAAATGTCACTACCCGAGAATAATATGTTAATCGTGCTCTCGATTTGATAGCATAAGTCGTCAAAAAGGATAAAGCAAGACACAATGTATTAGGCAATAGCTTGTGCCACAACCTCTATAAGAACCTCCCTTCTTGCTCTAGAGAGAGTCATCTCCTTCCACCCCTTTAACTTCTTTCATACTTTTTTCTTGAAGGTTAAAATTCTGCACCTGGGACTTGTCAATGATAGTCGAAAGACCTAAATTCATGAAAACTGGTATCTAGTACATTTCGATTACACGAGAGCATAAACTTATTAAAATTAATCATTTGTTGAGAAGTTCGTTCATAAGAAATCATAATGTTTTGAATACACTTTATTTTTCACAAGCGAACAACAAATGAGAGGCAACCGTGAAATTTAAAAGACATAATTTAAATTCATAAATTGGGTATTAAAATTTAGGAAAATAAAATATTATATAACTGATCCCGTAAAATTCAGGATGCATTCGTGTAGTCTCTTTTGTTATTTCCTTATGTAACAAAAAAAAAACATATTCAAGCCACGAATAAAACATTGCATAGTTAAGGAAGAAAATATTTACATGGAGGATTAACTAATTTGCAACGTCCCGATTCTAATGCTGCAATCACACCTAATTCTCCCGAAAATGTGTCTCCAAATATAGCAAAATAGCACATTCATTTCACAAACACCATTAATCAACAATTAACCACAACACCATTAACGATTGATCCTCCCCAACCCATTCATTCTCTTCTTCATTCTTCCCATCCCAAACAAAAACAAAAGAAAAAGATTCTTCTTCTTCTCCTTCGTCATCAATTTTGTTTGCAACACTATTCTATTCCCTTTGCAAAATATCTCATTATTACCACTAATTAATCAGAGAGAGAAGATAATTAACTAGTCATTAAGCCATGGGTTTCAAATCGATCTTCAACCTCAACAAGGATCTCGCCCCATCGGCGACGCCGTCGCGATCCACGTCCCTCTCGGTGCGTTCACGCTCGCGCCTCGCGGAGGAGCTAGAACAAGTCTTCCACAAATTCGACGTCAACGGCGACGGCAAGATCTCGGCGTCGGAGCTCGGATCAATCATGGGGAGCCTAGGCACGCCGGCGACGGAGGAGGAGCTCGACACCATGATCCGCGAGGTGGACGGCGACGGAGACGGGTGCATCAGCCTCCCGGAGTTCATCGAGCTGAACACCAAGGGGGTGGACTCCGACGAGGTGATGGAGAATCTCAAGGACGCGTTCTCCGTCTTCGACATGGACGGAAACGGATCCATCACCGCCGAGGAGCTGAACACCGTGATGAGGAGCCTCGGCGAGGAATGCTCGCTCGCGGAGTGCCGGAGAATGATCGGCGGCGTGGACAGCGACGGCGACGGCATGATTGATTTTGAAGAGTTCAGGGTGATGATGATGATGGGTTCTCGTCATGATACGACGGATAGAGTTAAACCTGAAGCTGTTTAACAAATTTGTACCCTCTTTCTCTGTTTCCTCAATTATCATTCATACATGTTCGATTGAAATATGTACCATGATTTGTTGAACAATGGATTAAGGTTGTTTCCGCGGCAATGCACATCTAGATTTTAAGCTTTGTGGATTCTTTTTTGCTGCATGAAAAAACTAAGCTTCCTGGATTCTAATCGTACTAAGATTCATATGTTCTTTACTTATTTTTCACGCTGACAAAGGGATTTTGTGGCGGATTCACTCTCTGTGCGGGACGCGTTAGGGAGTCCTAAAACTTTGACGGCCCCAAAAAGACTTATCTTTTATGTTTAATAGCTTGTCACCCCGGGAAACAGCTGAGGCATAAGGTCCAGTAACAGGTAGGAATGGCACCCGCGTGGGTTGGGTGCGGGGAGTGCACTCCCCTCCCCACTCCTCATCCCTGTATCCTTTTCCCTATCCTTGTTCCCACTCCCCATTCTCGTAACGAGGTGAACTTTCGCCTCATCCTCAATCCCCACCTCCACACGGGTCCTGTGAAAACCACTAACGCATCATTAAAAATGAAATAAAAACTAAATTAAATATTGACAATACATAAATTTCTATGAACATCGTCAAAATTAATGAGAATTTATAATAAAGTTAAAATAATATTGATTAAAATTCATCACACCATGTGAAGTTTACAAAATAATAAAAAAATAAAATATAAAGTCCAACATTCAATTCAAGAAAAATGTGAAGTTAACGCTGAAAATACATCATTGAGCATTTTTCCTATACACGGCGGAGAGGGTGATCCTCACTCCATCCCCGAATTTGTTTCAAGGGATTTTCGTCTCATCCCTAGGCGGATCACCGCGGGAATTGCCATCCCCAGTAACGAGTTTAATTATCGTCGCAAAATCCCTGACAACTACTTACAAATGACAAAGATTTTGTGACGGTTTTTTCTTCTGTCGCAAAAAGTTGGATTTTTCAATTAAAAAAACCACATATTAACCTTCGAAGGTTGTGATTCTATTGAAGGCCAACACAGGTTTCAGAGCAGGGGAGATTCGGTTATGGCTACATCGAAGATGGTCATGTCTTCGCTGACCCACTTGCGTCCACTAACCTGCGCCGCCTCCGCATCACGAATAGTGTCTCATCCACCTGACCTTATCAACTGGGTTACCAGAGAAGGTGGCTTCGTGCACCGTGCGGTGAAGATAGCTCAGCTTGGCTCCAATGGTTTAGGACTAGTTGCTAAGCAAGAAATTCCAATGGGCAGTGAGCTTATTGTTCTTCCTCACCATATTCCTCTGCAGTTTCCCTCTCTTGATGTCAACCCTCATGACTCTGCATTGCTTCAACTGGTTCACCATGTTCCTGGTATTGTTATGGTTCTATTTTTTTTTTTTCTCAACTTTCTTTCAATTCGAGTTATTCTATGAAATGGGCGTTAATTCAATGTAAAAAATAATCGAATGTTTGGAAATTGAAATCTTTCTAGGTGTGTGTTAAGTTCCATGTTTGAAGCATAAACACCACTGCAATTGATTCTAAAGCCAAAATCAATCAGGGGAGAAGCTTCCTGCTTCTAGGCGCCTACGGCGCCGTAATTGATTATGAGAAAAATAAGTTGATCCAAACATGTATTGTCCTTGTTCACACATGTTAATAGAAGAGCATGTAGAGAATTTTTTTCTATTCAGTGTATGCTGGTGGCTCATGTTCTAAAAAATAGGCTCTACTACTGAGTTTTCAATGTAAATAAATTGGACACTATGGTAGCATTTGACAGAGGAACTGTGGGCGTTAAAACTGGGTTTGAAGCTTCTGCAAGAAAGAGCAAAAGTTGGATCCTATTGGTGGCCATACATCAGCAATCTCCCGATAACATACAGTGTGCCTATCTTCTTTCCTGGGGAAGACATCAAGAACCTGCAGTATGCTCCTCTTCTTCACCAGGTACTGCTCTCCTGAATTGCATAAAACCATTTAGGGCTGACTCTGATGAAACAGTAAAAACTGAAAAGTTTCTTCACCTCAGTGCAGAGGACTAGACAAGAATTGATTTTGGCAATTTTCAATTTGACAAGAGGATGAGTAGTTGATCTCCAATATAAAATGTTTCTCTAGCATCATATAGTATACATTGAAATTTTTGGAAACGTATTTTATGTCCCTTATTTTTCAAAAAAAGTAGGTTTTCTAAAGTGGATGTATTAAAACCATTTGAAATGCCTAGCTAACAAGTTTTAATGTGCCAATGCATCTACTTCATTTTGCTATTGGGGACATGAGAGAGATGCACTTTGATTTGATCCCTGCAGCTAATTGGATCCTAATACTTGAAGGCACATCTGTATCCAACACCATAAGCTGAATTGCCTATATGACGATCTATACCATGATGCAGGTAAACAAAAGATGCAGGTTTCTTCTTGAGTTTGAGCAAGAAGTCAAGCGTGCCTTAGCCAGTCTTACACCAGATAAGCATCCTTTTGGTGGCCTAGAAGTAGATGCACCTTCTCTTGGATGGGCGATGTCAGCAGTCTCATCTAGAGCATTCCGGCTGCATGGTAACAAGGATCCAAATGGAACACACGTTGACATACCCATGATGCTCCCTCTGATTGACATGTGTAATCATAGTTTCAATCCAAATGCTAAGATTATTCAGGAACAAGATAGCAGTAGCACAAAGATGCAAGTGAAGGCATGTTTTCTAAATACTCTTTCCTACACACCCCAACACACACACACATCAAATCCTGCTTATAAGAAACAAACTTATGTAGTTTTGCTGGGGTGATCCAATTTTTGCCTCAGGTTGTGGCCAAGACAACTATCAAAGAAGATGATCCTTTATTACTTTGCTATGGCAATTTAAGCAATGATCTTTTCCTTCTCGACTATGGATTTGTGATGCACTCAAACCCTTATGACTATATTGAGCTCAAATATGATGGTGCTTTTTTGGATGCTGCAAGCACGGCTGCTGGAGTTTCTTCACCAAACTTCTCGACACCTGCTCCCTGGCAGGAACACATTTTATCTCAGCTAAACCTAGCGGGAGAAGCTCCAGATCTCAAGGTTTCTTCCTCTTAAGTCCACAATCCTGTTTTATTATCACTGTTTGAAAACAAACCAAACTACTATTGCATCATTGCATGTTAAATTAGTGCCCTTCTGTCTTATATAAGCTTACGGTATATTGCTGCAAAGATTTAGTGTTTTCTCTGTACTTTTGATGCATCAATATCACATCCATTATTTTCAGTCCTCCCTTTTACCATAGTTCTTAAATGCCTTTTTTATATTAAGTGTGTGTTTGGGTCAACGAATCAACGTTCTCACAATTGATTTTTTTTTTTTTGAAGTTGTTGATTTGATTTGGCAAAATTGATTATAGTAAAAGTGAGTTGAAAGTGAAGTGATTTATTTTTGGATATATTTATGGAAAAATTGGTTATTTTGTGGGGTAATGTGTTATCTAATCCAAATAAAAAATTTCATAACTGATTATGTTCGACGCAATCAAGTCTCCAAAATGATTCCCAAACATCTATACTTAGCATGTCTGGATCGGCTTCTTATTCATTAGAATCAATTTTGAAACACATAAGCTACCCACAAGCTTCTCCCCAAAATTGATTCTGCTTTATGAATAAATTGTAGAAGTGTTTCCAAACATCCATATTGTCATCCAAAATTTATTTTCCTCTTCGTAATTGGTTATGGGGTTTTCCGATAGGCACAAGTTAATTTATTTGTTTTCTTGTAATAGGTGAGCTTAGGTGGTCAGGAAATAATAGAGGGGCGCTTGTTGGCTGCATTAAGGGCCCTCCGTGCAAGTGATGCGGAAACTGTGCAAAAGCATGACCTCAACACTCTCAAGTCTTTACATGCTGAGGCTCCTCTTGGTGTTGCAAATGACATTGCTGTATTTCGCACCCTCATTGCTCTGTGTGTCATTGCACTGGGACACTTTCCCACCCAAATAGCAGATGATGAATCACTGTTGAAGCAGGGCGCTCCAGGTTCAACTGAGTTAGCCATTCAGTTCAGAATGCAAAAGAAATCTGTGATTATAGATGTTGTGAGAGATCTCTCAAGGAGGGTAAAGCTTCTCTCATCAAAGGAAACAGTGACCGCCGAGGGCTAATAGCGTGCTTGCATTTGGCAGTAGACACAATCTAAAGCACGGTAACTCCTGAAGCTAGACTCTGTCGCTTCTCCTCAGAAGTCACAAGTAGAACCAAACACGCAGCATGTTTGTTTGACTGCTATCATGAATCTCATTCCATATCTTGTTCCCTTCACCACCACCTACGTTATCCTTTTCCTTGTTCTCTTCCCTTTTCTGTTTCTTTCTGATGGATTTCTTTTCTCCCTTTAATATTCTCTTGTCACTTTTACTCTATTGTTATCTTGTTGTTTTATTTATCATACTTGATAGTTGATACTTTAGTGGTCAGTGGAATTTTGGTTAGAAACATCTTCTATTGAAATATTAGCACTGCCTTTGATTATGTTTTCTGTCAACTTAGTCATGATATGTTACTTTTACATTATTCTATTGCTTTCAATCATTGGTATTGAATAAGAATAGTTAGTTTTTCAAGCAAAGGAATGATCCCCGGGCTGTGACATTGACAATCTTATCTGCAGTAAGAAGTCTGAATAATGTATGATTGGAATATTCTAATGTTTGAGCAAATGAATATTCCAATGTTTGGATGTTTGTCCAAGAAAAGGTATTGGATATCTTTACTTGAAGGTTTAAAACTTTTGAGTGAAAGATTAGTTTAAAGAATAAAATACAAGTATTAACTAGTTACTGATAAAATAACTTAAAAAATCAAGATTTTACAAAATACTACATTTTTTACGGACATAAATCTGAAAATTCACTCAATTTTAAAATTTTGTGACTACTATTATTATTCTCTAAATAGTATTTACTTATGGTTAAGATATATATTATGGATACTCCACCATGAACATAAATAAATAGAAATTTTACACCTCATCTCTGCCTCACATGAATAATGACAAAGACATTGGATTTTAACAATACGTGTGCTTTAGATTTTGTTATACGTGTATCTGTAGTGTGAGGTTCCGTGCTAGACCAACGTTTTTGCTGAGGAAGCTAGCAGTTAGAAAAAATCATACGTCAAAGAGGTGCAACATTACAACACCTCCAATTTTCAGTTCAACGAATCGGTGGTTTCACACAACAACAGAAGAATCCAAAACTTGCAGACTGAATAAAAAAACATGAACAAGTTGCAGAAAATATTGCAACTTGGGAAGTTACATGATTGTGTTTGATCCTTATAACAAGGGACAATGAAGCGGAAATTTGATTCTGAAGCTATAATCAATTTATAAAGAAATTTGTGTGAATAGCTTCTGGTTTCATAATTGATTTTGATGAAACAAAAACTGAATTATGAGAAGAAGGTTGTATAAGTATCTTCTGGATTACAGAACAAAAGATAAATTATGAGAAGAGAAGAAACTATGTGAGTAGCTTCTATGTTTCAGAATTAATTCTGATGAAACAGAAGCTCTCTGATCCAAACACGTTATTAAACAAATTATAAAATTCATAAGGAATAAGGGAAGAGACTTGAGAGAAAACATGTCATAAACTTTGCCACCAAAAGCATATGTACAAGAAAGGCCAGAGGCACATAGTCACATAGAAGCTAGAAAGTAGAAAACACAAAACTTGTAAGACTCTGTCTCTGACTCAGAGTATGTTATATCTTACATGATAAAACTATACATCTACACATGTATCTATCTCTATGAATTTCTCCATCTAAGAGTGACCAACAAGGATTGCTCTCTCTGCCAATCCCAGAGGAGAACGAGAGCGAAGCCTGTTAACATCTCCTCTAAGAAGTTCACGCCTCATGTATAGCTCCAGTGAAGGGTGCTTGATTTTCTCTGTTTCCTGCTTTATTTTGATCACTTGGCTATGAACAGCAAGTCCTACATCGGAATCTCCATCACTTGTGCTAATCTGCTTCTTGGAGATGGTGGTTATGATGGTGTTGTTTTCCATCTTCTTCTTCTGTCAACTCTGATAGAAAAGAGAATATGAGTGAAATACTGAAATGCTTTGGCCTTGAGAAACCTATTGAAGGGTGTCTATATATATATGAAAGACTTGTGAGATTTTAAGAGAAAGTAAATCAGGAAATAAATATTTATTTATTTATTTTAAAAAGGAAGTTTTTTATTAGGGCTCCCACCATCTCCATTTGGATGGATTTGAAGCAGACATTTGGAATCATACCCAATAAAATATATTATTATATGATATGATTTATATTATTTCCTACCAAAATGAGCAGCCTCCTTTCATATATGGTATTTAAATTTAAATCACAAAGTTGACCCATTTGACCTTGATTTCTTTACTATTTTTTTTATCTCTTCATTTGCACCTATTGAATTGTATTTTTTAGGTAACCTATATTGAATTTATTGATTCAACGCCAAATGTCTAATATTCAAATTTTTTTTGGAAAATAATATTCAATTTGATTCTAATTGAAAAGTTAACAAATCTTATTTTTTAATAATGCTATAAATACAATATCTAAGGAAATAAAGATACATAATTCATTTTTTATTTTTTGATTATGATTTTTCAAAATTTCTAAAAGATATGTAATATTTATGCACGATATAGTAATTTGCAAGGCTTTTTCTTCAATTTTCAGAATATTTACGGGGAGGATCTTTCAATATTGGTGCCTATCTTGACCAAAAAAAAACATTGGTGCCTATCAAAGTGAAAATCAATTGATCATATCATCAATATTCCGTATCACCGACCGAAACAAAACGAAAATATCAATTTGCTAATTAATAGTGATGAGATTGAAAGTTGATCAAACACGTGGAGGAAACTTGTCATGTTTTCATTGGAAATTAATCAATTATGGAGTAGAGTCAATCATATAATATTGATGATAACGAAAAGTCAGAAAATTTTACGTCTTTTTTCCCCATTTTTGGCTCAAGAATCCCTTTACTACACTGAGAAATGGTTTCCACGACATAAAAATGCTTCAAATCAGAACTTCCACCACCCTCCAACCGTTGCAATGATACCTAAAACGACAAGGTAGGAAGCCACCCAAGCCAATAGAAAATAACCATGTATGATTCATTCAATTATATTTTATGACCTACATATATATATGTACACCCACTTTAATTTGGTATTTTTTTATATTTTCAATATGCATGTTTGGGTCAAATCTTTGAAGATTTTTCAAACACTCGGTCCTAGCTATTTTCAATTCCTTGGTTTTCCACCAAATAGTAGTAAACTTAGGCTGCCAGATTAATTGTGTTTTGTTTTTCCCTACTTACCAAAAAGATTAATTATGTGTTGCGATGCATCAAGTTGTTTTTGACAATGAATCATAAACGTGTATAGGTTCATTTTGGAGACTAGTCAAATGAAATGCCTTTGAAAAAGAAAAGCAAAATGGTAAAATATATATATGAAAGTAGTTGACCTATATAATCCAATCAAATATATGTGTATTGACCAAGAGTACTGAAATTAATGATATAAATACAGAAGTTGATCATGCTATACTTATAGTGATCAAAATTTTGTTTTAATGTTTCTCAGAGAGTATCGTACCCGATATGTGAGAGATTAATTTTCCGAAATACTATCAGACACTAAAATGAAAGCTCTCACAATCGTGTTTTTCATACATATGAATCCAAACGAACCCAAAACCACATGCTAAAGAGATCTGAACACATTTCACTTGGACTATAACATTGTTGGTTTTTATCCAAATATATAAGAATACTAATCAGATAATTAGTTTGGGGTGAAAATGAATTAATAAATTATGGAAATCGAGTGGAATGAGTTGGGCAACGCTAGAAGGATCGATAGAAAATAAGCAGATTTTTCATATATTTACATCAGTCCCATAAGTACTATGTGCATAGGCACTCTATATGAAATATAAAAAAATTAAATTAAGGTACCAATGTATATATTTAAAACTAGTATATAATTTTAAAATAATCTAATTCGTAGAAAACTAATTTATTATAATTTAGGACTAATTATGAAATTTGGACCAACGCCGACAGAAAACATCACCACAACAAAAATGCTAATTAGCATAGGATAATAGGGAAAAAGTTGGTGCTACATACAATTTAGCGTTTCTGTCGTGTGTCTAATGTTAAGTATAATTGTAGAGCCAGCCTTGACTGTTAATGTAAGTTTGATGACGAGATATGATCATTTATTCGCTCTTTGAGAGCTTTTGAATAGGCGATCTCGTCCGATTTAAGAAGTACACTTAACTTTGAGTTACTATGTTTAATATCTCCACGTTAAGGATATTTCTTGGTTAGCACTTAGCACGATATTGTCGGCTTAGAGACCTCCAAACACTTAGCAAATGATATAAGTCATCATCAAATTTGTATCGGTAAATATTTATAATCTACATACTCATGCATCAAGTAGATCCCATGGCATAATGCATCAATATTATACTAGTATTATGTGTAAATTTTGTGGAATTAGGCAAATGTAGTTTTAGATGATGAGTTAGTAAAACTTATATGTTGGGTTCACAATAGGATGTTTGATTGTTTAAAACATAAAAGTAAATAAAAAAATGAAAGAGAGACACAACAATATAAGTTTCCTGGGATTTGATTTCATTAGATCATAAGAGCAACTCCAACCCACAATTTCTTATTTGGTTTCTTAACACACTATTCGGCACTATTTTGCACTATTCCGGTGGGCCCGTACTGCCACATCAGACTTAAGAAACTCTTAAGGAACTGAAGCAGATTTTGCTCCAACCCATAGTTTCTTAAATTACTATTTGAAGGGTCCCACCAGACAACATAAATTAATAATATTTATTTTCACCCAATTTAAATTTAAAATTTAATACTAAATTAATATTTCAACTTAAAAATAATTTAATTAATATTTATACGAATTTAATTTAAATTTAATTTTACTAAATATTTAAAATAATTAAATTTTAAAAAAAACCGGTCTAACCGGTTAAACCACCCCTAAACGGGCAGAAACCGGCTATAACCGGTCAATAACGGTGGGCTGACCTGCTAAGCAGGTCACCCACTATATAAACCTTCTTTTCCTCCTCACTCTCCATAACCCTAGCCGCACCCTCTTCTTCTTCCTTTCCTCTTCTCCCTTCACGCCTCCTCTTCTCTCCCTTTCTTCCTCCTTTCTTCTCCCCTTTTCTTCTTCTTCCTCCCCTCTTCTCTTCTTCCTCTGCAATCTCCGGCTATACCCTTCTCCGGCCATCTCCACCCCTCTCCCTCCTCTCTCTCTCACCCACTCGCTCTCTCCTCTCGATCTCACTCAAACAACCACCACCGCCCCCATAAAACCACGCACACTCTCCAACGGCCTCCAAACAACAACCACCGCCACCAAACAACTACATGCAGTCACCCCCGGCCACCAAACAACCACCACCGCCACTATAGAGCCTCGATCCGCCCCAAACCGGCCACTTCACCAGATCGGAGGAAATGAGGTCCCTTTTGACACATGCACTGCAAGATTGGAACTTCATTGTTTGTATTTTTTTTTTCTCTAGGTCTGTTCTGTAATATTGAAAAAATTAATAATAATTTTTTTTTCAATTTCATGTCTTCTTCTGTTCTGAATATCTGGGTTATGTTTTTTATTCAATTTGATCATCTTCTAGCCTTCATCTTCATTCTGTTGTTTTCCCACTGAAATCAGTTGGGTTTTGGTGAGAGAAAATAATATTTTTTTAATGCTAAGAAACCAAAAGCAAAGTTCCTTGTGGAAGGAACTCTGGGCACTGTTCAGAGAATTAAGAAACCATTAAGAAACTGCTCCAATGCAAAAGAAACTGTCCCTTGATTTCTTAGCAACTCCAGCTGGACTAAGAAACCAGCATTGGAGTTGCTCTAAGTAAAGAAGCATGTTTTTGTATTAAAGAGAGTCATACTAATACTAAATACATAAGATATGTTTTCATGGATAGCTTTATAAATACATAAACCATCGCGGTGTCTCGCCGCAAAACCCCCTCTAGAGCTTCTTCTCCAATCTCCAAACACTACAAAAAAACTTGTTTTTAGTGGCACTACATTTGTGGCATTTACCAAAAAATGCCACAAACTGATATTATTTTGGCATTTAATTAGAATGCCACTAATTTAATACCGCTTCCTAGCTAATTAGCAGCTATTTGGCAACAAACTGGAATACTCTGGCATTTAATTGGAATGCCACTAATTCAGGACCGCTTCCTAGCTAATTAGCAGCTATTTCGCAACAAACTGATATTACTCTGGCATTTAAATAGAATGCCACTACTGCATTCCTAGCGAATTAGTAGCTATTTGGCAGCACATTTTCTAAAGTGGACATTTCGCCTAATTACTAGTGTGCTAGAGAAACTGTGCAATCAAACATTCATTGCTTAAGTTTCTAAAAGCTTTTTACAACACAAACAAAAACTTCAAGTCAATTTTTTTTATTTATTTCTGCAAATATCATTTTCCCTTCTAACTTTTGATTTCTCTCCCTTGATCATCGATTTCTCGTAGCTTCTCCATCTCCGAGCGAAGCGGCGAGAAATCGGAGAAGCGGCGTCAAATCCTGAACCGTTTTGGAGATAACCGTCTCAGGTGGCGGAGGATCGACGACGATGTTGGTACCATTCCACCAGCGACGTTTTTGGCAGAGAAGTTGCTCGATTGAGCGAGGAGGGCGACGATGATGGCGCTGGAAACCGTGAACTCGAAGACAGGGCTGCGGCGAGGGTGCGGAGGAAATTGGCGGAGACGTTATGTGCGAAGGGGATGCATGTTAGGGTTCAGGAAATTTGCAAAACGGCGATGCATAGTTCCAAATTCGAAGGGTTTTTGAGCTTCCCTGCTTCCACGAGTAAACCATGACTAATCGCAGCAGGTTGTGGTGGTCTCCAGGTAGCTTCGATTGCTCAACGTTCCCTTCCTTGATTTATTGTGTTATTTTTCATCTTTTAACTCCAATCACTGGATCAGGTACCTTGCATTTGATACTCAGTATGTGTTGAAATGACAAAGATCGACTAACTGTACACCAACTGTTTGATGAAATGCCAAGCATTTATGCAGTATTTAGTTGTTTGTTCTTTGCTTGTAAATTTTAATCCTGTACATTTCCGATTCTAGGAACAAGTCTGAAGTGGTGGTTTTTCTCTTTATTAATGCTAACTTACATATTTGCTTGGATAATAGTTTCAGGGTGAAATTTTGTTTGATGAATTGGTTTTTTGGCCATTGAACTTATCTATATGTTCTCAAGTCTTGATTAGCCTTAAAGGTTTGGCTAGTTCTCTTGATAGTGAACTCGATTTAAACATGTTCATCTATTATATTCATTATCAAACTTGTTTTGACTTTAAGTTATGGTTTAACTTGTTTTGAAAGATCTTGGGCATGACACAGGGATTAAATCTTATTTTTGGATGTGACTTGTTCACTTGTGTTTTTTTAGCTGCCACTGGTGTTGTTATTCATGTGGCAGTCTTTGTTTTGCTTTGGTTCCTTACCTTTGAGTTGGATTTTCCTAGGTGATATATAGGCATATGTTAGTTGATCCATGGACTACAGAATCATGTGGGTTTGATTTCGTGACAATGGAGACTGTTGACGATGCTGATCGATGTCTTAAGTATCTGATATTCTGATTCACTGTGTACTTGAAGGGCGTGTTATCACCGTGGAGAAGGTATACCTTTTGAGTAAAGTCTGATTTTGGGACTTGAATTTTCAATTGTTTTAATTTTTCTTCAAATCCAATGCATGGAAGATATATGGATGATTTGCTCTTTATGTTCGACAGTGTTTTGAAATTTTTGTGCTTCTTTCCATTTGAAGTTCCTGTGCCAGCAGGGTAGCTACGTGAAGCAACTCATCATCAAACTCTCAAATGACAACTAAACAAACAAATCAAATACAACAGTATCAGATCATTGGGGTTGTATGCCCTGCATTTCCCTCTTTTTTCCCGCACTTATATCTTATTATTCATTAATGGTTCTTAAGTTAAGATTAAATACCTTATCTGACAATTGTAGTGTTAAACATGTTATTTTGATTTTTATATTAGTAGTATTATTGCTTACAGACCTATGCTCTATCCTCAAGCTATTGTAAGTCTTTCTTATTTATATGTTTGTGTGGTATATTATTCTACAAGACATGTTATTTAGTTTGGTAGTTTTTTCCCTTTTAACTAATTGCTATAAATATGAACTTGGAAATGATACGGACACTGACCTGACCATTTTCTATTCACTTTTTCCCTTTTTAACCATTTTCGTCATTGGTTTTTCTTATGTGGAAATGCATTTCTGATTTCTTAGTGAACTAGCTCAGTTGAGGAAACATAATTTCTTAAAACTATCATGTCGAAGTATTTTTTTCCTAAGAATATACATTGTAAAATCCATCAGTATCAAAGAAAGTGAGTATAAATGATGCTTCATGAAATGGGAAGCAGATATTTGTTGCAGGTACATAGTCCCTACTTGTATTTATTTCTTGTTCCATATTGATAACATTGTGAGTTGAACACTAACCTCTACATTGAAGGAGTGCTTACCCAAGGGAGTTTCCTAGGAGGCTCTACTGCGGTTTGGTGCCCTTATTGCAGTGGCTGGTATTTGAATCGATATTGTCTCATTTCTAGGTTCAGTCAAACTATGGTCAAGGTATTTACCTATTCTATTGGAAAGTTTTCAATCACATTTGGTATTGTGTTTATGATGCTTTGGTTCCTTACCTTTGAGTTGGATTTTCCTATGGGTTTGATTTCGTGACAATGGAAATTGTTGATGATGCTGATTGATGTCCTAAGTATCTAACCTCCACCCTTGGGTTGTATGTCATATGTTTTTAAGTTTATTTAAGTTATGATTATTATGTTATACATGCAACCATACTAATTTTACTGTATTTTTTTGCTGCTGACTTAAAATAAGTTAAGTTAATGACATGCTATCAATTTACCCAAATGACATATAGGAGCAGGTGGAACAAGAACTAACTTAAACCAACAATTTTACGATGAACCGGTTGAAACTGCTGATCATGCAAAAGGATTTCACTAATGTTAGTGAGGTTAGTCATGTTTGCCACTAGTTTGGAAATTTAGTTTTGAATCCTGAATGTTTTCCTTTCTATTTCTCATTGAAGTGATTACTTGATTGGGTCCTTGCATCCACAACTATTCTCTCATTTCTTATAGCATCACCTTATCCATCTTCCCCTTGTGTAGCTGATAAGATAGATTGAATTGAATTAATGGATGAGATGGATGAGTAGAGTCATGCATGTCAGTTAGGCTTCTAGTTCGATCTCAATGGAGAAAGGACATAACCTACTCTATGGTTTTTTTTGGATTTCAGCTACTGATTAGAAATTTGACATATGCCTACTCTTTTCATTGCAGGGTCAATTGATGGCAATATAGATACAATGAAGGAAATGTCTAACAATATTTGAGTCTTTAAATCTTTATGTAATTGGTTAGCTAGTGTTGGTTGTTTACATATATCTTCTTCTAATAGATTTATGTACTTTGGTGTTTCAATCTTTATGTACTCAAATTCAGATGCTGGAACCATATATGTCATTTCATGTTCATGCCCATTTGTTTATTTCTCTTGTGAAGGTAGAGCTTATATTGATTGTTAACAATATTTTCCTTTAATTAATCATTTTCTCTATAAAAGATAACAGGATTTCATTTTCAAAAAAAAAAAGATAACAGGAGGATTTCGGCTATACAAAGTAATAAAGTATGAATATATAAGTAAATTAAATATTATTGATAAAATGAGGCATATATGTAGTTTGTGGCATTTAAAAAGATGCCAGTATCAATTTGTGGCATTTAAAAGATGCCAGTAGCATTTGTGGCATACAAAAAACCGGCATTTAAGCAAAAAATGCCACAAAGGTAGTTGTGGCACCTGCAATAGGGGCACTTAAGGTGAATGCCAGTAATATCACTTGTGACATTTTTTAAATGCCACAATTTAACAATATCAATGCCACTAAAAATACAATTTTTTGTAGTGAAAGCGTTCTCCCGTGTTCTATGTTTTCCATGTGTGTGGAGAAATGAAAAAAATGGCCAAATCACATTCGAAAATCTGATTTGTGGCTTAAACAAAAGATTCTACCACTTTTTGGCTTAAGCCTAATCACATTTTACTTAAGCCAAAAGGTTACTTCTAAACTAGGTAACTTGTTTTGCTTAAGCACAACCACATCTGGCTTAAGATAAAATTCCAGCCTCTAGACCTGTGTCTCTTTGCCTCTTTTTGGCTTAAGCCAACTAAGCTGGGCTTAAGCTAAATTCTCTTGAAAATTTCCATTTTTCTTTCCAAGTTTTAGCTCAAGTTAGATTCCTCAAACTTGAATTTCCTTCTCTTTTTGGGAATTATTTGTTTTGAACCCTCTTGCTTTTCATTAAGTTTCATACCTACACAAAAAATAGGAGTTTGGACAAAAAATTACATAAAACTTATACTAACCTAGGTATTTACTAAACTACTCCTGTTTAAAAAAAAAACTAAACTACTCAATTAAGGATTAAAACAATATATAATGAAAGCACACAATTTAGATAAATGTTTAAAATTATATTAAAAAAGATGTAAAATTAACAGTTATCATCAACTACTCAAATATTCTTAAGAAATTACTTCACTCGTCTAATTCCACAATTTCTACACATATTTCTATACATAGTATTAATATAATTTATATGTACACATTTTTTTTTGGACAATTATGTACACATCAAAAGCAAGCAGAAACGGACACAAAAAGCATATCTCAATATTTTTTTGAGCCAACAAAATGGGTGAAGGCTATGGTGTCATCCATTATAAGGGGTGCACCTGTGTCCACCATGTGAAATTATTTCAAAAAAAGGGGATACCCGTGTATACAATTTGATAACCATTGGATAAATTAATATTTATTTGGTGTGGTTGAGATCTGGTGACGACTACCGGTTGACAAGGTGATGTAAATTTTGTGTACCAAAAAAAGTTTATGTTAGTAATATTACCCTACCTCCATTACGGCCACCCGTAGTTACTTTGCGCCACCCAAATGAAGCCTGAATCAGAGTTAACCCACTCCCATTCCCAGAATCAATACCCATTTCCCCATTCGTTTGGAACCAAAAACGCGTTGTCCACTGCAAACGCACTTCTCAAACCCACACCCATCTTCTAAAATTCTTCGAAGCCCAACATGTCGTCGATCTAGGGTTCCATGGTCTCTTGTTGCTGCCGTTATCTCTGTTATAGACATCGCTGTCCAGATATTTGTTCATCTCCAGAACGTGCACACATGCCGTAGCCTATTTTGGCCCGACCGAAGCGTAAGTTTTCGCTAACTATTGTCGTGGTAGATGACACCGTAGATGAGTAGATTTGAAGTATAGAAAAAAGTAGTGTTTTGAGGTTCGATTTAGGGGTATTTTTGAAATTAGGGTTTTATTGTGTATGGATTTGAACTCAATATGTCATATGAGCTTCCAATTTGGTGTTTTTATGAAATTAGGGTTTGGTGTGCATGGATTTGAAACGAATTGTTGGATTGTGGGGAATTGATGCATCGACTTAGTGCTTTTTCTGAAATTGGTGTTTTCCCGTTTCCAGACATAGGGGTTTCCCATCCTGGAATTATGCCAGATTGAGTAGTTATGTGAAATTGTGGTGTATTGCATGAATTAATTTGTTTTGGAGGTTTTGAAGGCTTTGCTGGTGAGCATGAACCACTTTCAACAGATTGTGCGAATTTGATGGAATTATATTATGTTATTGGATGTCTAAAAACAAACATGTTCTTAGTTGAATAGTTGAATGATTATTGGTTTGAATGACGACTAACTCCTGTTGTTTGTGTTAATACAAGGGATTTGGGAGTTTGACAAAGCAGATTATTTGAATCCCAGGTTAATCTGGAATTCAAAGTTGTTGAAGGAGATGGCTGGTTGAACCCAGATTTTGATGGGTAACTGGACCATTTTGTGGTAATGTAATTGGGCTAGTCCACCTGTAAATAATTTTGGTTGTTGTGTGTGTATGTGGTGTGTATGTGTATGTGGGCACGGTGCTTCTTCATTTAGTTTTAGTTTGGGCCCGTTTATTTTTTTTTACCTTCCTTTTGGTTTGGGCCTTAAAAAAATATCGATAAGGGCCTAGTCGAGTCGAATATAAAAAAAAAAGAATTTGATAAATATAAATTTTTGATTTACATTTTAGGAAAAATTATTAATGATAAAAATAATGATATATATTGTGTAATAAATTATACTGATAATAAATTATTTAATGATTTTATATTGTGTAATAAATTATACTGATAATGGTTTTGTGACATCATAAATTGTTTTGTCAGTTATTATTAATAGGTAATTTGTCTTCCTAATGCATTCATTTCATTTCCAAAACCCAATGTCTGAAGCTTGCTCCCAAAAAACAGACACTCCCTACCCCCCCCCCCCGTTTTCCCCATTTATGTATTAAAATAAAAATATTGAATAATTTTGTATAACAATTAATTACGAGACAATATATAATTATTTTATGAATTTATATTGTGTAATAAATTATACTTATAACGAAATCGAATATTAATAATGCTGCTATTGTGAGATAATAAATGGTTTTGTCAGTTATGAATAAGTAATTTGACTAGAATGAATGCTTTTGTCAGTTTTTGTCTTCCCAATGCATTCATTTCCAAAACACAATGTCTGAAGATTGGTCTCAAAAACCCACCCCCCCACCCCTCCCCCGTTTTTCCCCATATATGTAATTAAAACTCAATATCTATTAAAACTTAGTCGAATATTTAAAAAAAAAATATATAATTTGAGTATTTTAATATTATATTTAAATGTATGGAATAAATTTTTATAATAAATAATTATGAAAATATATATAATTATTTTATGAATTTATATTTTGAAATAAATCTTACTTATAACGAAATCGAATATTAATAATGCTATTGTGAGATAATAAATGCTTTTGTCAGATATGAATAGGTAATTTGACTAGAATGAATGCTTTTGTCAGTTTTTGTATTCCCAATGCATTCATTTCCAAAACACAATGTCTGAAGATTGGTCTCAAAAACCCACCCCCCACCCCTCCCCCGATTTTCCCCATATATGTAATTAAAACTTAGTCGAATATTTAAAAAATATATATATAATTTGAGTATTTTAATATTATATTTAAATGTATGGAATAAATTTTTATAATAAATAATTATGAAAATATATATAATTATTTTATGAATTTATATTTTGAAATAAATCTTACTTATAACGAAATCGAATATTAATAATGCTATTGTGAGATAATAAATGCTTTTGTCAGATATGAATAGGTAATTTGACCAGAACGAATGCTTTTGTCAGTTCAGTTTTGTCTTCCTAATCCTAATGCATTCATTTCCAAAACCCAATGTCTGAAGCTTGCTCCAAAAAACGCACAGCACCCTACCCCCCTTCCCCATTTATCTATAAAAACTCCCTACCCTTTCCTCACCAGCCGTGAACCGCCGTGAAGCCAACAACACACTTTGCAAATTTGTTCAACAACTGAAATGGCCAGCTCAAGCCAAATTCCTCCCCACGATGATGCTGAAATAGTATACATCTCCTCTGATAGCGACAATGATGGTTCTGAGGATTCTGATGATTCCGATGACTACCCTTTTGGGTGGATTCGAAGGACTGACCCACGGTTTCGTGAGAAGGAGCCTCGGGTTGGGAAAATTCCATTCGGTCCTGGGTTCAATAAGGCCATTACTGCTGCTCAATCTAGACATGGTCAATGTATGGTGAGTAGATTTTGTTACATGCCCAATTTCTTCCATGTATTTAGTATGCAATATTTCATATGCTATTTGCTCCATCACAGGGAATTCCCAATTGGTTTGTGGAGAAATGGCTTGATAGGAAATATGACAAAATCGTTATGGTATATGAGTATGTGAAGATCTATCAATTCTCTCTTGCGTGGAATGTTCACAATACAAACCAGTGCTCCTTTGCGCTTG
The DNA here is from genome assembly GCF_012489685.1 of Lotus japonicus. Lineage (NCBI taxonomy): Eukaryota > Viridiplantae > Streptophyta > Magnoliopsida > Fabales > Fabaceae > Lotus > Lotus japonicus. The sequence continues at coordinate 82,795,986 of NC_080044.1, read as the reverse complement.
GTTGGTATGATTTCAAGAGAGAGAATGCCATATCGCCGGGAGACCATGTAATTGTGATGCCAACATGTTTTGAAGATGTGTTCACCATAACTGTGTCACGCGCAAGGGATCGTCGTATGTGAAGGAATAGGTTTCATGCCCCAAGTGTTGAATATCTAATTTTCTAGTATGTTGTTTAATGTCAATTCCCATGTGGAAGCCCTTTGTAGTGTTCTACCCTTTGTCACCCCTTTGTTCCCAACTACGTTAATTTCCAATTGAATAAAATTTAGTGTTGCTGGACATGAATTTGCATATAAAAAATGGTGGAATTGTTGTTAGACATTTTTAACACAGCCTAAAGAGATGTGGTAGCCATAGTGTAATAATTGAGTTAGATAATATTAACCTACATATGCCTTGTGATGACCCACATGATCAATGACAAAAAGGTACACGATATTAGATAAGTTCCCGCAAACATTTGCGGTCTTCTGGGTGGGTCTTCTGCCTTCTGCCCTAAATCATTATAAGACTATTTTGAAATTTAAATCATTATAAGACTACACCAGCGTACAGCATAGGGTACGTTAAATCATTACAATACATAATTTTTTTTACACCCAGTCCTCATACACACAAAGATAGAGATAAATTAATTCATGAATATTGAAAATTTGTTTTAAGTTATGTTAATAAAAGGAAAAAATTCATGAATGTTATGTTAATAAAAGGTAAAAATGGAAGCAAAACGAAATATTATCAAAAAGTCCTAGGCTAGGTTCGAACCTTAGCTGTTAGGTTGCAGGGGAAGCTTCTAACCACTAGGACGTTTGCCGTTCACAGTTATGCTTTACATTTTATTTTATATATTGTTAAAAAATGAAAAAAAAACTGAAAAGGATTGTGAATTTATTTTATATATTGTTAGAATTTATTTCGAAAATTTAGGGGGAGCTAGAGCTCCTCCCTGTCCTAACTAAGGTCCGCCACTGGTAGGAGGAACCCATATATCTGTGCACCTGCAAACGACACTCAATCCATGTTGAATACACACCCGGCTTGTGCCCTTTGTACACAACATATGTCTTGTTGCCCTGTGGTCTTCCTATTATGGCATTGTTGTCGTTGGATGCAGACATGATAAAATGAAGGGTTAACTATCAGCTTGGTCCCTGTCTTTGTCTCGCCGTCTGAGGTAAGTCCATCCCCTGAAAATTTATTGCATTTGATCCTCATGTTTGAAATTATTTGGAGCGGATCCTCGCCGGAGCTCCGAGCTCCGGCGAGTGCTGATTTGGAACGCTGACTAGGACAAGTGAGGTGACACGGATTTAAAAAAAAATTAAAAATTAAAAAAAATTACATATCAGATTAATTACCTAATTAATCAAAATTAACCTAATTTAATTAACTAAGCCCAATCTAATTAACAAATCCTACTGTTAAAAAAATAAAAAACAAATCCTAATTACCCAAAATCCCCCCAATCACATACCCTAAAAATCCCAATCAATAACCCAGAAACACAAAACCCCATATCTTCTTCCTCCTCCATCCCCCAACTCATCTTCTTCTTCATCTTCTTCATACTCAGGTTCATCGTGTTCTGTCCACCAATGAACCATTATTATATGTCGTTAGATCTGGGAATCTTGGAATATTATTTTATTTGATGGTTAGGAATGAATGTTGATAAAAAGGTTAAAAATGTAAATTTATAACCCTTCTTCATCTTCCCCAACCCTCTTCAATCTATGCTCAAATCGGTCCCTCTTCTATTCCTTGCAGAGGAATGAGTGATGAATTGCAAGGAATAGAAGAGGGACCGATTTGAGCATAGATTGAAGAGGGTTGGGGAAGATGAAGAAGGGTTATAAATTTACATTTTTAACTTTTTTATCAACATTCATTCCTAACCATCAAATAAAATAATATTCCAAGATTCCCAGATCTAACGACATATAATAATGGTTCATTGGTGAACCATTTTAAAAGTTGCCCACCAGGGTGGGCACGTAATTAGTTCCGGTGATTTCTCATTATTTCCCCTATTAGTCACATCATTTAATTTGTGAGTTCCAACCTGTTGGTCAGAGACCATACTTGCTCCAAAAGATGCATCCATTTTGTTGCTAACAATTGTCCCATCAGTAAAATTATCTACCCTCACCAATCCAACTTAGCAACCACATGTACAATCTATTAAGATAGCATATTGTGTACAAAAAATAATGAATGCAAAATTTTGGTTTTCACTACTAGAAAAATTAGTTTTCACATTGGGTATTTTTTTGTTTTAACATCGGTTTTTATCCGATGTAAACAATGTTGATGTGATATCTCCTAACCTTTTCACATCGGCTTTATAACCTGAAATTGTAGTTCCCTTAGACCAATGTCGTACGCGATGTCAGGACAATCGATTAAGACAATATACAAACAATAACAGTGAAACAGAAATAACAAAACACAAGAGTTGGTAACCCAGTTCGGTGAAACTTCACCTACGTCTGGAGGGCAAGCCCGAAGAAAGGAAATCCACTATGTCAAGATTCAGGAACTACAGGTACACATTAGCACAACAAGTTCATTGTTTTTTTCCTAATCTACCAAATGTATTTCTACTTAGTATCTCAACCTAAGTATGAGAGCCCCTCACATCGGATATATTCCCAACTGATGTGAAAACTCTCATAAAGAAAAGACTTTTCCCAACGGTTACATTATACATGATGTGAAAAGAACCTCATCAAAATTTAAAAAATGCCACCGCACTTAGCTTTCACATCGCTTATTGTATCAACTGTTGTAAAAACTCTTTCCTAATTACTTTTCACATCGGATATATTCTCAACTGATGTGAAAACTCTCATGAAGAAGAGACTTTTCCCAACGGTTACATTATACATGATGTGAATAGAACCTCATCAAAATTTAAAAAATGCCACCGCACTTAGCTTTCACATCGCTCATTGTATCAACTGTTGTAAAAACTCTTTCCTAATTACTTTTCACATCGAATATATTCTCAACTGATGTGAAAACTCTCATAAAGAAGAGACTTTTCCCAACGGTTACATTATACATGATGTGAAAAGAACCTCATCAAAATTTAAAAAATGCCACCGCACTTAGCTTTCACATCGCTCATTGTATCAACTGTTGTAAAAACTCTTTCCTAATTACTTTTCACATCGAATATATTCTCAACTGATGTGAAAACTCTCATAAAGAAGAGACTTTTCCCAACGGTTACATTATACATGATGTGAAAAGAACCTCATCAAAATTTAAAAAATGCCACCGCACTTAGCTTTCACATCGCTCATTGTATCAACTGTTGTAAAAACTCTTTCCTAATTACTTTTCACATCGAATATATTCTCAACTGATGTGAAAACTCTCATAAAAGTTCACAATAATTTTAATATTGCCACCGGTTTATCTTTCACAACAGGTATATCATTAACCGTTGTAAAAACCCTGATGTAGAAAATACTTTTTGTAGTAGTGTTAATTGGGTTAGGTTGGGGTTCTGTAATTTGGGGTTAATTTGGTCACGATAAGTTGGGTAATTTAATTGTCAAAAGATTATAATATTGGGTATGGAAATTTGGGGGAAATTCAAATGTCAGAACAACTTTATGTCATATCGCGGTTGTCATGAGCTATCAATTTGTCATAGTTTGGCCGGCCATGAGTGCAAAGTTTACTAATCCCATGTGATCATTAATCAGTCGATGGAACAACGGCAGGAAAGGCCCTGTCACTCCCTTGGGTACTAGTCCATGAACTATAAAATTTTCCAATTGTTATTTTTACGAGTAATTAAAAGAAATATAGGTAGTGTACGTATTGTTCAACTACATTAGTGTACTATTCGAGTATAATACACACACACACACACATATTTTATGACTATATTACAAACGTGGAAGCATGAGACCTAAGACCGTATGCCACACGACGACTGATATTTTGACCCAATTGTTTCACAATTTGTATAATTATTTATTTTGATGATAAACCTATATCATTTATAGCAGTTGGTGTCTGTCATGAAAGCAGGTTGACGCTTCCCACCTTCCACCATTAGTTCCAGCGTTGGTGAATATATACAAAGAATGGATTGTAGCTAGAGTGAAACACATTCTCTTGTTATGGGTGGAAAGAACTTTTATGTCGTGTTTAGGGGTAGGAAGGTTGGTATCTACAAAGAATGGATTGACTGTCATAGTCAAGTGGTGAAGTTTAAGTGTAGTGCATATAAAGGGTATCAAACGCGCGAGGAAGCAGAGATAGCTTGGCAGTACTTTTGCAACACTGGGAAAGTACCTGTGGAGTTGCAAGAAATCGAAGAAACTGCAACATGGAGCCCTGGAGTTGGAACCAGCAGCCTCAGCGAAATTTCCCTTGAAGGCCTCACGTTGAAAGGTATTACGGTTTCCCGTGGTTACTTAAGTATTAAATCGTTATGTTTTTTTTCCTGCATGGCAGTAAATAACAACAGTTTTTACTTGGTAGGAGCAGATGATAGCAACTGCAGCCAGAATACTGAGGCCAAACCAAATGATTTCTTGATTGAATATAGCAACCAGGCTCTTCTTGTTGACGTCTGTCACAGCCTGATGATTCCCCCACCATCTTTGACCCTGCTGGACACGAGGAACAAAAATGGTGTCCCTCATCACAAGTACGGCGTTTGCGTCACATACGACGGTCCGCATGCACCACCGTTCTTCATTGTTGGGGATTTTAACACTTCACATGAAGAAGCTAAGGACAGTGCGTCGTGGTTGATGTTGCAATACTTAGTTGGGAAAACAGGAAAAAGGGTTAAGGATCTCAACTATCATATCGTGGATCAGTTGGTGAGTCAGTTAAGCATTAAGGAGGAAGAAATGAGAACCATGGCTGCTGAGATTGCTGTGCTGGACCATGAGATTGAAACGCTGAAAAGTGTGTTTGGGTATTCGCAGTAGTGATTGCAGAAAGGAAGGGGGTCGGAACCAGTGTGTTTTGTGGGAAGTCAGATGTTAAGCCAGTTGTTACGCTTTTAATTTTCCAGTCCATTTGAATGTTTTCTTGTTTGTTAATATGCATGTAGTTCGTCGGAAGACTTTGCATTTTCCAAGGTCTGTTTATTTCATGATTACCGTAATCCATGATTAATCCTAATGTTGTTCTATTTCGTTGGTTGGTCTGTTTATGTAAAAGTGAGTAGTGAAAAATTTGCAATTGGTGGGTTAAATATGAAACAGATCTGTGAGTATGTTAAATGACCAAATAAATATCATTAATTGTAGGTTAGTGGGGAAATATTCTTTTGTACAATAAATGAATCCCACCTTCAAATCCTACTAATAAAATCAAATAAATTTAGGCTAAATTTTGTTTTTTTGTATTCGACAATTCGACTTTACGTGTCACGGTAGCCTAATCCGTTGTACTCATGGTTTTGTCGCCGGTGTTAGAAAGGGTGAATGTCAACTCCTTCTCTACTTACTGGGATTGTCGCCGGGTCCAACAATAGGTTTAGCGTTCGACTTTACGTGTCACGGTAGCCTAATCCGTTGTACTCATGGTTTTGTCGCCGGTGTTAGAAAGGGTGAATGTCAACTCCTTCTCTACTTACTGGGATTGTCGCCGGGTCCAACAATAGGTTTAGCGTTCGACTTTACGTGTCACGGTAGCCTAATCCGTTGTACTCATGGTTTTATCGCCGGTGTTAGAAAGGGTGAATGTCAACTCCTTCTCTACTTACTGGGATTGTCACCGGGTCCAACAATAGGTTTAGCGTTCGACTTTACGTGTCACGGTAGCCTAATCCGTTGTACTCATGGTTTTGTCGCCGGTGATAGAAAGGGTGAATGTCAACTCCTTCTCTACTTACTGGGATTGTCGCCGGGTCCAACAATAGGTTTAGCGTTCGACTTTACGTGTCACGGTAGCCTAATCCGTTGTACTCATGGTTTTGTCGCCGGTGATAGAAAGGGTGAATGTCAACTCCTTCTCTACTTACTTGGATTGTCGCCGGGTCCAACAATAGGTTTAGCGTTCGACTTTCGCACAATTGCGGGGGGACGTGTCACAATAGCCTAATCCGTTGTTAAATTTTGTTAAACAAAATCAATGTTAGTTGTAAAAGTTTCATGTGTGTTGAATTAATTACTCAATAATTATTTGTCCACACCTCTAAATTGAGGTGGAAAGAGGTGGAGGAGGAGAGAGATAGAAAGAAAGGAAAAAGTAAGAGAGAGAAAGTATAAGATGTGATAGATGATAAGAGGAGAGAGATATAAATAAAAATAGGTGAAAATGATGAAGTGTATAAATCATTACTCTTAATTACTATATGGAAAAAGTGAAAATAATAGAGTATTGATCGAACAAACCATTGTAGTGTGTGTTTGGTTTCAAATCGGGAGAAGCCAAACGTGGATCCATAAATCCAAAAGCAACTATTTCTTGCTTCTGTAAACCTGGATCGGAGCCAAACGTGGATCATGAATGGGTTTTCCAAGCACACACGTAGTCAGTGGTATATAGGGTGTAGTCAATTTGAATTTGATGAGTCAGCTATGAAATTGTACTCATGTTGGTGTTAATCTTTTCTGTTGGTTCTATGTGGCCAATTAGTAACCACGTATGTGCAACCAAAAGAATAATATCTTTCCCGTCGTCTGGTTAGCAGTGCAAAGACGCAAACTGTCCCACCTCAGGCCATCAATACAGGCAGCATTAAATGCTAGTAGGTAACATAATCTATAATATTAATTATTTAATCTTCGTTTATCTATAACTCATTAAGTGCGGCTGAAACAAACCAAGACAATGATTCCAACTTAGAAACCTATACACTTTGTTGATATTGGCTTACATCTAAACATACAAGATGAGCCAGTTCTCAGATTCAATTGATACCCTTGACGGAGATGATGGCATGAGCGAAAACGGTGGCCAAAATCACCCATTTGAGTATGCATGACAACGACCATTTTATATTTAACCCAGTCTTGATTGTGTACTAAATAAGAGTTTGTTTCTCATTTATGACCAGGTTATCACATGAAGGACACGTAGGAAGTCATCAATTTGCTGCTGGTGGAGACTCAGAATTTGACCAATCTACCGTGAGTTACAGAACCTTCTAAGTTTGGTAATTTACATATGCTACATGAAGTGATGGTTGATCTCCTTTAATTTCTTCCAGTCGAAGGAACCACAAGTACTTGGAGGTCAGACACTAGTTTGTGAAAACCCAAACTGCCTTACCCTTAGTGGTGTGTTTGAAATGTTAAAGGTGACGTGGACAATGAAGAACACGTATATGTTGTTCTTTCTATTATCTCCTACATGATCTTAAATTTTTAAGTGTAGATCTGTAATCCTTCCTGAATCTTGTCTTTGACGCAGGAAATACTTAGTAGACTAGATAAAATCGACGGACAAATCCGAAAGGACCCTGAACCTAACCGAGAGGGTGGTGGAAGCATACCAAATGTTACATCTAAGGCGCCTCGGGTGGTTGACTTTACCATTCATACTGCTGAACCAAATAATCACCCGGTTGTAGATTCTACTACCTTACGCGGTGTAGTTGGTGGTCAGAACATCCACAAGAGGCCTTATGGTGTGTCTACCCCTTTTCCCAGTGGTAGTGCTTACCCAAACGATGCACGTATGGAAATGGCCAAGGACCCTGTGAGTGAGTATCGGAGGGGAGTGCAAATACAGGTATTTTCGTTGTTGAGTGTAGGGAAACTGAACCAGGGTTTTGTTGGGACAACTGTTGTACTAGAACTTCATTAACTTTATTATATTTTTCATTGTGTAAATAACAGAGTAACGAAGGGTTGACGGGAACGAACGAAACAATGATACCGAAAAAGCTGGTGTTTACCTCTCCTCTCACTTGCCCTCCTCGTTCTGAGAATGAAGACCCTTCCCTTATCCGTAGAACAACACCGGAAGTCGTTTGTAAGGGAAAAGGCCCGGCTACTGATGATATGCCACTTAAGACAAAGACTAGCAACCACACCCTCCCGAGGGTACGTTTGATCATTACATGGGCCTTTAACTTGTCAACTATATATATAATTTAACAAACATAGACATGACAACCACTGATTTTGGTGTATTTGTTGCCACAGTTCATGAAGTCCAAGTTTAAACCTACGGTGGATATGAAGCTGACGTTTTCAGAGTTGCAAATAAGTGCATATGTTTTTAGTCGTGAAAAATCTTCGAGGTAGTATAGTTGTTTGATTACACAGTAATGAACAAGTATGATAGAAACGCAAAATGATGCTTATTATGATATAACTTTGATTATTATATGACAATTGTGTCTGTTAACTTAAATTGAATTCTTTGATTGTAAGTGAGGTCATGTTCAAGTTGGGAAATGCTTCATATGGAAGGGTGAACTTTGAATCTCTGTGCCCTGGAAAAATTGTGGGGGAAGAGGTAGGGTTCCAATAGGCTTATAATTTAATGTCCCAGCACTAATCACTTTATTGTGTACCCTTTAAATGCCTGATTGTAACAATACTGAACCACAAATAATTACTATGCTTGCTTTGGCAATAACATGGAAGGAAATGAACAAATATATGAATCGAATATGGTGCCTACCTCCTGTTTTTGCTGTAAGGCTCTGAATTTTGTTCAAATAATATTGACAATACAAGCTATAGTGGTGAACAATGGTGTTAATATTTATAAGTGACACATCTATTTATTTCTGGTTCAGGAAGACGTGGACAATGGCATGGACGTGCCCCAGCTGGTTACCAAATATGCAAACGAATGGATGCATCCATTCACAGAACTGTCGCATGTGAGTACAACATTGAACCATCCATTTATATATACTTTGATTTAATTGGACAAAAACCCAAACTCACTGCACACATTTGGTGGGTTTATTGCTGTTTGTTTAGATCTATGTGCCTATTGAAGAGATTGGTAGTCATTGGTACCTGATGGTTGTTGATGTTAAGGAGGGCAACATTTACAAATTTGACTCTTATGCTAGTATCCATATGATTCGAGCCAGAGAAGAAAATATACGAACACTTGTATGTCACACTTTTATCACCAATTTATATGGAATGTGTTAACTAGCGCCCACTATTGTGTATGTTTTTTACATTTTCCATTTCATTGCGATTAGGCTAAGGCAATAAGCCAAATTATTCAACACGAGACCTATCCTGCAAAATATCTACATGGAAAGAATAACTTTGGCCAATGGCCTATATTTGAAGCAAGGGGAATCCCTAATTGCGGCGGGAGGTTAGTCAAGTTTTAACAATCTTTTCTAATGAAGCTCTGAAGTTGTTAAATGTGTGGACCGGTAAATGCTAACTGTTGTTATTATTATTTGCAGCGAGGATTCAGCAATTTGGCTCATTTGTTGGTTACAAATGGGTGCTAATTTTACTTCCAATGTCCTAGGGGTGGTAAGTCTACTACATATGTGTTCACCGAAAAAACAACATATAACTCTACTATGCATTAAAAATTCATGTATTGGTTTCAGATGAAGGACCGCTCTGAAAAAACCCTAAGAATGAGAGTGGCTTTAGATTTGATTATGGGGGATCACAATGAGCAAAGGAAGGAGGTTGACGCAAATGCAGAGGTTGACTGGCGCAACATGATTCTCAACAACACTGTGTAATGATGAAGTCCAGCAATGTACTTAACAAAGTACCATATATATAGCATAGTTGGGTCACGTATTAGATTGCCCCTGATTTTGCCAATGGTGTTATGCATTTGAACATTGGGTTAGTAGTACTATGTTGTGACCCTTAACCCATCACCATTATGTTATTTTTTTCGGAGGGCAAGTATTTAGTTGTGGAAGAACATTTTGTGGGTTGTAATTTAGATCCATGCGCAGTCCTAGACTATGTTTAGGTTGGACGAAGTCTGTTTGTGTTTGAAGTCGATTCGTATGTAATTTCGAAACTCCAGTGCCATGACTTGGACCACTTTGTTATATATAATGTCATTTTAATATGTGTTTGTACCATGTTAAACTTACCCCCCCCCTCCCCACTCCAAAATGAATCCAACGATTTATTTTCTCATGTAAGGGTATGGGTAAGTATGGGTACGAAAACGAAAACAAGTTTGTTCTCATGTTTATAGTTTTTTTTAATAAGTAATAATAGAGAAATCAGGAGTGCTAGGTGTACTTCAAACCAATTTACAAATAGAGGTTAAAATGAGAAAAATTGATGGTACTAGCTAACACAGCTAACACATATGAAAATAATCAACCTAACTACAAATTTAATAAATCATAATAAATTGGTTCTGCAAATTTAATTACATATTTATTAAATTATAATCAGCATAATATTAAAAAATTAAATTTAAATAATTTAAAATATATGTATTCATTAAGCCTTGTATAAAATTCTTGACTGATCTCTTTGTCACAACATAATTCAGACCATGCTAACAAAGGGTCCTAACTACAGGTTTACATTAACTAAGCAAAACAAATGAAGGACATATTATGGTAACCAAATGTAACTAAGCGAGTCACATCAGGTCTACACCTGACATCCGTCCTATAGCTGGGACTAGGCACCGAAATGATTAAGCTTTCAGTCACCTCACCAGCACATATGGACAATACCCAACGCTACCTCTTGCATCCTGCTGCTCACCCACTGTGACCAGTCAATCAAACTATCAAAGTAACAGGAAAAGAGACCAGATCTGAAATTTGTTCCATTAACGAGATAACACTAGTTTTGGGATGAACATGGATATCCTGGAGATCGAAGAAAGGGAGAAGGATAATGTCATCGATACCGTAATGGGGTAAGTTTTTCATCATCACTCTTAGGTCAACTATCCAACATTTTCAAATTTTGATTCGGGGCTCGTTTTTTACTGTTATTATTGTGTATGTTTTTAGGAAATACAAGGTGGAAGGAAATAATTCAGACATGAGTATGCATCATGGTCTAGCGGAACTGAAGAGCATTGTCATGGATTTTTCGTCACATCAAACCAGAAGAATGGAAATGTTAGAAGTCTCCATTGATGGCATATGCAACAACGTCGAGCATTTTTCACATAAGCTGAAGGTAAGTGTCTCTTTAAGTAGTTATATGTTGTGTTACGTAAAGGTATCTACAGTGCAAGGCATTTAATCTATATTTATGTTTCTTGTAGACCACAATCGACCTGGTTGAGAAGCTGGAGAGCAAACTAGAAAATATTGATGTTATATTGCTGAAACTGGAAAACATTGAAGATACATTCAAGAACTTTGGATCGCAAGAGTATCGAAGGGCTAGTTCTGGCAGAGGGAGACAGGCTTCGCAACCCCGCGGAAGAGGAAGAAGCACTGTCACGAAGAATTCAATTTCCACCTTTAGGGCTCACAACACTGTTATTATGGTGCCATCAGACGATGAACTGCACAGTGAGTCATTTGGAAGTCAAGTCCCTTCCGATTTGGAAACTAGATCAGTGAATCCGTCAATGACAACAGAAGCAATCGGTTCTCCATCCTTTGCATCACAGACACAAAAAGGAAAAAATGCGATCAATCCTTCATCTCACACCTTAGTTCGGAGATTTAGTTTAAAACCAAGTCAAATTAAACGCCCCCTCAAAATCCAGAAGACTGAATCTACGAAATCAAGCTCCAACACAAGGGAAAATCCTCAAGTAAATCGTGTGTTAAAAGCCAGATCTCCACTGGCGGAAACCACTGCCATGAAGGGTTTAACAATGCCAGCTGTAATTATTTCCATATTATTGTCTGTTGCAACGTGTTAGCTATGTATTATAAATCACAATCATACTTGATGCATATTGACTACCATAGTGAAAAAGTTTTGTTTGTTGAATGTTATTCTCATTTGTTTTTCTCATTTTGTAGTACATCAAGTGTAAGTTTAGACCAACATCAGAGATGGATTTGAGTCCTGAAAAGATCCAGCTATGCGCATATGTGTGGCATGTCAGCGATGAGGAAAGGTATACTCAAGTTTAATGTGCCATGTCAAAAGACATTAGCAATTCACTTTGTGCACCTTGCTAGCCCTTTAATGGTCAATTTTTTTTTCAGTGTGAATGAGGTTTTGGTCAAGACAGATGACAAACAAGCAACTAGAACCACATTTCAAAGTTTTTGCCTTCCACAAAAGATAACAAGTGAGGTACAAGTTGATGGTTTTGTATTACATATCTTAGGCACAATGAAGTATAATGTTTTGTTGTTTTGTTGTCTTGAAAATTTGTATTAATGTCACATACCTCCTGTGTGAAGCAGATACTAACATGGATGGCTATAAAAGCAACCTGGAGACAACAACATGAGGTTGAACAAACTTTGTGGTCATTGCCTCCAAGTTTTGCGGTAACAAAGTTAAAGTGCTGAGATAATGCTAAATTGAGTCATGTCATGGTGGTAGAGTTTGACACCCTAATATGTTGGCCTTAATTGCAAATTACAGGAAGATGTAGCCAAGTCAATGTCAATTGAAGAATTGAAGGAAAAATATGTTAACATTTGGATGTGGCCTTTTGCAGGTCTTTCACATGTATGATCAATGTACATCAAATATTTTGTTATGATTATTTTCTCATGCATACGGCTTGATTATATAAACAGTTTGTTTAATTATGGATAGATATATGTGCCCATTGAGGAAAAATCAGGACATTGGTATTTAATGGTTGTTTGTACTGAGGATAAAGTCATCTACCACTTTGATTCAAACCTTGACGTGTGTTTCATGGACTCAAGAACTGATACAATGCAAAAAATGGTGACATCTTCTCGCTTCAACAAGTTTAATGTTTGCTATGTCATATTTCCATCATACCATAAAATGTGATGCATACAGATTCTAACTACATTTCGCATGCCTAGTGTGAGGTGATTTCTCAGATGTTGACCACACCAGAATTCCCGGACAACTATCTAAATGGTGTATTTATTGAGGACAATTGGGAGTTGTCGGAAGCTAGGGGAATTGCAAATCGTGGGCATAGGTAAGGTCAATTGTAAACTATTTATGTCATATGTCACCTTGCCATAATTTTCGCCACTTGATATAAGTACATACATGTTCTGGAAACATCAAATGTGACGTTGTTTGATCTCTTTTTTCAGCAAAGACTCTGCTGCTTGCGTTATGGATTGGCTGGACATGGAGCACATGTTCAAAGCTAATGTTTCCGGCATGGTAAGTCATAACATCCTTCATTTCATATCTGACCTTGTAGTTGAATAATTCTATTTCAGTGATGTTAACGTCCTAAAACATCAATTACAGCAACCAGAGAAACAAGTCAGAATGAGGGTTGCCATGGAGTTGTTGACAGGTTCCCACAACGAAATCTGGCCAACTCTGCAGAAGAAAGTGGAGGCTTTTTGGTTGACAATTAGGTAGCGCAGTCTCCATAGTGTGCCCAGAGATATCCTTCATCTCATCCTACTGCTGTTCACTGTTGAAGACATTCATATGTTCCTAATCAACATATATGCTCGCATGTCCTTTTGTTGTGTAGTTTAGTAAATGGACAAGGGTACCTCTGGAACCATCCTTTTGTTGCCTGCTCAGGCAGTCCGGATCAATTACATGTAATGTCATATATATATTTGACCTCTGGAACCATCCTTTTGTTGCCTGCTCAGGCAGTCCGGATCTATTATATGTAATGTCATATATATATTTGACTTCATCGCCACAATTTCTTTATTATGTCCTGCAAACTGTCATTTACTTTCACCATTATAGTTCCATAACATTACATAGATTGGGTGAAATCAATCAGGTGTGATAATGTTGTAATATGCAATAACATAAATCAAACGTTATGTTTTTATGTATCTAGCTATGGGCTAATAAACAAGCTGGAGGACAGTTTAAGCAGCATAATACTGAAACCCAACCTGTGTGCCAACAACTGTAACACTAATGGCAGCATAATAATAATAGCACACAATACTTAACGGTAGTCAAGAATCTGTTATAAGCACCCCTAACACAATACAAACTCTTGGTGTATTCTTCAATCAATCACACAAATTACGGGTGCTTTTCCCAAAACCATACATACTTTACTCCAGCGAATAGATTACCAAATCAATACACAAACTATACATACTACACGTACTTCAATCCATGGATTGATTAATAGTTCAAGAGATACACAACAAAGTTGCCAAGAAGAAGAAACAGAAAAATTAAATTCAGAATGCATTCCCAATTGCACCGGTGAACCACCTTGGGCTACCATTATTCCGTTGTACGGCCTAATAAGAACCATCTGCAGTCACCAAAACAAAAGTTTTGTCAGCGAACATGTTTTAATTATATTACTGAACTAAATACCACTAAATACTTCTTGCAAACTATCAAATTTCCTAACACTAAAAAATAAACTCAGACCAGAAAATGAAAGTCAATGTCAATGCTGACAATGTCAATGACTTACCCTGAAATTAATCTGCATAGTCATCTTCACCATACTCATAATCTTCATAGTCATCACCTTCATAGTCATCATCTTCATCTTCACCAAAGATACTTTCATTCTCGTCATCCCTTTCAAAGCTGCGATTTTCATACTCAATGTCTCTTAACAAAGGACATGTCAATCTGTTGTGCCCAGCGACCTTGCACGCGGTGCATCTAATTGTACGCTTGGTAGTTAATCCCGAAGATGACGCTCTTGCATGAACTCGAGGCCTCCTAACAGGTCCCGTGTTATTAACATTCCCCAAACCAGCAGCAGTGGCATCAAAGTTGTTGTCATCCTCATCCTCTGTTGCAGAATTGCCTTTTAATAAATGTATCTCATGAGCAATTTTTTCCTTCACTTTGTTAAAATGTTCAACACTCTTACTAGCTAGCGTACACAATTCTCTACATGACTCTACAAGCCAAACATATCTAGCAATCACGTCAGATTCCCAAAATATTGAGCCTTCCATTACTTCCCCGTTATAACAATCCTTTGCACCTTTAGTCCATCGTTTAGAGACCAGAGAAATAGGCAATTCAGTTATGTGGAGAAAAACAAGAACACCCAATATATGCTCGCATGGAAGCCCATATGTCTCCATCTTTTCACAGGAACACTTGAACTCATCTGAAACTGGGTCATAGTAAACATTCCAAGCCTTGGACTCCATTCTATATTGTACAACCTTGTAACGCTTATCTCCCGTGGCACGTTTGAATTCTGTCACAATCATCTCTGATGCAAGGCTAATCACAGGGACAAACAAATTAAAAACCTCAATAGTAAGAATTCTTGCCGCTGACCTTTCCAAACCCCTAAAATTAGTTTGCAAAGGCAGGTCACCAAAACCAGATTTGAAATCAGCTTCTAATTCCTTGAAACGCATGTACGAAAGACAACGATGGAAGTGGAGAACAAAATCAGTCAAGTTGTACCTTGATCGGACAAACTTCAATAGTTGGGAGTGAAAGCCCTCACACCTTGATGTTGTCCTAAAACCAGCAAAAAACTTCCCACGAAAGTAAGTTGCAGCCCACATTTCCCTCTTGTCATACATTTCACTAACCCAAGTATTGTTCTCCAATTCAAGATCTGTCACCATTGTTGCCCACCGTCGCTTGAATTCACCGATGCCATAGTCACTTAACATACATGTCCTGAACCTATTCAAAAATTCAGGAATCCCAACCCTTTTATTTGCAATTTTAAGCAAATGCCATGCACATAGTCGATGGTGAGCATTCGGAAAAACTCTCCTAATGGCGTTGCGCATAGGCAGCGCTCCATCAGTAATGACAGCGCCCGGTAACTTCTGGTTCATAGCTTCAGCAAATTGTTCCAATAACCAAACATAGGTTTGTTCAGATTCAGTCACAACAATTGCAGTGGCGAATATAATCGTTCTGTTATGATGGTCCACACCAGAAAATAGCACAACGGGTCGGCGATACTTGTTCTTCTTGTAAGTTGCATCAAAAGCATCAACATCTCCAAATACTTTGTAATTGTATCGACTAATGCCGTCACACCAAAACAAATTTTCAACTCCATGCTCAGCATCCTCCGTGTGCCTCTCAAACATTAGTTCATCGTTCAACCCCAACCATCTGATATAATCCACAGCGTTCTGCCCATCTGAACATTGTGACCGCCTTTGTTTGGCAAGCTGATTTTGCATATTCTTCTGTCCAAACCCCACTTTCTCATAACCTCCGCACTGGCTGGCAAACGAATTAAATATTTGAGGTGCACTTATACCTGACTTCATAAAACTATTCATTGACATAATGTCGGCAGTACCCATTTTCCTATGAGCCGCCAACAAACCACCGTGCTGCTTCGGCAGAAGGTCATGGTTATGTGCATCTTGAAAACATGTAACATACCATCGCTGTGAAGGAGGGTCAATGTGCACCCGGAATTTGGCATCACATCCACATCTAAAATCAACCTTTTGTCGTCTCAATCTCATTTCATCACAAATTCCCTTCTCTTCACGAAATCCTTGTCGGTGGCACAAAAAGGTTTGCTGGACAGCTTCCCCTTTTCTATTTCTGCGTATGGTTCCTCTACGGGCAGAAAAACCCATGATTCTTCCATACCAGTGGTAGAAATCATAAGCAAGCTCCACATTTGCAAAATGAAACTTCGTCACTTCAACAGGGTCTACACAACTGAAATCTAACTGCAAATAGTCTTCTTTACTGTTGATAGCTACAAGATTTGGTTCCACTGACTCTTCTCTATGCTGCTCATCCTCATCATCTTCATGCAAAACATCTTCATCTGTATCGAAATGACACTCGTTTTCAAAGTCCACAAACGATTCCTCATCAACGTAATCTTCATAAATTCCAGCCTCATTTTCAAAAACTTCGTCTTCATCAGAGATGAACATGCCTTCCAAGAACTAGAGAGACACAAAACAATAAAATATTACACAACACATATGGTAAAGGAAAACTAAGCAAAAAAGGGCACATCACAAAGGGGAATGGAATGGACCACTTCATTATTACCGTTTCACTACCATTTTCCACTGTCCCTGTTGTAAAATCTCTTACCGACTCGATCTCGATCTCGCTCTCTTCAACAACCTAAAAAACCTGTAATTGTAAGACTAACCAGATACCATACCATATCATAATACATAAGCAAACAAAACAAATTATTCAACTGCATACCTCATCACTGGCCCAATTTCTCCAACCATCTTCCCTTTCATTCTCCATTTCACGAAGACCTTCAACCTACAAAGAGTAGAACAGAATTTTTTAAAGGACACAATAACCATGAAGCTCAAACTTGCGAACATAACGATCAATAACAACCACGAATATCATATCATAGGATGAAAATCTTACTTACCCACACAGCTAACCACGAATCAGAGATCAATTGCGAAAACTGACGCAGTATATCAGGTATAACAGGACTGAACACCACCACAGTAGAGAGTAGTTCGTCTGAAGAACACCCACTTTCTGCCTTTTAGATTAACACACAACTCAATTAGAGACCAACGCGACCTCCAATTGCAAAAAGAAGGAGAAAACAGGATTACTAGATGGAAGATTGAACAAATTTTTTCACCCTAACCCTAACATTTTCCTGTTCCCTCCTCTTGCGATACCTCTTTCCCAAATATCCTGCGATACATTACTTTTCCTATTTTATGTACAATATGTTCAAAAAAAAATTGTAAACAGTCCCGGTAAACCCGACTGGAAGTCGCAGGTAAGCAGTGGGGGGCATGGGTGAACCCCCTTTCGTAAGTGACACCATAGAGTTCACCAACAAAATGCTCCTCAAAGCCCATATACTTAAGAGTATCATGGAAGAACTTTCAATTCAGCCTATCGTATTTTTTTGGCTTATTAGCACTTTTGGTCCCCCAGGTTTCAAAAATGTGCAAATGGAGTCCCTCACGTTTAAAAATAGCATTTTGGTACCCTGACGTTAGTCTCCGTTAACAGTTTTGATCCCTCAGCTAATTTCCGTCCAAAAGTTAACTTTTTTTGCTGATGTGGAATTTTAAATAATTGTTTTTTTGAAAGTAAATAAAATTTAATAGTTAAAATTAATTATAAAAAAACATCTTCTTCATCGTTTCTCTCTTTCTGCATCATCTTGTCCATTTCTTCTTCAGCCCCAACCCCATCAAAACCCTAACCCCAACCTCCCAGTCTCCCATTAAGAGAAAGAGATCAAGTGAGGGATGAAAGGGGAAAATAGATTGAGACGGTGAGGGATGAAAAATGTCAGATCTTGGTTCGGAGAGTGATCTGAGGGACGAGATCGAGGGGAAAACGGTAGCACGGCGCAACTGGCATAGGGGAAATGGCACAGCGGCGAGTCCTGGGCACGACGGAGGGGAGGGTTTGCTTGTTGTTGAGATGGAGATCTAGGACGCATTGGAGGTGCGATGGACCCAGAAACCCCTCTCTATTTCTGAATCGTTGCTTCCCTCTCTATTTCTGAATCTCTACTTTCTCTCTCTCGATTTTTTGAATCAAGATAAGTAAAGGATAGAGGCGGCGGTCGTGATTCGTGTTTGGGGCTGAGAAAAGAGGTGATGGCTGAGGCGGCTGTGTGGTTTTCTCCTCTTCCAAAAGAAAGGTCATCTCGCCTCTTCTCCCAATCTCGTGGCTCTAACGCTCTTTCCTTCACTCTGTGGTGGCTTTGTGATTGTCTTTTGAATTTTTTTCTCTTAATGATTTTCATGGAATCAAGCTCTGAATTAGTGACAATACAATATATAATTCGTTCCATGGAATCAACCTTCTTTGTACAGACATTCTGAACTATTTTTTTTCTGTTCAATCTGAAAAAAAAAATTCCATGTTAATGAGTTTTATTTTCTGGGTTAAGATTGTGAAGATGTAGAGGAAGAAGATGAAGATCATAATGTTTATGGGTAGTGGGTAATGGTGAAGAGATGGAAGCATGTGCAGCTCACATGGGTGAGTCTAATGAAGTCTTCTCTCTCCTAATGTCATGCCATCTCACTTAAAAAAATTCCACGTCAGCAAAAAAACGTTAACTTTTGGACGGAAATCAGCTGGGGGACCAAAACTGTTAACGGAGACTAACGTCAGGGTACCAAAATGCTATTTTTAAACGTAAGGGACTCCATTTGCACATTTTTGAAACCTGGGGGATCAAAAGTGCTAATAAGCCATTTTTTTTTCTTTTCAAAATCCTTAATGGGCCATTCAACCATTTTTAGGCTTCAGAGTCCTCATAGAATGGAGTACTTAGTGTGCAATCAGAATATTATCAAAGCCTTCTCACATAGTCACATATGATAGTCACCATATTATAGTGTGGAGAACGTGTTCTTAGTCAACTTGGAATCATGATTCTCCCAGCTCGTGCGTGTACACTAATGTGTAGACTACTAGACTCCGTAGCCAAAAATCACCAGAAAGGAGTTAATGTTGACTTAACAAACGCAACATGCACCCAACTTTCTTACATGAAAGTTTTGTGTTCCACTTTTTTATCCAAACATTCAAACATTTAAAACTTAGAAAGTGAATAGAGAAAAATATTAAATGTAATGCGGGTTGTTTAAATGACTGATATGAGTTATTAACCCACAACTCAATTGATTAATATGATTTTTTTATAAATAAAACATACAAATTTTAACTCACTTACTTTCAATGTGATTGGACGTTGAGTTATTTCACCTAAACTTTTTCATAAGTCGTTTAGACAACCTCATGTAATGTAACATGAAAAAAACTAGAGAAAAAAAGTTTAATATAAGTGCTGTTTTTTTTTTTGGGTCAAAATATAGTGTTATTAATGTTATGTTGTACATGAATTGGGCTCTACTAATTTGTTGGCGAAACCACATAGAAGCGTCAATCTTATCCTCTTTCTATTATTATATTCTTAGCTGTATATTTCCTCTACATCAACCTCTTTTCATTATTTTATTCCATTTGTGTCGATAGATACGCGTTTGATATGTTAAGCTGCTGGCACCACACGCCCAAAATTATCTAAGTAGTTTTCTATATATAGCTTCCTCCCTCACTCTTTCTCTCCACCCTCCATTCTTTAACATCACCAACAAATCAAAGAGATATATATTGCAATCGCCCTAATTAGTTCACCCTTTATCCTTTCCTCTCTAAACTCTTTATATTTAATTTCATTCAATTTTGTGTCTCTGCTGTGTGTGAAATTTTTCATTCTTCAAAACATGGTTTGCTTGGTATCACGCTCAGGAAGGGAGTTGCAAAGATACAACAACATGGGTGGCCGCCAAGTAGTCGGGTGAGTCTTAATTAGACGTGTGTGTAAAACTTTTTGCATTAATCGTAATAACTATTAAACTCGAGAAATATAGAACAATTTAATTTTTTCTCATCTGTGGGTTAAGTAAATTTCAATAGATTGGTAGGTGAATGGTGGCTCCCAATAGTACACATTCATTGAAAATGGTCTTTCTTTACTGCAAATTGATAACTCTGTCATTTGTTTAATATATTGCATTCACATTTGTACATTGGCCTCACAAATTGACTTAGCTATTGTAATGTCTTTGCGCAGATGTATACCTTATAGATATAAAGAAGACATAGATGGTAACATGAGCAACGAATCGGAAGTACTAGTGGTTAGTTCACAAAAAGGTCAAGGATTGATGTTTCCCAAGGTACTTAACTTTTTTATGCTCATTGCTCATGACTAATTCAATTTGAATTTAATTTTTGGTATATAACTGTGTTATGTCAGGACTTATTCGAAAATTACAATAAAACAAAAATTATGGTTGACAAAAGCAATTTTCCTAAGCTTTTGCTTATGCACACTATGGTTTTTGATTCACCATGCTTTTCAAATGAGTTTTCGAGTATGCACCACATATTTGTTGTTTCGTACAAAATTAACTAGACCTATATGGATGTTTGCAACTTGAACATTATTGCATTATGTGAAAGATAATACAACATTGACTAATGTCCTATTAATTTATATGATCTCAGGGAGGATGGGAAATTGATGAATCTGTAGAAGAAGCAGCTATCAGGGAATCCCTTGAAGAAGCTGGAGTCATAGGAACCGTTGAGGTACTTGATGTTTTCTGAACTTTTATCTAATATTTTCTTTTGAATGTCAAACAAATCTAAAAAAATTGGTTTAAAATGAAATTGAAATATAATTTGATATTAATTTTGCAGGGTGAATTGGGCCAATGGAATTTCATTAGCAAAAGATATGGCATATATTATGAAGGGCACATGTTCCCATTGTTTGTGAAGGAACAGCTTGATCAGTGGCCTGAGAAGAATCTTCGAAGAAGAGTGTGGGTAAGTTTAGACACTAATCTTAACTTACATGTTAATTATATCAATTTAAACATGCTTATATTATTTGAAAATTTATCTGATTTTCTTTTTTATCCCTTTCTGTAGATGACAGTTGCTCAAGCTAGAGAAGCTTGTCAGCATTGGTGGATGAAAGAAGCATTGGACATTTTGGTTCAACGACTCGTTTCTTCACAACAACAGAAAAAGAGATATAGCATTTGTTGATTCTTTTAATTAGTTTATAGAGAACTCAACTTTAGTTTATACAAAGAAAATTGTGGGTACTTTGTTTCTTTGTAAGTTGAAGATTATAGAGAGATTAACTAGAGAGAGAAACAGGAATTGTAAAGAAAGGTAGATCAACTGATCAAATTGCATTTTGTTTTGCAATTGCAATCATACACACTCATAGTGCTAAATAATACCCAAATATATTCTCGCCATTCACCATCACAATATCATTTCAGTTTATATCATTGTTATTTCTTGTGTATAATCCCAAACTCTTAATATGATATCCATAATTATATTGTGCCATTTAAGAGAGACTTATTAGATAGTCAAAACGATCAACATATTTTTGTAAAAATGATAAGGAGTGTTAGTATTGCAAAATTTGATGAAAGGTTGGACATAGGTTTGTAGGAGTAGTGAGTTGAGGTCGACATACAAAGTTACTATGGTAATTGATTGTGTTGGTGGGGAAGGAGATGAGAGGGAGGTGAATAAGACATAGAAAAATGTTGGACCTTTTTCTTATTTAAGGACTAAAGTGATTATTTTAAGACAATACTTTTGAAATAAGGTTACATCACACGCTAAAGTGACACCATCAGTTGAATTTTGTTTTTCTTTAGGAAACGTCGATAATGTTCATCCACGTGAATTATTAGGTATAAAAGCAAACACAATGAAAGGGATAGTGATGAGAGGACCAAAGTAAATAATGATTCCCAAGTTGATGGTTTTATTTCCTTTATTAGTGTATTAAAATGTCAAGTATGAAATTAGTGTAATAAAAATTTCTCAAGTCAAAGCACAACCGCCAACCTCTTTATATCAGTTTCATCATTAGATTGTATTCTACCGCCATTCATGTTCTCAATCTAATGTCGATTGTTGCTCATAATCTCATATGTTGTTCTTCATCTTCAACCTCCAACAATCTTTCTTCATTAATCACTTTCGCTAGGCTATGTACTAAGATTTTTATTTTATTTTCAAATAATTAAAATTTCTAATCACACCTTAAAAACAACCGGCAATGCTCTCTTTTTTCTTTATCTTTTTTTGTAAAAACCCACCTATAATGCTTTTGTTAGGACTAATGAAGTGCTTAGAAATCAAAGGTGAAAATGGAATAATCATAAGTTCATAATTTGGGTAATTTTTTGGGTACATAAAATAAAAGCCCATAATGAGTACCGACATGTTGACAAAAAAAAAAGACCAAATGACCGACACTGACCCATGGTATATAACTCTCGTTACTTAGCAAAAAAAACCACACTGTTAACAAAAAAGACAACAGTTGCTAACTGTGTGTTTTTTCTCTGTTTGAGACTTAACTCGAAGCAAGATGTCGGGTATGGGAGACGGGTACGTCGGAACCGCCCAGGACGCGGTTCGGATCCGGCGGTTGGAGAAGCAGAGAGAGGCTGAGCGCCGCAAAATCCAAGAGCTCAAAACCAAGTCCGCCTCCTCCAATGGCCAACTCGGTCTCCTCCAATTCGGCTCCAGCACTTCCGAAGTACCCTTCCCTTCTCTTCCCTATTCATTCAATTCAATTCTAGGGTTCATCTTCTCCTTTCAATTTCCCAATCCCTAACCACACTTTTCGTGTTTTAGATTCTGGAAACTGCCTTCAAGAAGGAAACTGTTGGTCTTGTCACCAGAGAGGAGTATGTTGAGAAGAGGGTTAATATTCAGAGCAAAATTGAGGAGGAAGAGAAGGAGAAGCTTCAGAAGCTGCAGCAAGAAGAGGAGGAGCTTCAACTGCAAAAACGCAAAAAGAGGAAGATTAAGGGGAATTCTAGATTGTCATTTGCTGAGGACATTGCCACTGATGCTCAAGAGGAGGAACAGAATCACAGTAATCACTACCCCTACTTACCCTTTCATATCATTGCTGTTTGAAATCATAGCTTTTCTTAGTTTTATCTGTAATGTATGATGTTTACATGTTGCAAAACTGTTTTATCAAAGAAGAGAATTGTTGTGAATGATCGTTAATCAATGATGTTACTAGTTATTCCATAAAAAAAAAAATGATGTTACTAGTTACTACTTACTGCAATGTTTGTTTGAAGACATCAAACAAGATCGAACTTTGCTATGTTGCTGGCAGGTGATGTGGAAACAAATGGACTTCGGCGGGGTAAACTTGGCAAAGACCCTACTGTTGAAACTAGCTTTCTGCCTGACAGGTGCAGCATTTCTTCCCTTCTACTTTTGTGTCCTCGATACCATGTCATTTCCTTGTTGGTTGTTTCTCTAACACACCTGCATAGGAGTGCTGAGGATATTATTCAGTGAGCGAGAGGCCGAGGAGCAAGCTGAGCGTGAAAGGCTGCGCAAACAGTGGCTCCGGGAGCAGGAGCAAATTCGAAGTGAGTGTTCTGCCTAACTCATTTTTTTATATATACACAAAAAAAGGTATAACTTTTGTGTATATGATTATATTAGGGAACACATTTTTCTTATTTGCCTCTTAAGCTGACACTCAATAGCCACATTAATGGTCATTCTGAATCAAGTTGTTTCTCGAATTCAGATGAGCCTCTTGAAATCACATACAGTTATTGGGATGGAACTGGCCACAGGCGTGTGGTACAGGCAAGTCAAGGCCATGCACTTCAACTTACATTTTGAGTTCCTAGATTAAAATGGATTTACTATATAATGTTATGTATTGGACTCTCAGCTATTTTATAATGATTCAGGTACGCAAGGGAGACAGCATAGGGGAGTTTCTCCGAGCAGTGCAACAGCAACTTGCTCCTGAATTCCGAGAGATTCGAACAACCTCTGTAGAAAATTTGGTTTACGTGAAAGAAGACCTTATCATCCCTCATGTATGAACACACCTATTATTTATAATTTCAGAAAGTCAAGCTATCTTAACATTTTAGTCATAAAAAAATATCTTTATTTACCCATTTCCATGTATTATTACAGCAACACAGCTTCTATGATCTAATTGTGAACAAAGCCAGAGGCAAAAGTGGACCGGTATGTCTCTTTAATTTCTCTTTCTTTTATTTATTGTGTTCCTTCTGTTTCAGAAGGTATGTCTCCTAAATTTCCTGAAATTGATATACCCCCTTGTATATATTGATATAGAAAACATTTTAGATACTTTCCCCAATTAGTGTATTTGTGTTTTTTAGCTCCCCTAAGAAAAATTCTGTGGATAGTTTATAGAATTGAGAAAGATAATAATAGCCATTATTTTTATAATTTAATGCCAGGTCAATTTCTTTAAATTAGAATTCCCTTCACTTTATATAAGGGGAAAGTAAGGCATCAAGTGTTGAGATGCCTTACTTTCCCTTCTGATGTCAGGGGTCACTTTTGAGGAATCAAAACCCTTTATTTATGTACACAATCAGATTCACAACTTGTAGGGGCATGGGAAGGTCGTTATCAGGTATAGAAAGAAGTAGGAAAATAAGCAAAAATGATTTAGTAAACAAGTTAACACTGACAAATCATATATAAGATGGTGAAAGGTCTGGCACAGAGCCGGGATTTGCACTCCTAATGCTTTACATATATACTACTAATAAACTAACTTGGTTGTTATAATGAAACTTATTTCCCTTTTTAAGGTTAGGGATGTCAAGTAAGATAAAAAAAATGTTGAATGTTAATTCTTCTTTTCAGGTCATCTGTTATGAACTAATTCTTTGTGGTTTAGTTGGGAACATATCGCTGTTTGGATTAGTTGGATTTGCTCTTGTATGTGGTGAAATGTTTGGTACTTTTGATTTCTTAAATCTTAATGTATGCAAATTGTTTCAAGAAGAAATTATTTTGATATTAAAACAACATTGAGGGAAAATATGAGTTTTTTTTGTTTTTCTTGTGATGACTTATGGTGTTTTCAGTAATCAGTAGTGCTTTCATGTTACTGATGGTGTTTACTTAGGTTGTTGGTCCAAAATTGCATTTCATCTTAAGTACCCTAACATTACTTTTTGTTCTATATATACAGCTTTTTCATTTTGATGTGCATGAAGATGTACGGACAACTGCAGATGCCACAATAGAGAAGGATGAGGTACATTTTCTACCAAAAGCCTTCAGTGTTATTATTTTGAAATTTACGTTTATAAGATAGTGAGCATAAGACAAATGCATGTTTGTCTTCTGGGTTCTTGCTTAATTATCTTACGCTCGTGTTCTCTGTCTCTACCAACAGTCTCATGCTGG
This sequence comes from Lotus japonicus, assembly GCF_012489685.1. Lineage (NCBI taxonomy): Eukaryota > Viridiplantae > Streptophyta > Magnoliopsida > Fabales > Fabaceae > Lotus > Lotus japonicus. The sequence goes on along the minus strand of NC_080044.1, from coordinate 82,770,226 downwards.
TAAGGTTGTAGAAAGGCATTGGTATGAAGAGAACAAGCACATATTTCCTGCTTCAAGATGGGAGGTACTCTCACTATCTTTCCCTCTCCTTCCCTCCCTGACTCCCCGTCTTCTGTGTGTTTTAGTTTGAATGCTGGTCTTCATTCTGATTTTATGCCTCAAGGCTCAGCGTATTTGTGGATGAGGTGTTTGATAAATCTTTATTATGATAGTATCTGATGAACTGGCATATTTATGATAACAGTTTGCTCAGACTAGAGCGTTTTTTATGCATGACAGCTTTATTACATAGATTCTGATTTTGATCCCTGTTGTGTTCATCCTCAATTGCAGATATATGATCCAGCGAGGAAATGGGAGCGTTATACCATCCACGGGGATTAATTTTGAGGCTGTCAATTAAGTTGAATATGGATTCATTGCCCTGACCTTTAGTTTGATCATCAGCTAAACCTGATTATGCCTTGTGGACACCTTAATAATGTTGGCTTCTTATCATTAGTAATTTCAGTGGTTTTTGTTTCTATAGTTTGTTGTTGAAACTTGGACAATTAGTAAGATATATATTGAAGTGGAGTCTACCGTCTTTTTGAGACACTGGAAGTTTTCAGGGGTATTAAAGCATGCAATTTTTCATTTCGATTGCCTTTTAGATGGATCATGTTTCTCTTCTTTATATTGACAGAATTTGAACACAGCCTTTACGGGTGTTTGATAGACTAGTTTAGTCTTGCCAGGGCGTGCTTGCTGTCATCCATATCTAACAACACTCTAGTCGATCAGGGGGGAAAAAGGCTTCAGTTAACGAAGCAATCATAACAAAAAGTTGCTGACTAATGTAACTAAACTCGTAAGTAGCCAACACTAGCTGAATTAATTGGATAAAGTTCCTCATCAATTGTGTCATCTAATACTCCTAGAGGGTGGAAGATGATGTTTTGACCAAAAAAAAAAAGAGAGGGTGGAAGATGTCCACTATAATCAGCTTCGAATGAAAAATATCAGTGGTTCAAGGAAGCAATGATTTGGTAACGATATAAAGCTTCTTGATCACAGCTATACAAGGGCAGTAATCTCATCAAGCCTGCTTGCATTTCCTTTTCCCTCACATAATACAACAGTAAATGTCAGGATGGTTCATTCTTTGATGGAAAATAAGATTTGCCGCAATATGAAGGATTATAGGCGAAAAATGATTCGAAGCATACAAAATGGGTTGCTCATTAATAAAAGTTGTTTGGATACTCATTAAAAAGTATGAAAATAATAAAAAAAAAACATTTTGATGCATCTTTTTGTTGAAGTATTCTAATGAGGATATGAACGGGCCCAAATTAATAGGGGTAATATCTAAGTGGCCCGAACTGTTTGGCCAATTTGAAAAAGAAAATCACATTTTTTTTGATACATTGAAAAGCTAACAAAACGAAAGACAAAAACTACAACATTAAGAGGGAATCTTGTAGGCCAACTCAAAGAATGACGTCTCTAACGAGGAAGAATGTGCTCCAAACTTTGCCAGATAATCTGCCGGTGAACCCACTGGAAATGCGCAGTCTAGTCCCTATGGAGAAGCATATATATTCATTCAGCATCTACGTAAAACGTCTTGCTATCCGGATCTTCCACTGTATACAAGACCTATGCACAATCAACCCTCTTGAAGTCACGACTCCAGATTAGTGACAAATCATCCCAAAGAGCCTTTGAATCTGCCAAGAACGCGTTGCCTCCATGAACATGCAAAGAAAACCCAAGAATCCACCAACCTCGCACGTCTTGAAGACTGCCACCCCCATGCAATTAGCTTGTTTGCGGAAACTACCATCGACATTGAGCTTCACTGTGCCTGCCATCGGGGAAACAAATGTCCATTAGTACAAATGAAATTCATGATTAACATCATATATTTTAAAAATTATATTTTTTTGGAATTGATTTTTTTACTTTCATATTAATAAAATTTATTTTACCAAAAAATGTTAATTTTATTAAACAAAATCAATTTGAATGGGCTTTTCATGAAAGAAGCCCAGTCCAGTAGATGAAGCCCTATTCTATATAACTTGTGAAGTCTGAGGACATGAATACAGCGTAACCAAAAACATAAGAACCCTAGGCTATATATAAGAAGGGTGTGACTCTTCCTCCTCTTCTCGTTGTAAACCCTAGCGGCAGCAGCACCAGACAACAATGGTGAGTCCTCGTTGAACCAACCAGACCAGATTCGCACCCATCTTATCTCATCTCTCATCTCTCGCTAACTGGCTTTTCTGATTGTTTGCGTTTGCAGGCGGATGTTGAGGTTGATGTCGCGGCGGCCGGAGGTGTCCCCAAGAAGAGAACGTTCAAGAAGTTCAGCTTCAGGGGTGTCGATTTGGATGCGCTTCTCGACATGTCCACTGATGAGCTTGTCAAGCTCTTCAGTGCCCGTGCTCGCAGAAGGTTCCAGAGAGGTCTCACCAGGAAGCCCATGGCCTTGATTAAGAAGCTTCGCAAAGCGGTAATCTTCGTCTCTCTTTCCCTAATTGTATTCATTTTTCACATTTTCATTTCGATCTAGTAATTTAGGTTTTATTTCAGTGATTGATTGCAAATGTTATATCATTATCCATGCTGTGTTGTGTTTGTGATGATTTTGTTGATTTGCTCAGTGCGTGATACGTTTAGTGTTGCCAGAAGAAGTCATTTTCGATAGAATTGATTCTTACAAAATGAAATATGGCGAAACTGAGTTTAGTATAGAGGTTATTTTATAGGAAAGTGATAGAAATGTCTTGCGAGGAGGGTTGAAATCATTTACTATGTCTAGTTGTCAACCCATAGTTGGGTTTTATTTTTTGGCCTCAAGTTGATTTTGGGAAGTGCTTCTAAGATTTTCTTATGATGAAAAACATGTTAGAAAGGATTAGAAGTCTTCATTGGATGAGCAGCATGAAATCAAGCCTATACTTTATGTGGTGTTTGAAGTTTCAAATTTTGAGCATTGATTGCTGTGTGTGCTTGAATTTAGGGTTTATTTGTGCTAAACTTATTTGTCTATTTACTTGATGGGCTGTTGGAAGTTTTGATTTTGTGAATTGATTCCTGTGTGATTGGATTTGAGGTTTATTGTTTATTTGTGTAAACTATATATGTTTACTTGATGGGGGTGTTGGAGGTTTTGATTTTTGGGAATTGATTGGTGTTTGTAATTGACTGTAGAAAAGGGAGGCACCAGCTGGTGAGAAGCCAGAACCAGTGCGCACCCACCTCAGGAACATGATTATTGTGCCAGAGATGATTGGCAGCATTATCGGGGTGTACAATGGAAAGACTTTCAACCAGGTTGAGATCAAACCTGAGATGATTGGCCATTACCTTGCTGAGTTCTCTATTTCATACAAGCCTGTTAAGCACGGTAGGCCTGGTATTGGTGCTACTCACTCTTCCAGGTTTATTCCTCTCAAGTGAAGCTCTTCCTTGGAGGCCTCTTTTGTAGTTTGCAATGGTTCTGAAGACCCCCTAGAAAAGAAAAACTTCTATCAGATTTTGTTATGTTTTTCATCTTTAATTTTGATTGCCAAGTAGCTTACATTAATGTGTTGCCCCCTGGATTACCTTGAATTAATTTCATAGTAACAACACTTTGCTTTGGATTGTTAAGTTTATTGTTTGATTTTATCGAGTTTTGTTAACGTTACGTGTTTATTTAGAAGCAAAACTTAAGCTTTCATGAAATCAAATATCCTATTGTGACATTTAATGGATGAATGGAACTTTGCCACTTTTGGTTCTTATCCCGTTGTTGACAAAATGACTGTTTGATAGTCAATGAAATTTATAATGCTACAATCAGTTTTAATTCAACTTTAAGGTGAGTGAAAGGAAAAGTAAATTATAGAGTTAGAAGCTTTTTTAGTTTTTCTATCAACTTCTATTTCTCTTTGTTTATCAAGTTATTTTGATGGGAACAAATGACACTGGTCTTGCAATGAGCTCCCTTATCCTCATTGATGGAACACAAGAACCTCTTTACCAACTAGAGTAAGAGAATGCAGAGTCCGAAAAAATCTGGAGACCAACACTCAAGCAAGTCTTGAATCTCCTCTTTAAGCATATTAGAAACACCATTGTTACCACTAAACCTCGTTAGCTAACCACCAAGTTCATTTCGAACCAAACCACCAAAGTTGCCATCTACATTATTACCCAACCTGCACGTAGTTGTGTTCATGGTTCAAGTTTGTGTAAGAACCGATTCGAGATTGAACTGAATTTGAAGATCGTTCGTTTGAATCAAACCAATTGGTTTATTTATACGAGAGTCAAATCAACATGCTTTTCTATTTCAGTCAACTGATTTTACAATTTAGTGACTGACTCTAGGCTTGCAATTCAATCCTAGTGCTAACACCGGTTTAAGAACCAGTTCAGGACTTGATTTGAGAACCGAATCGATAATTAGTTCTAGTTTTGCAATCCATTTTGATTTTCGAGTGTCAAAGCTTGCTCAAGAAACAATTCAAGTACAGGAACCAATTTAAAAAATTCAATACATTTAAATATGAGAAATGATATGGAATATATCAGTGCATATTTACGACGCAGTGATTCAACATCAAATTACAGTTAATTCAAAATATTTTGACTAATTAAAACTGGAGAAGCTTAAATGATACGAACCTAAGCAATCAACAAAGGAAAAATCTCTTTCCAATGTAAAATATAAAGGAAATATGATTTCATGTTTATACACTTTTTAGTGTATATATTTTTTACAGAAGTACCTAATTGTTTTCCATCAAATTAGAAATTAAAACTGTAATCTAATTTAAATAAAAATGAAATGTAACCTATAGGTGACATAAAGTGATTAGATTTTGGTGTAAAAAATAACATAATTTGATAGAAACCCTCAATAACTAAAATTCATGTTGACACTATAACTGATCTAAGTTGAATTGGATAAAACCACTCCATGCCTGTTTATTACATTCAAAACACTTGAATCGAAAGGAACCCTACGCTGAACCCTCACCCTCACTCTCACTCTTAGCCGCCACATAGCTTGAGGTGGTTCAAGCCATGGCTCAGGGTGAGCTCTCCGCCGTAACACTCGGCTCCAAGGGTTCATCCCTCTCTTCCTCCTCCGTCTACGCCGTCGCCACCGGCCGCTCTCAAGTGCGGATCGATTCATCTCTTCTCGACAGACTCTCCTCAACTACCTCCATCAAGCACACCTTCTCCATCCCCGATTTCCTAACCCTAGAACAGTCCAGAGCCTTCCTTCTCGTCCTTCTCAACAAGCTCCTCCACTGCTCCAACTCCCCCGGCCCCGTCATTCCCCTCCGCATCTCCGAATCCCTCAATTCGAACCCTGAAAGCTTCCAATTCGAGGAACTCGACGCCACCGAGGATGAGCTCCACGCGATTACCACCAGCACCGCGTGCTCCGCATTGCTGGCGGTTTCAGCCATTATCGACCACCAGGCCGCGCCGCTTTCAACGCTTGCCGATGTTGCGGCTGCGTTCTCCTGCGAGGCGTTGAAGGCTGATGTAACCGCCTTCAATTTGATGGATTCCGGTGACGGTCACACCTCCAAGGAGGAAGTTGGGGTCGCAGGTGATGTGAGGGTTCTGCTTAACGGGTCCAAGTTTGTCGGGAAGGATAAGCTTACATCCATTGCGAGGGTTCCGGAGGTTCATGGGTCTGTTAGGGTGCAGGCGAAACTGGTGCATTCTCAGATCAGGGTTAAGTTGAATTCGGGGAAGAGTGAGCTTGGGAGTGGGGAAGCTGTTTCCACGATGCTGTTCGGGTTGGTGAAGGCGCTCTGTGATCTGGGAGATTGTAGCTTTGCTCGTGCGCAAAGTAACTTAGGGTGCATAGGTAGTGATGGTTTGAAGTCGGGTCTTGCGGAAATATTTGGAAATGAATGCCCAACTGATGTTGATTTGAACAATGGTTTCAATGCGGCTTTAATCTTGGTCGCTCGAAAGCAGTATGGTCAGTTTGCATGTGAAGTCAATAAGCTCTTGGGGCTTGTGTGGAAGATTCTGGCATGGGAAGCTTTGACTGCATTTGCTGTACTCGAGGCTGCTGAGCTGAGTGAAAGGATCCAAGGTGTTCAGGAAAATGGAGAGCCTTCAAAAGTCGATAAGAAGAAGAAGAAGGCTGTTTTAGGGAAAGGAACTAGTTCAATTTTGACATTGATCAAGGAGAGGTTGTTGAGTGAAGAGCAGAAGGCTGTCCAGAGTTCACGGTCATTGAAGACATGGGTGGCAGATTTTATATCGATTTTGGATTTGTCAAAACCTGAATTTGATGATTTTCTATTGAAAGTAAAGGATATTGTGGAAAGCAATGAAAGCAGAAGATTGCCCAAGATTCCTAAGGTACAAATATGATTAACTTTGTATTACATAAGCATGTTTTAATTTTATTTTATTTTCCCACTCTTTTTGTAGACAGAGAAACTATGTTTTGAGCATTTCATTGGATAGTGTTATAGTGTATCTATTCTATGATCCGATGCATTTAGACATTGCTATGAGGGCTAAAAGCACCATGGTTATCAATTAGTTTGGAATAGTTACATCATTAGTATTGACATGTTGATATTTTGTTATTGGATAATCAAAAGTCTGTACACATTGACAATCTCAAACGAATAGTTAACTTGCATCTGAACAGGCAGAGGTTGATCAAACAAACATTTGCAATGTTGTTTTATTACGTAGTGGACATTCTAATAATAGATGAATCAGATATTTTTGTATGACAGTAAAATGCCCCGGGTTGGCCTGAAATTGGAATTTGGTGTATACTTAGAAAAAATAAAACACAGTCAATAGTTTATTTGTAATTTGATAGTGGTCATTGTCTGAGTTTTACTGCACTCTATTAGAGGCATAGCAATGATAGTTTCTATTACGAAATCATACTTCAACACATCTCTTACTTTTACAAGGCATTACTTTTAAGTTTTAATCAATATATAATCCGATTCTTACATCTTGTAATGTGAAACTGACATTCATTTATTACTTTTATTTCTATGGAATTTAGTGGAGTTGACCATAGATGATGGGATTATTTTATGTTTATTCCTGTCCTTGGACGGAATGCATTTTCTGGTAGTCTTACCTTGAGTATCACTATAAATATCAGGGCACTCGTGATTTTGCAAAAGAACAAATGACAATTAGAAAGAAAGCATTTTCAATAATAGAACAAGTTTTTGAGAGGCATGGTGCCACAGCCTTGGATACTCCTGTTTTTGAATTGCGAGATACTCTCATGGGAAAATATGGAGAAGATTCGAAGTTGATTTATGATCTTGCTGACCAGGTACACATGTTTACTGCTTGTTCGTTTCTTAACTAGTTAAGTTGATGTTATGATAAAACCTTTTTCTATTATCTGGGTCAGAATATTTTGTGAGAATAGACTTGCAGCATTGAAAATTCTGAAAATTGAATATATATATTTCTCTGTCTGTCTCTCTCTCTCAATTTTTTCCTGCTGAACCCATACAGTTAATTTTTTTTTCATGTTAACATGTCTTCAACTTGTTTGACAGGGTGGGGAGCTCTGTTCTCTGAGGTATGACTTGACGGTTCCATTTGCTAGGTTTGTGGCGATGAATGGTCTGACATCGTTAAAAAGGTACCAAATAGCTAAGGTCTACAGAAGGGACAATCCATCTAAGGGAAGATACCGTGAATTTTATCAATGTGACTTTGATATTGCTGGTCCATCTGAAAAAATGGCTCCAGACTTTGAGGTTGTTAGAATTTTGACTGAACTGCTTGATGAGCTGAACATTGGGGAATATGAGGTAAAATTTATAACTTTTATTCTTTGAAGGTATTGTTTTCTGAAGTTGTATAACTGTGTACTCATTCGATAACTTGATATTGAGATCAACGTAATTTTTCATGTTCTGTAAGTTCTTACTTCAGTAAGTGGTTATCAATGTAACACATTATCCATTTTAGTATCACCGTAACACAGTATCAATGTAACACTATAAGTGACACTGTCTTTATGTTTTAGTAGACTGGGCTTATCTATTTGGACTAGGTTTAGTAATTGTCCAAAAAAAGGACTAGGATTTCTACATGCGCTGGACTTGTAAGTTTTGAACGGCATCTTTGTGAGTTTCAGATCTTTGTAATGTGTTGCTATCAGTCTTAGACCACCTGTTGACTGACAGGGTGGTGTTTGCAATGCTCTTATTAAATCTGAACGAGTAACTAATCAGCCATTTGCTAAAGGTTAACCTTGCTCTCCAATTATATCATTACACGTATGGTTTAACCTTGGTCTTTGTTAAATCAGTTATCAAATTGGACAGAACTTATAAACAATTCTATGGATACAGTTTTTACTGCTCTCCAATTATATCATTACACGTATGTTAAAATATGGCAAATTGAGAATAATTATCAAAGCAATAAATACTAAGAAAGTGGATTGCTAGTTTTTTTACTGGGCAATAGAACAAACATTACCTATTATACTGTACTTAAGTTTTATCCTATCAAATTACCTACTGGCTGATGTGATCTATCTCTTGTTAAATCTGGCTGGTTTTACTCATCCCAACTTTTTTTGGTATAGTTTAACCTTATAATATCACTAATTTGAATATGCCTGGCAACTGACAGTGGTTTTCCAATCCAATAATGTTTTCAAATTTCCAACTGTCAGTGGCAACGTAAAGGCTAAAATTCTGATCCAATAATGTTTTCAAATGGCAATACATGTATATTTTTGTTCGACCTTTTTGCTGTATTATGATCATTATGTTTTTGTTTCGCAGATAAAGTTGAATCATAGAAAGCTATTGGATGGCATGATGCAAATATGTGGAGTACCTCCGGAAAAGTTTAGGACTATATGTTCAAGCATTGATAAGTTAGACAAACAGTCTTTTGAACAGATAAGAAAAGAAATGGTGAGGACATATGCATCTTGTTTCCATTTCCTCTATAATTATATTCAGTTGGTGGTTGAGTGTACCCAGTATTTTTGTGCTTTACCTGTTTCTTCTGCTGCATATTTTGAATTATGTAGGCTTAATTCTTTTGTACTCATTTATAAAATACTTGATTATGCTGTATTAAAATACCTTTATATTTTTGGGTAGTAATTGTTGCATGATTTATTGATGATGCAATACAAAAACCTTTTCTATTGTGGTTTCTTCATCTCTCAGCAGTGTGTGTATTTTGCATCCATCCTCTATTTAGTAGTCCCTGGTAACCTATCTGATTTGATAGGTTGGACTTGAGAAAAACAAACAAATGAAAAGGAAAGGTTGCATTGAAGGTATTAGACTTGGAATTTGTCTTTTGAAATTGGTCATATTGTTTTTTTTTTCTGATGTTAATATAGTGGACATGTCATCAATCTTATGTGTAGTGGGATTAGGTTCAATAAAAATTGTCTTGAGTTACATAATAGTATCTTGTATGTATTTAGTATTTGCTTTGGTGCTATTGCATCTGAATTCCTGGATGTCATACATGTATATGGTTGGGAATATATATGTGAGCACATGTGTGGCTATTGCCTACTAGTACTTTACATTTTCCCCCTAAAATAAAAAAGAAATTGCATTTAATGTCTCTAGAACTATGCATGATTTAGTACCTTGTAAGTATTTGAAATTTGTTTTTGTGCTAGTTCATGTAGATTCTTGGATGTCATACATATATATGTTTGGATATATATATATATATATATATATATGATTACATGTGTGCGTATTGTATATTTGTAATTTACATTTTTCCATATAGTCAAAACAAAATTGTATTGAAGTCCGTTGAACAATACAAAAACAAGTAGGTCTTTGAGACTTCTGATTGCTGTTGCTCTTCTGGTATAGACACCTATAATCCCTATTAACTTTTAGTGTCAGAAAATTATTATTTTGTAATGTCATGATTAATTATGTTTAGTAATTTGCTTTGTACTTGTATGCTATAGGTGGAAGAGAAAGGATTAACTGCTGAGACAGCTGACAGAATTGGAACTTTTATTATAGAAAAAGGACCTCCTTTAGCATTATTATCTAAATTCAAACAAGAAGGCAGTGCTTTCTTGGAAAATGTTGGATCTGTTGATGCATTGAATGACCTGGAAATTTTATTTAGAGCTCTGGATAAATCAAAACGCATTGATAAAGTGGTTTTTGACTTGAGTCTTGCCAGAGGTCTTGATTATTATACCGGAGTTATATTTGAAGCTGTTTTTAAAGGGGGTGCTCAGGTAATTTTCATCCTGAATTTTTTAGTCCCTTCTTCATCTGTTAGAATATAAGAAGATATCTTATAATATTTTTATCATTTCTTAGATTAATGTAAGGTAATTTAGATTATTTGTTAAGATTGGTTTTATTTATGGTAATTTGGTTTCCTTTCTCATCATTTTCTGCAATAATTCTTATTTGGAAAGCCTACTAATAATGTATGGAATAATAAATTAAAATGCTTGATGCATGACTTTTTTCTTACTTTGTGTAGGCTTATGAGTCCGATTTGTGCATATACTCTGGTCTGTGTTTCGTTTAAATAATTTTTATTGAATCTTCAGCTTATATCTGTTGATGGATTTATGGTTTTACACAGGTTGGTTCAATTGCTGCTGGTGGCAGATATGATAATCTGATAGGGATGTTTGGTTCAAAGCAAGTTCCAGCAGTTGGTGTAAGTCTGGGAATTGAGAGAGTATTTGCAATAATGGAGCAGAATCAGAAGGATCAGAACCAGGTGATCATAATGCTTATAATTACCATTAGTTGTAGATGTCAAAACAAATAAAAATTCCATGATTTTTCTTGGTTTCAAATCCCATTTAGTCACCAATTTTGCTACAAAATTCAATGAACTTCATTGAAAGTTTACAACAAAGTACAAAACACTAGTTATTTGACTACAAGCTAGAAAACGTTCCTGGATAAGATGGATAGCTACACACATGGGGAAATTAATGCAAAAAAAGTTTGGAAGAATGGTGCCACACTGCCACTGTCTTTGCCAACCAACATTTGCTATGTATGCTTTTCCCCATTTATCCTTCTACTTTTAGCATGTTTTAATTTTTTGTTGGTGTTTTTGTTAGCTGGCTCGGCCAACCAAGACAGAGGTGCTAGTGAGCATATTGGGGAATGACCTAACACTAGCTGCAGAGCTAACTGGTGAACTGTGGGATGCTGGGGTGGATGCTGAATTTTTGGTGAATAAAAGAAGACAGAAGCACTTTGACTATGCAAAAGAATCAAGGATCCCTTGGATGGTACTTGTTGGTGAAAAGGAAATAAAAGAAGGCATTGTGCTATTGAAAAACCTTGAGGCCAATAATGATGTAAGCATTCCTAGAGGAAGTTTTGTGGAGGAAGTTCGGAAACAGTTGAACCCATAAGGTCCAGTACTTACATCAAAATTGGCCGAATATAGGTTTTGCTGACATTTGATTTTCATTTTTATTTACCAAATTTAGTTGAGGAAATGACATATAGTATCAAGATATTTTGTAATGCAATAGGTTATTCCGAACTTTGGCTTCTGATCTAAGCTGGAAAAGAACTGTCCCTTTTATGTTTTCATATGTGAAACTTTTGGGGCTTGTTTCTTTCATGTTCTTTTTAAAAATTCTTTCAAGATGCTTTTGGTTGTGTAGAACGAAGAAAAATTTGGGTGAATTGTGAATTTGTGATGTTTTTAGATTTTCACGGTATGATATACTTCGTTCATTTTTATTTAATATTGTGAAGATGGTGAATGTCGAATAAGGCATGACAATTTGTCATTTGAATATATTACGGGTGGTTTTTGAAAACCACTTTTGTTGATTACAAGCATATTTGGATACCATGTGAGATTGTGTGTAACTTTCATTTCAATTTATTAGAATTCTATTCAACTTGTAGGCAATGTGTGGTAACATTGGTTTGCACTCGAGTTATCCAAACATGGCTATAGTATCAGAATTACTTCATTGTTTGGCTGTTACCTTTTTTGAACTTTATTTTACTGTATGTTATTCTAATGTAATACTTTTGAGATTTCTAAAAATAAAAAAAGTTGGCATTACTTACAATATGTTTTCTATTTAGATAATCTTCTCCCCTAACCCCGGAAAAGTGACGGGTTGATTCAGCTTAATCACAAATTAGTGAAACAATCTCATGAAAAATGCTAGCAACACTTAAAAAATAAACTAATCATAAAAAACGTGTTGGAGTGTATCGTTAAAATAGTGTGTTGTTAGTACTTCTTGTCTCAATTATTCAAATTTAATAAATCAATTTTAAAAGTACCTAACATTGATATACAAACATATGTCTTGTATAAGATTTCACTCGAGCAACTATTCTAAAATTATTAGCTTATATAGGCTTCTAAATAAGGATTGTCATCAATAAAATTAAATAGGTAATGTGTCCTTCGCACCAATAATAACAGAATCAATATTTTAGTCCCGTTAGATTTTTCCAATAAGTATTATCTGTGGAAAACAGTTTACCATTACACTTAAGTACTTATATTCACCGTTAAATTTATGAAATTTGAGTTTACATTTAAGAAAATCCGAATATATAATATTTTAGTTTTTCCTTAAAAGGATTATATTAAAAAAAAAAAGATAATGACTAGTTTTTATTATATAAGAAAATTAATGTTTCTGAATTTTGAATATTGATATATTAATTAACGAGTAGCAATGATACACTTGGCATCCTGTTATAGAAAGACGGAAAGAGGTGTTGTTGGACTTGAGTCACAATTACGCTCTCCTCTTCTTTTCTTCTTCTTTTTCTTTTCTCTTCTTCAATCAATCAATCTTCCTAAACCTAATCTCTCTCTTCTTTCTCTCTCTACAATTCCAAAACCCTAACCCTTTCTCCCAAATTCACCATCAAAATGGGCTCCGAAGGATCCAGTGTCGTCGGTCAGTATCAAACCCCTTCACTCACTTGCTTTCTTATTTCATTTCATGTCTTCTTCTTCCTCTTTCTGCTTTTTCACTGTATTATATGGTTCTTTAATCGTAGCTTTCTGGTTTTTCGGACACATCACTCTTCAATTTCTAACTGCACTCTTTCTCTTTCTTTTTTGGGAGCTGGGTCTTTTGCATAAGGGTTATGATGATGTTAATTCTTTGCAGTTTCAGCTGTGATTGTATCAAAATTGGGATCTTTATGTCAATAATTTAACATGGAAACAAGATTAATAGGCGTGCTGTGAATTCCATTTTCTGTTTTTCTTTGCTGACACTATAAATTCTAGGTATCTCTTCCTGCCCAGTCAGCAATTAGCATAGTGTGCAGACTTCTATGTATATTTAGCTGCATCTTGCTGCATTTTGTCCTGGGTCCTTGCATTATACTATTCTCGAATGGGCTCGTTGTCATATTTGTGTGTGGTTAGAAAATAATTTAAATGCTCAAAGATTGAAATAGTGGGGATAAAATTAGTAAAACTAGCGAAGGGGTTGAAGTGGTGATAGAGTTCTCTATGCAGTTAAAAAAACAATTGATTTGTTGTCCATGTACTTTGGGGGTGTGGTGCAAATGATTGGGGATATTATGACAGACCTTCTGCGGTTAGGAGTAGGAGATTTTTGGAGGGATGTAGTCTACTAGGACATGTGTTGTAACTTATATGGCCTGTGAAGAAAGGTGGATTAAGACTGCTGCTGGGAATCTAGTGTCTAAAAATATTAAGTTAGTACTTTTGGTTGAAGCACCTCCCTTACGAGTTAGGACCCTTGTTGTTGATAAAGGAGAAATTGAGAATTTCACCTGAATGGGTGACTTGTCAAGCTTGGGGTTAATGCTACTCATGTGAGTTCCTAGAAGTTCATCTTATTGGGTGCATTCCTCTCTTTATCCTTTGTTGGAAATGACTTCCACATTGATTTTGTGATGATGTGCGATTAGGGAAATCCTCTTTCTTTGAAATCTTTCTACTATCAAATTTGCTCCTACCACCATTATCCTGCATATCAATTCATGAGTTCTAGATTATGATACTTTTGGAACATATACCAAAAAAATATCAGTCTTATGATATCTCAACATTATGATAAGTTAATGGGCTTATTTTGGGTTAAGCATTTGAATTTGGCCCATTCTTTTATTGGACTTGAAGACACAATTGACTGAGTAAGGTATACAGTTGGGTCCTACTATAAACAAGCTTAAATCAGGTGAGCTTGACAACTTTTGGGCTGGGATATGGTCAACTCAATTAATTTTGAGCAGGAATAGGGCCAGTTTATACTCTTTTGAAATGATGTCAGGCTAGCTTTGTCACTCTTGGGATGAAACTGGACCAATAACTTTTGAGCTGCAATGAGGTCAATAACTTTGGTGCTAAAATTGTCAACGTTTGGATCCGGTCATCGACCTTTAACCATTTAACGTTATAGTGGATTTATGCATGGAAATGTTAAGAAGATGCTACAATTAATGAACTTAAAGGGTTATCATATAAGTTCTAAAGATATTGTAACTTAATATTTGTGATGTAATTGTGATATACCTTCCTCTCTTAATTTATTTGTAAATGTAACTTATCAATGACTATATTTATCTGTTATTGGAACTGTTTTTTTAAGAGCGTGGATTTGTAATTTGAAATTGTCTCGTTAATTTTTTTTGTCTGCCTATGCAGTTCCTAGGAGTTTCAGATTATTGGAAGAGCTTGAGCGAGGTGAGAAGGGAATTGGAGATGGAACTGTAAGCTATGGAATGGACGACGCTGATGATATATACATGCAGTCATGGACTGGAACAATTATCGGCCCCCCTGGTGTAAGCTTTTCTGTTTGCAAAAGTTCTGTTACATTTGATGCAATGAAAGCCTGTTCGTAAAATTGCTGAGTTTATTATTTTTGTTAGACATGCATGGATCTGCAGCTCTCCATTTTTAACTGTCTATTCCGATCAACATACACATGATCATTACCGACTTACGCTGGCAAGTTTTGAAAAAGATTATTTTTCTATCATAATGAAGGGTGTGGGTATGGGGGCTTTGGTTTCGAAGATTATTTCTTTGAAAACTAAATAGTTGAGAGCCTTGTGGTGCTTTCCTTTGGAGTATACTTTCTTATGGCACCATAGTCTAAAGCTAAATGGTTCAAATTGTCAAAATTTCTAAGTAATTAAATTCTATTAATTATTTCCATTATTTTACTCCCCTGGTATCTGAGACTCTGAGCTGCTTTCATCATCTTTAGTAATTTTTTATTGCATTGGATGTGTGTGCTGCATTCTAGTTACTGAATGTAATTAGTAGCTATTGAACATAATATTGCTTTGGTAAAATTTCCTGTCCATTTCTTTTACCAGACTGTTCATGAAGGTCGTATCTATCAGTTGAAACTGTTTTGTGGCAAGGACTATCCAGATAATCCACCATCAGTTAGATTTCAGACAAGGATTAACATGACTTGTGTCAACCAAGAAACTGGAGCTGTAGGTATCACTTTATTAAGTATTCCATACACTGTTGTGATTGAATTTGAACTCATAAATATCTAAATTACCAGGTTGATCCACATTCATTTCCCATGCTTGCTAATTGGCAAAGAGAGTGTACAATGGAAGACATTTTGATGCAATTGAAGAAAGAAATGATGTCTCCACAAAACCGGAAGCTAGCCCAACCAGCTGAAGGTGTGTCAATCTATCTTCTGATTGTTTGTTTGTGCTGTCCATTTTTGCTATTCCTGTATGCATGAATCTGGTGTTTTTTGTAAATTTAGTTTTATTCTACACTGTGGACTTTATTGTTAGTTTTTCAATTGTTATGCCACAATAATTGTTTATTTCATCATAGTCCATAGTCCAAATATGTGTACAGGTGGTCTGCTATCACGATGGATCAACTATTGTTTGTGAAATTACTGTATCTGAATTCTGTTGGTTAAGTGATTGAATGTTAAATGCTTGAGATTATTTAGTGCTTATCCTGTCCAGGTTGTAATGCTTTCAAAATGAGGTTGTTGAAAGCATGAAAAAAATTTGAAGAATTATTTGTGAGCTATTTAGCTTTTAACTGCTGAGTATAGTTTGAGAGTAATGATGGATTGTTCTCTGCAAATGTTTATGCTTTTAGACACCCTGTCTTGTAAATGACACATTGCTTTGCATCACATTTGTGAATTTGATATTTAAAGAAATGAATCTTTGATGACTGATGAGTGTATTTCAGCTAATAATGAATGAGTTTGCAACAAGTTTAGGAATTCAAACTTTTGCTCAAATTTCATCGAGTGGTAGTGTAAAAAAACTTACATTTACTAGAAAAAATTAAAACTCCTATCTTTAAGCCTGTGCTGACTAGATTATAAGCTGTTGTAAGTAACACTGTTGGAACTAGTATATCAGTTGTTAGACTTGCACTTACTTTCCTTGTAAATCTTATGTGGTAAAATTTTCTCATATGACTTTTAGGCAACGAAGATGGCAGGATTGAACAAAAGGGGCTGGTCCTGAGATGTTGTGTCATGTAATTCAGGTGAGAATCGAAGAATAATAATGTAAATAATTATCTTCTATAGATAATCCCAGCTCATGGGTTAATGCATTTATGAAATGTAATTATCGACCCTTTGCATTTGTAACCCTGAAAAATCAAAAAGCGTCTACTGTATCCTTAAAATTTTAATGTGACTTGCGTTGAGACTGTTGTTACTACATACTCTAATTTGTCAGTGAAAACCTTTATCTTTGCATTTTGATGTATATCTGTGTTTCATCCTGGTATTGTGAGAAACATTCACTAATGGTTGAATTTCCATTTCTATTTCCATGTCCAAAATTTCCATGATGCTTTTACTGTGTAATTTTCTTTCTTCCAATTTATGCGTTATATTAGATGAGTTTTCCCCCCTTATTAGTCTGAAACTCCGATATTAGAAAGCCACATTGAATTCCAACTAATCCAATTTGAGTCAAATGCATTTCCTTAGGAGAGCAAACTTATGTTTTTTTTCTTTCTATACATTAAATCTGAACACCCTATATCCTTGGAATGGACAGGTGCTGATAGGTTCCATTATATTATTGTTAATATACGTGGTGGCAGCAATTATGGGGGGAAATTAAAAAGAAACAAATCAGAGATTTGATTTGGAAACCACATTTTAAGTAGGATCTTGCACTTTATCTTTTGTTTAAATAAGTGTTTTCAAGAAAGAGCGATGCAAGCATCAGATAATGGAATCATGAATCATGATTACATATTTTGTCAATTTGTTAACCAGGCGGTATAAGACTATAAGTTATGATTTAAGTTTTCTACTTATGAGTATGGAGCCATCTAAACTGCTAACTCTTACTCCCTCCGTTCCAAAATCTAAGTTGTTTTAGAATTTGTACTATATTCCAAAGTATAAGTTATTTTGCAAAACCGATGCATTTTTTTTTCTTTCTTCCTCATATACTCTCATTTAATATTATATCTATTAATTACCACCTTCAATTTTCACCTATCACAACTGTCACTATCCACTTAATCAATAATAACATTTCTCTCTCCTTAATATAACACAACTTTAAATAGGGGTATCTTAATTAAAAAATTATCAATTAATGAGCTCTTAAACAATGTGCACAACCTAAAACAACCTATATTTTGGAACGTAAGAGCATCTCCAATGCAAGGTTCTTAGTTCTTATTTTGGAGTTAAGAACTAAGAACTAAGAACTTTACCATTGTAGGTGCTGACATGGACTCCTTAGTTTTTAAAAATAAGAACTCAGTTCTTATATAAGATGTTTTGCTTTTTGAGTTCTTAGCTTAAAATATTAATTATTTCTCTCTCATCCAAATTACTTCATTACTTTATGAGTTTTATTTTATTACTTTATGGAAAAAAAAGTATAAATAATGTGGTTGGTGAGACCAAATGAATAGTAGTAAGAACTAAGAACTCATGGTTGGAGCAAAATTACTTGAGAGTTGCTTAAACACATATGGCAATACGGGCCCACATGAATAGTGCTAAGAACTAAACTAAGAAATAAGAACTAGCATTGAAGATGCTCTAAGGAGTATTTTTTTTTCCCTTTTTACACTCTATTTTCTCCTTAGGTAGATTAGTTCCACAGTCAAATGGTGTGGAAGTGTTTTCTCCTTATGTAGATTAGTTTAGTGGCCTAGGATTGGAGAAAGGAATATTTTTTATTCACACTTCAAATCCACAAGAAAATTGAGTGATATGATGTGTTGTCAGTTGTGACAGGAAAATTAGAGAAATTGAGTGAACATGAGATGGAATAATAAATGAAGTGAATGTATTAATTCATTGGAGAGTGATGGTTGTCTGTCACTTGACCACGGTAAAAAATGTTTGAAATGAAGAGTGTTTGAAATTTAGCGTGTGTTATGGTTTAAATTAGAATTTAATTTATATGCATTGATATTCTAAACACTAAATAGTTTTACGCATGCATTCAATCACATCTCTCAATTTCTTCATTTTAAATATTTTTAAATTTCAAATTAATTATGTCATGGCAAATTGGTGGATCTAATTGGGTGTTTGTGCAATTTTTTCTACGCCATATGTGCATCTAATTAAACCCTTTAAATTAATGTTATACAAATTTACAAATCTTTCAATATATCAATGCTGCATTTGAGAAAACAACATAATTAAGTGCTTATAGCAGCATACACATAGATGCATTTGAGTAATAAGGTTTGATTAAACTCTTAGGGCAATAAATGGTTATTTATAAGTTACTATGAGAAATATTGAAATAAATTATAGGTGCTTATTCATAAAATAGATTGGTCATAAAATAGATTGGGTAGCTTAGGAAATAAACTCATAGCAACGTATAGATGTATCAAACTATTTATTTAAGTTCTTTCAAATACTTCACGAGTGCATATGCTATAAAATAACCTAATCATAATTTCATTAGTTAAGTTCAAATTTTTGGTAGATATGTGAGTACTTGTAATTAAAAGCTAATTTGATAAGCTTATAAAATAAGCTCTTATAAGTAGTTCTATTTCATAGCTTACTGAACACCTTAGTCTTATACTAAAAAATACTATGAGATATCCTCTTCCGAATGTACCCCAAATGTAAAATGTAAAATTTATACAACTATACAAATAACCTACTTCTCAAACTCAGTGAGCCTGTTTAAATACATGCTTATTAGACTTATCTACTGAAAAATTCCCTAATTTACCTCCAATAAGTCTTGCTTTGTATCCAAAGTCCAAACGGATAGCCATTCTAGTAATACTGTTATTCCTGCTGGGCTAATTTAAAATCAGCATCAAATAACAAACAATAAAGCTACAAATGGCACTTTCACCTGGATCTGGATACTCACTATCCAAAGTTTTATCTAGAGCTAAGAATAAGCAGCATGGGGTTTTTCAATCAGGTTGGCCACTTGTATAATCAGGACAGATATCCAATCAAAGCCAAATTGGGTTATGGGGTTGGTGGCATTTTATTTTAGGCAAAAAGTAAAGCATTTTAACTCATGCAAAAACCTTATCTGTAGGGGCAAAATGAAGTTTGGCTTTTTTTTTGGTCGGAAGTTGAGGCAGAAAGCTTAATTTAGAGTTGGAGTGTTATGCTCATGTGGTGGCACATCAAAAGGCAAAGACAAAAATCCTCATAACTTCCTATAATAAACATTGCAATATAAACAAAAAATTATATCAGAGAGAGCATGAAACATCATTCATTGGCTTCATTATTGAACATGAGGTGTGACCTTCCTTCCCTCTTGCAATGCTCTTTCGCTTTTCTTTTTTCTTTGATTGAACATCCAATGCTAACTCTTCCCCAACCATGTGAGTGTGTGAGAGAAAGATGCTTAAACAATACGTTGAATGTTACATGTCTTGAAGGGTGATATTAATACTCAATCATGGAAACAAAAATATATATGATTCCTCCCTCACAATTCGAGGGCGGTATGAAAGAGATGTATAATGTATTATATGTGTCGTTTTTTATAAAATGACTAGACCATGTATAAAGTTTGTGTTTAGACGTGTTTGGAGGAGTTCTGTTTTGTATATAGTCAATTATAGGAGATGATTTTATTCATAGGCATCAATCAACTTCTCTAATTCAACCACAATGTCTTGTCATATAATATAAAACCGACCTTTCTTCATCCAATAGCTTAAGTCATGAAATGTTTTAACTAAGAGTTATATTGTTATTATTATTTTTGAAATTTAAGAGTTATATTATTAAATCTGAGATGAATGATATATAAAGTGGAAAATGGAAATAAATTTGGTTTAGGAAAAGAAAAGATTTCTTTATGATGTAATCGTTTGGTTAGCCGTTTCATTTTACAATGAAGTGTGTTTATATTTTATAATACTTTTTTATGAAGAAAAAATGTCTCGAGTATGTGCCTTCTATGGACTAGATAGGAAACTAAATATGAAACACATGAGATTCAACCCTTGCCTATGAGGATAGATCACATATTGTAGTCAATTGTTTATTGCTTATTTCGAATTTCGAATATATGTAGTGAAATGATTAGTCACTACTCTCATGGTACCCTGGTCAATTTTTTTTATAACATTTTAAAATAAGTATACGTCTATAATAGAAACATCCATAAAAAATAAATCCCTACTTTTTTGTGTGCCGATAACAATATAAATATTGTAGGCCATCGCTTTATTTTGTTCTTGTGTGATGATGAATAAATTTTATTTCTTAACGCCAGACAAGTTTAAAAAGAAGGCCAAATAATAATCAAGTCGTGTTGGGAGGGTTGGTTTCACTGCTTTTAATGCTATTGATCGATATATGCCAGAATTTTCTCCTCCATTAAACTTTTTTCGTGGAATAGCAGCTTAGATATGAGATCAGATTCAAGGGGTAGTATCTTTATGTGAGTGTGGTTAATGTCCTTCTAGATCAAATAATCAAGTTAAATGTAAAATTTTTAGGACTATTATTAGATTATATAAGGGAAGGGTGGCTGGGCCCCTGCCTCATTAATTATTTAATTAGAAAATTATATATTTACTATAAATTCATTTGAAAAAATGACTAAAATTCTCATTTTAATTAACATTATTTATTAATTAATTAGTCCTTAGAAACAAATTTTGTCAATTAAATTCTTAGTTGATTTAGTCATAAGTAAGTTAGACCTCTGTAAGGATATAACACAAATTCGACTGCATAAAAGACATTTGTTAGGAGAGATATTCAACAATTTTTTGAGCAGGTAAAGACATTCTTTAAAAACTTTTAAAAAAACCCATAATTTTATTTGTCCCTACATTTATTTATAACTAATAATATTAAATGCGTTAAAGGATAACTTTTTTTTGAGACTTTAAGAATTTAATTGATAAAAGTTAGTTTAGAAAAACTAGTCCTTGAATGATAGCTCAAATGATAAGAGCCGGAGAACATATGAGTTGGGGAGAGGAAAGTCCAAGGACCAATCCCTCAAAAAGCTAAATTGATAAAAGATACATATGTGATAAGGGTTTACTCTTTACAAAATTAAACTTAATTATAACTCATACATGTTTTCCTTTTTTTGACAGCTCAAACATGTTAAAGTTATCTATTTTTTACCCTTCCTTTATATATTTGTTTTATATATTTGTCTATATATTAAAGTAATTTATGCGATATCTTTCATGAAATATATATAATTCCACTTTTTGTTGTGTCTTGCAATTAATTTCCAAGTTCTGCTCTTTATCAATTGAAGGTGACCTCTGTTTTACTGTTTCTTCTTCTCTCATTCCCTTTGGCTGTAGGGTATGCTCGTGTATGTGACTTTTTGTCGTCCTTAACTTCTAATGGTACTAAAATACATAAAACAGTGTCTTTTTTCAGTTTAAAATTATTATTTTTTGTTTATCTCAATTTTACCCACACATACTCTTGTTCTTCAAAAAATAGAGTTCTGAATTATTGTGCTATGCAAAAAAAAAAAGTTCTGAATACCACTGGTCCAAGTGTGATGAATGTAGGTAGAATATGCGGTGGTGTGAGGAATGTCTGCAGTTGGGCACGATGGAGAATGTATTTATAAAAGATACTATAATATTCAAGTCAGCTCATATATTAAAGAGAGAAACTCAAAGTAAGTATATTTAAAAGTAAAATGGGTCATATGTATACGTAATTAAACGATTAAATTTGTACTTATAGAATTTAGTATGAAGTGTTGTTAAAACACTACTTAACCTTAGTGACATCGTGAATGACTCTTAAGTTAGTGGTCATGTTTGGGCATATCCTTCATATTATTGATTGTTCCGGTTAAATTTTGTTCGGCTAACTATCATACGAAACAAATCTTGCTTTTGACCGTTTTGACACCAACACAACGTTCACTCGATTGTGAGTCATTTGGGTCGTCTAAAATGATATTAGTCTTATGATCATTTGGGTCGGCCTGAACACATGTATTTAGTAATAGTGCACATATAACAAAAACATGTATTATATGCATAAATTAAGAGTCTTCCCTCGTTCCAACATATGGTTGGTTTATATATATTTGATTTCTTTTTAAGTAAAATATTGAGTTTGAATTTTGTGAATATTAAGAGTACTAACCGTATTAGAATGTGAAGGTTCTCGTCACAAATATTTCAGGAAAAAAAGTCTTCTCTCCTTTTTATGTATTCCTAGTATATTGTTGTTGAACGACATAACCAAATTAGTCAGTACGCCATATAATTTTCAAAAGCACATCACATGCTTGAAGACCAAATAGCTGGATTTGTAATGGCTTCGTCCTTCCGCAGGTGTGTGAAATTTAATTTTATAAATGGTAGTCAATTTTAGTCAGTCTTTGTGTTACTTAAATCTTCATCAATCAACTTCATTTGCTTTGAATACCAAGTTTGGCTTTGAATTGACTATTGAGGCTTTTGTGGAAAACAATTATAGCTACGAAGCTTCTCACTATAGCGTACATAGATGGATGGAGAAATGTCTTTGTCTAACCCTAATTAACATTATGCAGAGTTCCATTCACTCTTAGGTTAAAATGCTTGTAAAAGTCCAAAAATGAACGTAATAGTTGTTACTCGTAAGAAACTTGATGACTTTCCTTTTTGCAATGCCTCATGCATTAGTCAATTTTATATTTATTTTTCATCATAATAAAAGTATCTCACAATCAGTCATGAGATTAATTTATCGTCTCACAATCAGCATAATAAGAACTGACTAAATAAGTTTTTTACCTTCATATTTATTTAAAAATGATTTGCTGTTTTGCCGTCAAAGAAAAAAAAGGACATGTTTTTTTGCCAGCTAGAATTAACTCAATTAACAATATCATATCCATCCAGGATCAATTTGTGTCACTCCTTAGTTAGTAAACATCAATCAATTGCAAAGCCTATAGATTCTTATTCAATAAAAGGATGTCATGATTGAGATGTTTTCAGAATCATCATAAACTTAATTTGTTGCGAGATAAATAGTCTAATAATACATGCTCTGTGTCAAAAAAACAAAAAAAATCAATAGTAAAGTAAATATCTCCATCTACCTCAAATAATTTTCGTGATCATTCACGAGGTGTCACCATGGCCCAGGTGATGGGGAATTAGAGTTGCCAGCTAGAAATTGCGATGGTGAGATGTTAACTTCTTATTAATTGTTTTACCAATTTTTACAATTGCTCACTTATACATTCATATTTGGATACACTCTTTAATTGAATAAAACTCACTCCACTTCTTTCCCTAATGATGCAGATCCTGTAAATTTGCAACTATAATTCTTTAAACTAATTAACTATTTTGGTTGTACAATGTCTATTTCCTTATTATGTACGCCTATTTGTTCTTTTATTAGGAAAAAAGCAAAGTTCAGAGGTACATGCAGCATTTCTGTTATCTTCTTACATAATTGACTCTCTAAGCACTACAATAAAAATTGACTTTGCTGCAATTTTTTAGCAATTGGCAGCAGTTCGAACCGCTACAAATGTATTTCGGCGGCAGTTGGGAAAACGCTGCAAATACCTACAACGTTTTGATCAACCACTTGAATTACCATTGCCGCAACATTGATGTCACTTAATTGAAGTTAATGAAGTTCTTAGTATTGAGGCAGTTCTGTGATCTCTCCATGATGAATTGTTTGATGCCATTTTTTTGTGTGGTTTGTACATCAGTTAAATGCTTCTGATTATTGTTATTTGAAATATTATGACTTATCAGGGATATTTGATGATAATTACGTATCAACGAGTGGGAATGACACAAATAATATTATGAGATACTCATTTGAAGAGATTGTTAATATTCTCCTTAGTAAAATCGTGTATGCTGAGTCAATTACTTGAAGGGCGTCACTTAAAATATTATGTTAGGCAAACTTGCCTCAATAGGCTTCGGTGGATATGATACACCATGAATCTACCGTGCCTCCTACCAAGTTTCCACCTAAGGTGAAATATAGTACGCCTTCTCCATCACCGGCTTCATCT
The DNA here is from genome assembly GCF_012489685.1 of Lotus japonicus. Lineage (NCBI taxonomy): Eukaryota > Viridiplantae > Streptophyta > Magnoliopsida > Fabales > Fabaceae > Lotus > Lotus japonicus. The sequence goes on along the minus strand of NC_080044.1, from coordinate 82,745,735 downwards.
TCATATAATCTCACACACCATAATACTTACTCAGGTTTAATTAATCTTTTTGAAGTCAATTAAATATCTTTTAATTAACATTAGCTACTCCTGCCCTAACTTCCAAGAAATTATTAAGAGAAAAGGAAGATGGAGAGGAAATTAAAGGAAATTTGTCAGATATGCCTAAGAGGCTAGGTCCTTCACAACTAGGTTAGTCATGTTCAAACAAACTGTTTCTGTCAATAGCCGAATATAATCACAGAGAAAAGTGCAGTTTTTTTATTATCTATTATCATCCCAAAATTAAGAAAATCGAATGACCAAGAACTTCACACAAAACAGTGGTCTGTATAGATGATTGCGATGGACACTTAGATAACAGCTTCACTTTACACAAAGGATCCATCTACTCTAGCTAAGTGGTATAGTTTTTTCCCCAAAAAATAAATTATTAGTTAAATGTCTTTTTTTTTGTGATTTTAGTTTAGTATCAAATTGATAGCAACATTTCCAATTTTGTAGTGTCAAGATCCAACAACGTGGCACTTTTACTATGGTCATCAAATAACAATATAAAGAAGAATTAGTAGTACTATTTTGAATGATGAAACAGAGTAGTTGCATTCCTCTTTTAAAAAAAAACAGAGTAGTAATAAGTTTTCTTCTTAAGCATGTGTATTTTGACTATTTTCTATTGAGGCAATTTTTTTTACACAAAATGTTGTAAAAGGCCGCTTCTATGGGTGTATTTTCTAAAAATTAAACTTTTAATTTAGTAGTTTTGTCAAGCAACCACTTATTCCAAAAACTTAAGTTATTGGATAAAAGCTATATTAACGGTTTTATTTTATATTCTAACACGCTCTCTCACGTAAGAGCTCTTTGGGCTTGAAGCATGAATAAATACACAAGCCCACCAACCATTTACTTAATTAAATTTTACTTTTTAATTAGAAAGTGAGGGAAGCAAATATCGAACTCTAGACCTCTGGGTCATAGAGACTCTGATACCATTTCAAGCAACTACTTATCTCAAAAGCTTAACCTATTGGGTAAGAACCACATTAACAATTTTATATTATATTCTAACAAGTTTAAACAATCATTTTTAACCCTTGCGATCAACATGTGATTAATCTTTTGGACACAAATACTCCTGAAACGGATGGTCACGAAATATGTTTTATTTCCGACCTCATAATTAGGGACGAGTGAACATCTAATACCTCACTCGTGGTTTCCGCTTCAACATAATAGTTGTGAAGGTTTTAACTTATAAATCATGAGTTGCGGCTACAATATCATGATTTTGAATTTGAAGGTTTCATCAATCTCAATTGAGTTCAAAAATCAAGCATCATGATGGAATGGAAGTAGTGCAATTACATAACCTTGATCGTAGTAACTGTTTAAGGGTGGCTTTCCACCTAATGACGCAGTTGTCGTAGTAGTAGTAGGTATAAACCGGACCCCATTTCTCACCTTTCTTTAGATGCCTTTGTAGTCAACCATCACCAGCCCCCTTAACCATTTTTTGACTTCAACTTTTTGTTTAATTAGTTCCTTCAGTACAACACTACCAATTAACTCAACCCAAACCCCATCCCCAAAAGTTGAAAGCAAAATAGTGTCCACAAAAGTTGAAAGCAAAATAGTGTCCACAATTACAATAAGAACAATTTGACTCAGAACATCTACATTTTGGTCAGAGTACTAACTTTCCTAACTAGATTATTTTGAATTTTCACATACAACTTAATACAAAAGAGTGAGCACAATTAACAATAGGAACAATATTATTTCTCTTTTTAAGAATGCATAATAAGGAAAAAGATATTGTGTAGAGGTAGCTAGTCACATTATACATTTATACTATTAAGGTAGCATAACTTTAACCATATATAGTAGCAATTCATCCATCCACTCTGCTTTTGAATTGTTCCCACAATCATACACTCTTCTCCTTACCTCAACTTCCTCACTTCCTTCCTGACTCCCTTACGTAAATTCTCCTCAAAGCAACCATCACTACAACACATTCTCCCAAATTCACACAACAACAAACAACTTTAATTTGTCACCTGCTAGTGCATGCTATACATCCATCATCAGAATCATTCAATATAATTTTCTCACATCATCAAATCAAAACCTTCCTCAGAATCATTCATATTTCACTATCTCATCATACTCACACACACACACTTTCACAAAACAACCACAAACATGGTTCTTCTTCTTCGTCTCCTCTTCATTCTCACACTCTCAGCCATCACAACCCCTTCAACTTCATCATCAATAGACACTTTCATCTTCGGCGGTTGCTCTCAGCCCAAGAACACGCCGGTTTCCGACCCCGTCTACGAAACCGGTGTCAACTCGCTCCTCACCTCCCTCGTCAACTCAGCCTCCTTCACCAACTACAACAACTTCACCGTCCCGGCCACCGCCGGCTCCGGCGACACCCTCTACGGCCTCTACCAGTGCCGTGGGGACCTCAACAACGACCAGTGCTACCACTGCGTGGCGCGCGCGGTAAGCCAACTCGGCACCCTCTGCTCCGCCGTGCGCGGCGGCGCGTTGCAGCTGGAGGGGTGTTTCGTCAAGTACGACAACGTTAAGTTTCTTGGGGTGGAGGACAAGACTATGGTTGTGAAGAAATGTGGACCGTCGATTGGGTTGACTTCTGATGCGTTGACCCGGAGGGATGCTGTGCTGGCGTATTTACAGACGTCGGATGGGGTTTACAGGACGTGGAGGATCAGCGCCTATGGGGATTTTCAGGGTGCGGCGCAGTGCACCGGGGATTTGAGTCCCTCCGAGTGCCAGGATTGTCTCTCTGAGTCGATCCAACGGTTGAAAACTGAGTGTGGGGCCTCCACATGGGGGGAGATGTACTTGGCAAAGTGCTACGCGCGCTACTCCGAAGGTGGGGATCACTCGCGCCACAGTGACGGTAAGCGGTTCCTCCTCCGCCGTACGCGGCGGTGCTTTATGACATTTTATGACTTTCGGTCATGGTACTATTTGCTTGTGCATTACTAATCCTTTAATTTCTTATAGATAGTAGTAGTAATTAATTAAGAGATTAATGAATCTGTACTATATCCAATTACATTATGCCTCATAGGATAATGATTACATTTTTTTACACTTTAATTAAAATAAAAATAAATTTATGACTTTATTGGGTACTTGTGTGAAAATAATTTACAACTAATAACCCTGCATGAAGCTTTTTATCATTAATAAATTAGTAAGAAATGACTTTGCTTTGTTTTGAACTTTTGCTTACAAGCTGTGACTCCCCATGTGACAAGGGTATGGAAGTAGGCATGAAAAATGAGAATTATGTTCAAAACTTTTTTATTTAAATGATCATACATACATATATACATTTCACGTGACAGCTTTTAGACACACAACTTTCATAACTATTGCAATGCAATAATATATCTCTAAAGGATGTTGCTAGAACTTGTATGTTTCACCGATAATTTTTTATTTATGCTGTCAAAAAAAAAATTTACACAAAGCAAATTTCTTACTCAAATTTTGCTGATTAAGAAGTTGTGCATATGAATTTTCAATTATGCTTCCACTATCCATTCTTTAGTAAAAAGTTATCTTTTTGCTCAACAAACGAGGAGATATAAAAGGGAAAAAGGAGATAAGGGAAAAAATTGCTTTGTCTATTATATTTTGGTTCCCTTTTGTGGTTGAATAAATATACAAACATTCCAGTAACATCTATTTGACAATGAATGCGACCCTTTGATTTTAATGAAGAATCCTATGTTGAAAAAGAGTGATCATGATCCGTGAAATGATATCATCATTTTTCATCGTCCCTGAAAAGTATTAACAAAATATAAATAGCATATACAATAAGGTAGATATGATGATAAATTATCTCTGTTTTCTAGATGTGATGTTTAAGATAATAGCTTGGTATCTTCAATAATTTTGAAGGAATTTATTTTAAGTAAAAATTATAACAGCAAATTAAATAATTACTCCCTCCGTTCCTATTTATAAGTCAATTTTACCCAATTCTCTTAGATTAAGAAAAGTAGTTACAAGTAATAAATTTGTAAAATAAATATGAGGATAGTTTTGAGAAAAAATCATTAATGCTTCATTGATATTGTAAATGGACTTATATTTAGGAACAAGAAAAACACTCAAAATTGGTCTTATAATAAGGAACAGAGGTAGTAAAACCTTTCATATGCTGAGAGAAATTCTGAAAACATTACATCTAATTGCAATCATGCACATGTAAAAAATGCCAAAATGCAGGGCATAAGAAATCACCATAGCAGAACATAATTTCATTGTATCTAGCTTTCTTAATTAACATGAGATGTCTAATTTTCTTAATCAATTCTGCAATTTAGATGATAGCAATCACAATGACGATGAGATTGAGAAGACACTGGCCATATTAATTGGACTAATTGCTGGGGTTGCTCTAATCATCGTTTTTCTTTCCTTCTTGTCCAAGGTGTGCGAAAAGCAGAGAGGTATGGTTTTGTGGTACATGTAAATGTCTTTAATCATGTTACAGGTTATAATGTTTTCTTTTCTGAACTATGCAGGTGGAAAATCATGAACAATATGTGCATAATAGTACTGGGATTGAACTTTTGTTCTCTGGTAAATAACTTGTTTCAGTGGCTCTTTTGCTACTCCTCTAGTGTATCAGTCTCAACTTTCCTTTTTGTATTAAATTCTTCTTTTTCTCATCTTTGTAAGTTTTTCTTTTATAAAGAAAGCCAGTGAAGTATAGATAGAAAGTTGTGTATGCAAGTAGTTGCTTGAACTTGGACCCAAGTTATAGAACGGGTTGCAATAAGGAGAAAATACTCAGTTCCACTCTCTCTATGTCCACTTATTTACTTTCCAGCGTACAAATAGTGAACACTTGAAAAGTGCAGCATGATATGTTATAGCCTTTAATTTAATGGGTATAATTAGAGTTTTTGCTTACTTTTTATGTTAGAGCATAATGACGAGCTTTACTTTCCATCCAAAAAGTTAGATTAAGACAAGGATGGTTAAATTTCTATCAAATCAATGTCTCAATTTTGTTATCATAGGCAACTTATGACCTAGTTATTGGTCTATCGATTGTTCTTCTTTACCCTGTTTGTGTCACTCTAATTACATCAGATGCTATTTGCTAGTGCAGGTGTTAACCAATGAATTCTAGTTCTTCATCTCATTTTAATAAACAGATATTGTTGAACCAAAATACACAATGTCATGATAATCTGATCCATGAGGAGGGATTAGTGTACACGTTCATAAAGTGAATTTAAGAGACGCCAAGCTAAATATAAAGAGAGAATTCATAACATAGTCTTTTAGTATTTAAGTGATCGTGTGGACACCACATTACAATTCGCCCCTATATGCATTGAAATCCCAATGAAATGCGTAACCGCCCCCTCATGATGTGGCTCCAAGTGCAGATTGGGGAGGTAGTGTGCCTTTCACATATTCAAAGATAAAGATATCTAAGCTTTAACAATTTTGTAACAAGGCACATGGTACAAATAAGTAGTTCAATTCGCGTGTTTTGATTCAAGTCACACGTGAAAATTCAGGTTGCCTGCTCTAGAAGTATTAACTCAACATCTTCAAGTCATCTTGACAAGCTAGGCTCGCACTTAATTCTCTTTAACCCGAATTGTCTATTCCAGTCCACAAGCTCACGAGAAACTATGCCACAATCATTAAGGCTTAGTGTTCTTTTTTTTAGCTTCATCCACCCGTCTTCCTCAAGCTTCACCCCATCAACCCATTTGTGACTCCGCCCATTTTCTGACCTCGTCCATTCTAGTCAAATACCCTAAGCTGCTAAGTTTACCCAAAAAATACACAGTCTGATCCCAAAGAACTCTGCTCCTGAATTATAGATATAGTCTCTCATGTAATCTAAAAAAATATTACAGTCTTAGCCCTTGAACCTTGTAGATGCATAACATCACCTTGATGCCATTGCCGGGTAGTATCAATATATGGAGCCAAATTTTTATCTTGCAATGAGTATAGAAGGATCATCATCACTCTAGTATTTTATAAGAAGTAAAGGACCAACATGTCACTAATTAAAAAGACAGGGTGAACTAGATAATTGTATAAAGTACCAACAATTATAGGACCATGATCTTTTTATTAAACAAAAGTTCATGAAATCCCTCCAGAATCTTCTCTCTTACTTTATCTTTCTCCTCCATCATCCAGAGCTTTTTGAGTTCACTATATAGGAACTCTGTTTTCAGCTATCTAATCCTTGGCAATACTTAACATGATTACTTTATTAATCCTGTTACTAAACCTTGATTATGAAACGCTATTTGTCTCTCTTTCCTCGAACAAAATACAGGACATGCGATACCAAAACGTGACAATTATAAATCTATGTCATGTACATGATTCATTGTATATCCTATCTAATGCTTGTATTATTAATAAATTGATAAAGGAAGTATACATATGATTACACTGAACAAAGTGGTATAATATAGCACAGTAAAGGCAAGTGTAAGCAAGGACTTATTAAAATAATGAACAAGTAGATGATAATATAATTATGTTATCAATCGAAGATTCCAACCTTATGAAGCCAAAGTAAAAAAACAAAAGTTTGGCGAGGTCTTCAACTTCTGTTAATAAACATGCAGATTATAGCGGTCAGAGACCAGTAATCTGCATATGAGAATGGATGTTTGTCCAAAAAACATCACTGAAAAATAATGTAGGATTTAGCCATGACTAATATGCAGAATAAGATCAAGTAATAGAAAATACATGATAATTGTTTTTAAAAGTCACAAAATTTAGTCGTGAAAAGATAAGCGATGTGTAATTAGGCCTAGCTGCTAATTCAATCAATTCAACTAAACTAGAGGAAATTAGGAATATAGGGGAAGAATGGAATTGAATTGACGAAGGAACTACCTAACTAAAAGGCACCACTTTAATACACTAAATAATGACTAAACATGTAGTTTTGGCATGTTATATAGTACCTTTTTAAAAAGTTATTTAAAACAAAGGCGTGTAAAGCAACGGAGGATTACACTTGGTTCATTTGTTTTGCATTGTGGCGCTATTGGAAAAAGCTAAAGATTCTAACTTTCTTTGATCAGTAGTTACCTTCCTTATGCCCTGGCATATATGTGTGTAAAAGAATAAAGCGGGAAGCTTCTTGTTTTTAATTAATTCCTTCTGAATAATAAGAAACTTGATACATAGTTTTCATCTTCATGTCATGTTCTACAAAGGGTGAAAAATAGTGAAGGGTAAATCACTTTTCCAAGAGGTAAACAGTTTTTTATAGATTAACTATTGAGCAACTAGTACTTTGAGTGGGAAACTCACAATAAAGTGATAAACATAAGTGTTGGTATTGAAGGCGATGATGATCGATGACAAGTTTAGAAATCTTGTCAAGGTATTGATATTGATTGCTATTAATTAGGAGTTAAAAGAAGCTTCCCAACTTGGCATTCAGTTGAATATAACATCATTTGTAGAGATAATAATATAGATCATTTACATGAAAAAAAAAAGTCTAAGATAAGTTTAGGGTTTAGGCACAGAGACGTTGTGCATCTAATGAAGGCACAAACTTAGAAAAACTTCTCATTCTTCCAGATGGATGTTTCTCCCTCGCGATAGACGGATTCTCTTCCACATAAGGTGGTTTTGCAATCTAAATAAGTGAGTTTTTTTTCTCAGGTTTTAGTATGTGATTTCTCACATTTTTCTATGACCAACATCGGTTTCCCTCATTAATTTCCCCCATAGGATGTCGTTGCGACCATCATCTCCCTTTCATCACCCCCTACAAAAATTTGCGGGGGTTTTTCCGTCACTTTGCGGCGGTTTCCAGCCTCCGCAAAGTCTAAGCTCCTTAAAGCTATTTTTGATTGTCTTTAACCGCCAGAATGTGTAAGATACCACCACTAACTACAAAAATGCTAAATTCAGTCAGACAGAGGAAAATTCAATACAATTTTCTTGGCCAGCCCATTGAACCTCTTTTTTTCCGATTGTGTAAGTGGACTGTTTCATCAAAAGGCCCGTTATAACCTTGCATAAATTTATTATTTCTGGATCAAACCAAACCCAATACTGTAAACCCAAAATTACCTCCTCGTTAGAATTTGAAAATATATATCTTATAATACCATTAATCAATTTTTTTAAATGACTTTAATCATATTTAGAATCTTATAATATTTAGATATTATTATAATTTAATTTTGTTTTTTGCAATCTAAGATAATTTTAAATTATTCAGATTAATTGTTTTTGTGTTTGGAAAAAATCCTGCTGGAAGAGTTAGCCCCACCATAATAGGGGTGTTCCCAGCTCGAACAAGATTGTCTCCAAAGAATGACACATGTCTTACACCAAAATGGTTACAGGAGGAGAAGTAACAAATTAAAAACCAAAACTAATTAACTGCATTTAAATACAAAGAAACACAAACAAACGACGGAGGCAAACAAACGACGGAGGCGACGCCAAATCTCCCAATTTGATTTGGGTGTCATGAGAGTTAAATTTTTATGTGTTTTTTTTTTAATAGACAATTGTTAGTTGTTAATTGTTAGCAAATTAGTTCTTTCCCTAGGGTTTGGACCCTGACCCTTCACCCTTCATTTCCCTTAACTCACCAAGTGAGTTACTATCCCACCCTTTTATGTGTTAAATTGTCATCACAAATCTGAGTATAGGTGGGAATAGGCCAGACTGTTCGTAAGGGCCTACGGCATAGCCTACCACAGGCCCAGGCCAGGCCAGGCCAAATTGGTAAATAGGCAAGGCTTAGGCTTTTTGAAAAGCCTATTTAGTTAAAAAGGCCAGGCTCAGGCCATTCAACAAGCCTTGTAAGCCTTACAGGCTAGTCTATTTAAGTAAATATGATTAGTATTTTTTTGGTAAATTGTAAATATGATAAGTATAAATATATTTTATGTAACACCCCGATTTTGGTAGCGTCACTTTAGTAACCAAAAGTAAACTTAATGCGGAAAAACGTGAATATTTTTTTTTGATAATAACTAAGACAAGACTGAAATAAATAAAACCCGAATGCGAAAAGCAATATAACTAATGTACAATATATAAACAGCCCCCGCTGTAAGTAACAACCTCGTCACGAGTAACCTCCAGTGACGGAAAGATAAGTGCAACGCCCGTAGGCAATATATACAAACCAAATGAAAAGGGTGAAGTGCCCGCAACACTATCCCTCAAAACTGAGAATCAGCTGACCCAATGGCCTGAAGATAAGACCTCCTAAGTCCAACCAACTCTCTGTGATCCCCATAAGGAAACCACACAAAAAGCTATAGGCGGATCTACCCTGTCCCCTAAGTAACAAAAGAAGCAAGACTGTCAGAGCTAAAACTCTACTCCTACACTAATCCTAACTCGAGGAGCTCATACCAACACTCAGAACTATGTGCTAGCATGATCGTCGTCTGAATCAGAATCCAGAACGACCAAGTCTATCAACCCTATCCGTCCTCCCCTCGCACCTGCAATGCTCTCCGAAGCTGGACTCACGGGCTTAGGGCCCGAACCCTGATCATCAATGATCGCAACGGAGGGTGCACTAGACCCTGCCGAAGGCACTCCCGCTGGAATCTCCTCTGAGGGATCCTCCTCCTCTGAAGATGACGGTGGCGGCGGTGCTCCTCCAAGACCTGGTCCGCAGTGAACGCCCGGTGGCAAGTTGAAGCTGATAGAGCATCGCCTCAACACTCCTGACCTCAAGAGTCCTCCACTGTCCACGTGGTCCTCCATGACACGCCCCGAATAGGTCGCTCGGTGGCTCGCGGGGTCAACCACCCACGACCCGGGGTCGTCCTGATCTATCATCTCATACCTAATCCCCCCCGAAGGGTGGACCATGGTGTACCAGTCCGCAATATTCATCTGACAAAAGGCGTTGTCCGCCAAAACACACACAGAAGACGCGAGGGTCAACTCTAAAGAACTATGTAGATAATAAACCCAATAGGTACAAATAATAGATAGCCACTTAGGCTTATAACTAGAGATATCATTCCTAGGGTTGCATGTTCCACAAAATCATAACGACAATAATAACAATTAGCATGTTCCAAGTAAGTTTATCAAATAGCAACCACACTCATCAACTAAGTCAGTATGCATGTTGCGTGATATGTATGCAGGTTAACCCAGTCAACCAATATGCAATCCGGAAACGGATGGACATCATCGGATCAGCCCTTCACCAGCCACGGTGGTGCCATTTCGGCCCGTGATGTCTCTTACTCCCACTGGGTAGTCAGATCAGCAGTAAACCCGTAGGCCTGCCATTTCGGTCTGCTACAAGAGACGTCTACAAACGCTCTTTCACGGCATTCCGGGTCTTATGACCATTTTGGAAACCGACGAGGTCCAGAGTACGTCCTGTGTTAATACCTCATTAATGTTGCATGTATGCAAAATGATTAGTCAAACAACGTCTCCGACCTCACTCGACACGTCGCCACGTGTTCTAGGGAAGTTAAAGTCTCTAAAAGCTTACCCTAAGGTAAAGTCGATTCTGCGACCAAAAGACACACTTCATAACGACACATAGCTGCTCCAACAACACCACAACACACGCTGCTCCAACAGCACAATAACACACGCTGCTCCAACAGCACAACAATAACCGCTGCTCCAACAGCACAACATCAAACGCTGCTCCAACAGCACAACATCAAACGCTGCTCCAACAGCACAATGACAACATACTCAACACTTGGATCCGACGACACTCCTCGTTTTCCCAAAATTAAGATTTCACTTCCAATGCCTTCCTTCGAGGTTGTTATCATTACTTAAAGATTTAGAGGTTATTTAAGGTCTTATGAGTTTTCTTTATAAAATAGATTCCATTTTGTCTTATCGCAAGTCTTATACATTTGCAGGATCTCCCAATCCCAAGTCGCTTCCAGAGGATGTCTCGATCCACTAAACCAAATCAAGGCCCGAACCTCGTTCGTCCTATCAAACTTTCTCAAAACTCTCAAAATAAAATCGGCATGACCTGCCCGCTATTCTCACCATTCAGAATCTCAGATTTCCAGTGTGAAGCATATTTAAATCATCACAATCAACAACATGTCATATATCAAGAAATCTCAACATTAACACTTAGCACTTAGCATATAAAGCATGCACCACACATCCTAGATTACCCACATAGCACATAGCATGTAAGTAAATCTTCAAAAACATTCAGTAGATGAATCATCTACATTGTCAGCCGAAGCCTCAGAAAACATTTTCAATCACACACAATCTCAGTGCATAAACAGTAAACAATGTCGAAACATTGACCCTAAGCATTAACTAGAGATTCAGTGAGAAGCCCTCACCTGAAAGATCTCCAGAACGATCAACTAGTGCTTCCTCGCACTCAAAGTGTTGCTCCTCGGGGAAATCCTCGAAAGTACCTTTACAACAAAATCACAGAATACTATAAGAATCTATCGAAAACTAAGCTATCGATACTTACTAAGGTTACTCGAAGTAATCTATGCTCTAAGGTACGATAATCTAGCGCGAAAGGACAAGTTTTCGGAAAAGGAAATTTCCTCCTCCCCCCTCTAATAGGCTCGGCCACTTTGGCTAATTATGGGGCTCGATTTTTCTTCGATCAAACTTGGTTCCTATGCTTTCATAAGCCGTAACTAAGGGTATTCTGAACTCGGAAAAAATTATCGGATCAAAAACTGTCGCAGGGGTATTTTGGTCATGATTTTTAACTTAGGATTTTCAAAACTGAAATCCCAAAAACCAAATTTTGCAGGGACGTTACTAACGACGTTTATGACAGCTAATCCTACTAGCACTAAGCTAAGGCGATAGTTTACAGCCTAAAGATTGGAGCTTTACACCAAAAACTACATAAATGGGTATTTTAGGCTCAAATTGATTCCGGCGGAAATCCGGCGACATAACGGAAAATCCAACCCGGCAGAAGTGATCTTGGGCATACATAGAAGAGGTTTAGAATCAGAAATGAAAGATTCAGGATAGTTTTGCAAAAACCCATAAACTATCCGCTCAGAAAACTCTACAGAAAAGCTATGGAAAAGCGATCAGAGGTAAGGATTAGCGACTATACCTCGAAGCCTTGAAGTAGCAACTGATTGATCGACGATCAAGCAAACGATGAAGAAAAACTCTTCTTCCTTCTTCCTTGTTCTTGGCCGCGGTTTAGAGGAGAGAAAATGGAGGAAAATTGTGTTTTTTCTTCCTTTATTTGCTATATATAGAAGGTGGAAATTCGCGGGAAAATGAAAGTTTCGCGAATCCGATTTTTCCGGCGTCATTCTCCATGAATTCTAAGATAGGTTTTGGCAAAGGAATTCCTAAGCTAAGAAGATGTCTCCTTGTATTTTTTGCAACTAATGCAAAGTCGGTGCAAAGTCGGTGTAAAACTATTTTACCCGATAAGTTGCTTTTTGCCTCGAATGTCGGAATGGAAAACTTCCTTCTGAAGAAAGATTGAAATCATCAAGAGAAATGGGTGTACGCGTGTGGAATATTCATTTGAAGCTCTGAATAGATAAAGTCTTCATTGTCGAGAAATTCTAGGGTTTTGAAATACCAGGGTTTCGGTTTCGGCAAACTTCCGGTGATTGGAATCGGACGTTCGTAGATCCTAGAGTTTCGCCTCGAGACGATCGTGATATATGGAAAAAGAGAAGTTCTAACATTTCTCTGAAGATTTTTGGAATTAACTGCCATCGTGCCTAAAAGTGAAAATTAGCTATATACTAGGGTTTCTGACCTAGGTTTAAGCGTAAAACGTTCGTGCTATAACTTTTATCGATCATAATGCAATCCTTGAACTTTTCCTGAACTTTCTCCTTCATAAATATATTTCATTTAATAAACTTTCGTTCAGGTTTTCCTTCACATTACATCAACCCTAATCGTGAATAAGAAGTTTATTCACTTAGCATAAGCTTAAAAACTTGGGCCTTACATTACTACCCTCCAAAAAGAAAGTTTCGACCTCGAAACTTAAGGGTTAGTAAAAAGTTCTGGATACTGTTCTTGAATCTTCTCCTTCAGCTCCCATGTCGCATCACCAGTGTCTTTATTCCAAATGCCCTTCACTAACTCGATCTCTTTCCCCCTTAACTGTTTTATCCTGGTGTCACCAATGCTAATTGGCGGTGTCTCGAAAAACATATCGTCCTCCTACTCTCTGTTGTCCGGTTCGACCACTTGCATCGGGTCTCCGTTGGAAATAATATTTGTTGGCATTCGTGCAATCGCACAGCCTTTACCACTTATTCCTTTGCTTTTGTTCGTCCAAAATGTTGATTAGAAACTCGGTACATCTCTATGCTTCGGAGTGAATGCTCAACTTGAGTCTTAATACCTTGTGCATCACAAGACTCATTCCCTTTAACATCTAACAATCCATTATTGTTGTCTTCGTCCTCAAAGTCGGGAAATTCTAGGGTTTTGAAATACCAGGGTTTCGGTTTCGGCAAACTTCCGATGATTGGAATCGGACGTTCGTAGATCCTAGAGTTTCGCCTCGAGACGATCGTGATATATGGAAAAAGAGAAGTTCTAACATTTCTCTGAAGATTTTTGGAATTAACTGCCATCGTGCCTAAAAGTGAAAATTAGCTATATACTAGGGTTTCTGACCTAGGTTTAAGCGTAAAACGTTCGTGCTATAACTTTTATCGATCATAATGCAATCCTTGAACTTTTCCTGAACTTTCTCCTTCATAAATATATTTCATTTAATAAACTTTCGTTCAGGTTTTCCTTCACATTACATCAACCCTAATCGTGAATAAGAAGTTTATTCACTTAGCATAAGCTTAAAAACTTGGGCCTTACATTTTACCCTTGATGATGTCTATATATTAGAAATTTATAATAATATCTTGATATTATATACTTATTGAGATTTTTATATATTTAAGCAAATTGACTTATATAACGATTCAGAGTTATAAGTCTTTTTAAAAATAAATATATGACGTATTTAAATATCTTAATATGACGTGTGATTTTAAATTGACTCTCCAACTCTAAGAAACCAACATAATCTCGTTTAGTTTCATCACTACCTATTAGCTAATAATATTATAAGTCTGATTGTTGAAAAGATTATTTTAGTATAATTTAACCTGTTAGCTTATAAGTTTGATAGCTTCTTTACAGATAAATTTGTTAACAAACGTAAAACTCTTGTTGTGAAACGGGCCTTTAAACAGGCTACTAGGCCAAGCCAGGCTTTCGGAAGGCCCAGGCCAGGCTCAAAAAAAGCCTTTGATAGGTCATAGGTCAGGCTCAGGCCTTAAGATTTTTAAACAGGCTAGGCCTATTTAAGCAAAGCCTACCTAGGCCCAGCCTATTCCCACCCTATAGGTATGGTTAACCAAAAATGCAAGTCCTAAAATTGGGTGCCCACTAGGGTGGATCTTTATTAATTTTGTCAACCGGTTTACAAGGCGTATATTAGACTTTGCCCCTTCCTCTACTTCTCCCTCCCACTCTTCCTCTAACCGTATTCTTCCGAGTCCCAACGACCTAGCAACCTCCGTGATTTTCCTTTTTCCTCTTTCCCCGTCTCACTCTCATTGCAGAGGCTAACATGTGATGGTAGAATTGTCATCGCTGCATATCTGGTTGGAACCCTTGAGAAAGAAAGAAGTGAAAGATGAAATTGGCTTTGTAACCTAAGAGAAGCATCAAAATCAAAACCAGATAACACCCTGAGAAGAACACACAACATTCATAATAAAACCACCATATCTGAGGTCCCAACTTCTAGAATGCACATATCCATCAATCACCCCGTAGTAGCCAGAGAAGATAAGTAGCAACCACCACCTTGATGGACGTAGGAGGGGAAGCCGCGACTGAAGAAGAGGAGGATTATACAAAATTGTGGGTTTAGTGTTTTCCAGTGGAAGGAGGTTATAGTCTTAATGTCAGAGATGTCGCAACCTTACTCTCCAATGCGTCCAGATCGGGCTTCCACCACGTCACCTTTTCAGACTTTTAGCAACCATGGACATGCAGATGTGGTTCTGATCGTTTATGCAACCAGTTAAGATGTGGTTCAGATCGAGCTTCCAACCTTCAACCACGCCGGAGTTCTCGCCTTGACACCATCAAACAAGATATGATCCTTCTTCGAGGCACTCTCCTTCTCTTCTTTCTCACAAAGGAAAACCTTCATCGCGCGACCATCGATAGTGCCTTCCATAAGCTTTGTGAGAGAGATGGGTTGAGTGTTGGATCAAATTGAATTACCATTTATGTTTATGTCCTTTTTACTTCTATTTCATTGGTGCACCGGTGGACCAAAACAATAATAGTACACCCTAATGGGCACCCTAAAATTAAACTCTCAACATAAAACTTTAAACATTCCTTTTTTACGATTGTGATGGACACTCTAATATATTAGTTAGTTTTCCAAGACTATCAATTTGCATTTTCAGCCTAGAAAACCTTCATTACTAAGAAACCACGTGTGTGTCAAGACTACAACACGTGTCACACGATGGTTACATCTAAAAATCCCTAAACGGTGCAGTATATAAGATAAAAGCACTTCACTTCTTTTCTTTTGCGTGTCCTAATCAAAGAGAGAATACAGGATCCAAACTCATTCTCTGCTAACTACTTCCGATCGAAGAAAAGAATCATTCACCGGAGATCTCATCGGACGGTCACGATGGCGCTAGAGTGGGTTGTTCTCGGTTACGCTGCCGCCGCGGAGGCGATAATGGTGCTGCTGCTCACGATCCCCGGCCTCGACGGTCTCCGGAAGGGCCTCGTCGCGGTCACCAGGAACCTCCTCAAGCCGTTCCTGTCGGTGGTGCCGTTCTGTCTCTTCCTCCTGATGGACATTTACTGGAAGTACGAGACGCGGCCAAGCTGCGACGGTGATTCCTGCACTCCGACGGAGCACCTCCGTCACCAGAAATCCATCATGAAGAGCCAGCGCAACGCGCTCCTCATCGCTTCCGCGCTCCTCTTCTACTGGCTTCTCTACTCCGTCACCAACCTCGTTGTCAGGATCGAGCACCTCAACCAGCGCCTCGAACGCCTCAAGAATCGCGACTGAACGGTTCAATTCTCTTATGTCCATTCCTGATTTTGTGTTCTCCGCCTACAGTTTTCGTTGTTATCTTAGAAACCATTTAATTTTCTTGTGTTTTTGTTCTTAATTCTGAATCGATGTTTGAATGATGACGATTAATCATCGTAGCTATGTTGTTTCTCTGCCATTTGAATTTGCACGAATTGAGATCTAGGGTTCCTTTATTTGGGGATTTTGCCACTGTTGCAGTAATTTATGGTCTGTGATCTAATTAATTGGCTGAATGTAGGATTTAAATGTGCTTTATGCAACAAATTATATTCTAGGTTTGAATTCTGCTTGAACTACATTTGATTTGGTTGAAGTTTTGTAGATGGAAAAGGCAATGTGAGCTATATGGTCTGACCACTGGTTTCTCTGTGAAACTGGGTACTCTTGCTATGTGTTTGAATTCAAGTATTTCTTCTAGTTTTGTTAACTCACTACAAATTCTTGTTTCATGCTTTAGAAGCTTGTTGATATGACATTTATGTGCAACTGTTTGTAATGTTAATAGGTCCTCTTTGTTAGCAAACTTAGTTTTGGTTTGTTAAGGTCATTAGTAAGGTTCTCTACAGGCTATAGTGTTGATTCAGCATAGCATGTTTTGAAGTTTTAAGAAGTTTGTTAGAATTTTTAGAAACTTCTGGAGATGGGGTTGTTGTCTTAGTATGATCATAGGTTTTCCTCGTTCTGTTGTTGCGTGCAACAACAGAATCTTGTAGTCTTGTTCTGCTCAAGTGCTTTGTTCTGCTGTTTGTGATGCTTTGAAATCTACCTTGGCTAGGATGTCCTATTACTTCATACATTGTTCTCTTTTGAATATCTTGCCTAATTTCTGGTTTGTGTTCTTGGAGTAGAACACTTCTTAGATGGAAGTCTTAGCCATAGTTAGACACAGATTCTTAAGATACCTTAAAACAGAGAAGGTATAGTTGCTTTGTTGATTATTTCATCTGACAATAAGATCAGCAACAAATGAATTTCAACAGTGTTTGACAGGCAGAACTAAGAAATCCTTGTTTGATCACAAACCAAGCATTGGCCACTTTTTTTCCTACATTCCATTTGATTTGTTTAAAATTGATGTTTATGATGTACACATTAGGAAAGTGCTTTGCATCTGCCTCCTGACAACTTAATTTGGAGTACAATATTTTACACGACTGAGAACCATATGTTGTGTACTTTGGAAGCTTCTTTTTCTCTCAATTTTCTCAGCTAACCCGCGAATATAGAGTTAGGATGACTATATAGTTTATAACAGATAGTTGGTCAGTGTTACATATGAAGCTTCCTTAGTTATTCAGCCAGTTCTGCTGCCAATATTTCTGCTTATCACTGTTGTTGTTGTTGTCTGTTCTTCCATCAGTTAATGTGTTTTTTTACCATTGATACTATTTTTAATGCTTCCAATGTAGCCTGTATCTGCATCGTAACAAACTTGAATATGTACTTCATGCGGATTTCTGTTTAATTTTAAAACTCAATGTGAATTGAAAACGTGCTTCTTTGCCTTAATACGTACAAGTATATGACAACAATACATGACTTAGCAATCGAATGGGAATTGAGTTTGGTGCCCCACCCCTTAGGCTTTGCACCCCACTTTATTAAATACGGAATTTAAAGTTCCGTATCAATACGGAAAATAAAATTCCGTATCTGTTTTAGTATATAATGAGTGGTTGAAAATGTGACACGCATGCTTAAATACAGTACGGAATTTTAAGTTCCGTATTCAATAGGGAGAATACGGAATTTTAAATTCCGTATTTGATAAAGTGGGGTGCCAAGCCCCATAGGTGGGGTGCCAAACCCAACTCCCGCAATTGAACCGTGATTTTTTACACAATGATAGTTTTGCTCATTTAATTTTTTTCTTCGTGTATAGTAATTGCGATCTCACTCGCTATTAATTTCACAATGTAAGTGTTAAGTGTCATTCTAATAACCATAGACACGTACTGTTCTCACACCAGTGAGGGTCACCTCAGTAAAATACATAAGCTATTGGATAAAAATTAAAAAGTCAGTGTCAAGATGACGTTTACAAGCTGAGCTTGTGGCCACTTGTTCCTTGCTTGTTTCAATCATAGTAAAGAGGCGGTGTATAAGATCCGGCCCTACCCGCCAACCCGTCCCGGCCCAAGCCTATAGGGCCGAGTTGAACCCGGCCCGATCAATAAAAGAGATTGAGTTCGGGTTGATCTTTGGATTACCCGACTTCGGGTAGGGTTGGGTTGACACCCGGGTCACCCGTCCGTCCAACATATATATTTTATAAAATTTTAATTTGTTATAATGATTAAAATGTGATACATGGTGCTCAAATTTATCTTGTCATGTGGATGAGAATAAAATGTTGGGTTAAAATCTATAATCGTCCTGTACTTTGAGCAAGGTTTGAAAACCGTCCATCGCCGGAAAATTATCTGAAAATCATCATCAGACTATTGAAAATAATTTCAACTCATCCCTCCGGCCGCCTCAGGTCCGTCCAGCTCCTTATGTGGCTGTCCACGTCAATTGGGTTAAAACATATAATCGTCCCTGCATTTTGAGCGAGTTTTGAAAACCGTCCCTCGCCAAAAAATTATCTGAAAACCATCCTCAGACTATTGAAAATAATTTCAACTCATCCTACAAAATGCATAGCAACACAGGCCATGAACAAGCAACACATGTTGATGAACAAGCATGCATAATTTCAAGTTTCAAGCATCACTAAACCCAAATCGCACACTGTCAATTCGAACAAACGAAACCCTAAAATAGAAACAAGGTAGAAACAATCTGATTCAACTCCAAAATAGAAACCAACAACAACAACAAACAACTAGCAAAACCAACAACAACAACACATGTTGCTCGCAATTCGTATTCAACACCCTCTCAACAACAAAAACTCTAACTTTCAACGGTTAAACGAGAAGGATTGAGAACAAACCTCACAAGCTTCCTTCCCAAATCTTCGTTGCAGCCTCGGTGTTCTTCGTGTTCTTCGTCGCCTACTTCGTCCTCAGTTCTTCGAATCACCTTCCCCAGTTCTTCGAAGGGTTCGAACGATGATGATGGGTTAGGTTTCGAACAGAAGCTCAAACAGAAGGGAAAAGATGTTGATTTGTTGTTTAGAGTTAATTAGGGGGAAAACTAGGGATTTAGGGTTAATTTGGGGATTTAGGGTTAATTGTGTTAATTCAGATAATTATGACATATTTTAATTTAAAAAAGAAGACATGTAATCCTCATTAATTGACGTGGACAACCACGTAAGGAACTGGTCGGACCTGAGGCGGTCGGAGGGATGGGTTGAAATTATTTTCAATAGTCCGAGGATGGTTTTTAGATAATTTTCCGGCGAGGGACGGTTTTCAAAACTCGCTTAAAGTACAGGGACAATTATATAAAAAAAAATTCACGTTGAGTCTCATTAATTGACGTGGACGGCCAAGTCAGCGATTGCCGGACCTGAGGAAGCCGGAGGGACGAGTCAAATTTGTTTTTAAAAGTCTGGGGATGGTTTTCAGATAATTTTCCGGTGAGGGACGGTTTTCAAAACTCGCTCAAATTTCGGGGACGGTTATAGTTTTTAACCCTAAAATGTTTAACATCTACTTTATGAATTCGTTGATCAAACTATGGATACTTTCAAGCTCTAACAAGAGAAAATCATTTGTGTATTATGCACATGTGAGACAAGTGAAGAATGATCAAACAAAATGAGTGACACATGTATATAGATCAAACAAAATGTAAACCTCACAAGTGCAACAGATTATGAAAGAATTTGATCCTTTCAAGTTCTTTCTTCCAAAAAACCCGTCCCTTGTACACCCTTATAAAGAGCTTTATATTCGATTCTACATTACATATGGGGGTTACTACGCTCACTTTGCACAGCTTAGCCCAACTCCTACGCCTATCAAGAATCTTGAATCATCATGTGGCTGCTAAAGCAAGCTAAGCTTCACACAGCCCTAAGGGAGCCAAAAGATCTTCTCACGCCTGAAGGCCCCTCGCCTGAAGGCCCCGCAACACGTTGGAGAACTTTTAGATCCCATCCTAAAACACCTATTTTACTAGAGTTTTGAAGTGATCATCATTCTCACCTTTTAAATCCCATCCTAAAACACCTATTTTACTAGAGTTTTGAAGTGATCATCATTCTCACCGCAACCGTCTTACTTGAGCTGAAAGAAAGCCAGGCAAGAATCACATTAGTAGTACGAAGGGGGTGCATAATCGCATTAACAAGAACTGTGAAGATTATAATTTTTTGGGTGCATAATCGCATTAACAAGAACTGTGAAGATTAGAATTTTTTGAACTTACAGTAATATAAGCTATAAATTTAATATAAAATAAAATATATAAAGTAAAAAAATTCAAAATTTAATTCTTTTATATTTCAACTCTACTACTCGAACCAAACCATTAAAAATCAATCTAACATTCTTTAAAATGATTTGATTCATATTAGCTTAAAAAAATATCAAAAACTAAATCAATCAACCTAGTTAAATTCGATCGACTTTGTTTTTTCACTCCATACACCGAAAAATAACTTTCCACTCCATATATATATATATATAGGGGAATGCTAATGCACACCCACCCTTTTTTTAGGAGGAGTGCATTAGCAACATACACCTTTTTCTTTGGACCAAAAACCCAACTTTCACTTTTAAAGTTAAGGTACTTTATAAGGGTACCAAAGTAATTTTGCAATCTACACTCTCTCTCCAATTCAGACTGGGTGATAACTCATAAGTAATTTACCTATATTTTATTTTCAAAAAACTACCGTTTTCCTCTCTCCACCTTTATCACTTAATTTCTATTTCTTCTTCATCTTCTGGGTCGTAGCGTTTTTGGTCCGTGCAGCTCAAGCTGAAGAGCAGCTTTGGCTCCTCCACGACTCCTTTCTTTAGATCGGAAATCTAGCCTCTGCCAATGGTTTATTCGGAGTGTTCCACAAGTGCTTTATTTGGATATACCCACCCAGTTATAATCACAGAACTTCTCAATCACCCCTAAATTATAGAAACTGGTATCGAAATCTCCAGCTTGATTTCACCAATTTCACTTTTTTTTCTCAACATACATCCACCTTTCATTCTACAAATGGTTTTATTTTATCAAACATACCCACACACAGATTATGTAAGAAGAAAAAGAAAGAAGTGAAAATGTGTGAGGAAGAGAGCAGCGATGCAAGAGGTTCAGAGAAAGAGAAAAAGAGAAAGGGGAGAAGATAATAAATGAGCTGAGAGAAATTAAGAAGTTTAAAATTAAAATAGTAATAAAATTACCTATATACCCATAACTTGAATTGTTTTAAAGATAAGAGAATTGGATATTTTGGTCTAAAAGAAAAGGTATTCAATGCTAAGTTACTCATTTGTAAAAGGTGTTCTTATGAAATTACTTTGGTACCCTTATAAAGTAACTTAACTTTAAAGTTGAAAGTTGGGTTTTTTGTCTAAAGAAAAAGGTGTATGTTGCTAATGCACTCCTTCTAAAAAAAGAGTGGGTGTGCATTAGCATTCCCCATATATATATATATATTTTGTTTACAAGAGCAAAGCTAAAAAGAACATAAACTAAGCTACATCATCCAAACACAAGAAGGTAATGATAGAAGGCGGTGGATGTCGCCACACCCGATAAAAATAATCATTCCTAAAATCTTGGCGAGTCAAAGAATTTGTTGCATTGTTCATCTCACGAGGTACATAGACCATAACAACATCCCAATCTCATTTAAGCGCAAAACTATTTATTTCTTCCAAAAGATTAACACATCTGAATCATTCAGTAGAACCTCAACCACATGCAAGTAATCAGAAGCACAAGATATAACCTTGTGACACATCTCTCAAACGTGTTTGAGTCCCAACTCCACTGCCATCACATTTACTGATTTATTTTATTCAAAAAAAACATTTACTAATTTCTTTTGAATTAATCATCAATTATTCTTAGTTCACTACAACATTTTTCACTTTAGACCACGCTAAATTCTTCAACGGAGAAAAAACCGTGGCCTAAGTACAGTATATGCCGCGGTTCGATAACTGTGGACGCTTGATGACCACAGGTGATGAAAACCGTGGCACCTAGATTTTATTCCACAGTTTAATATTTGTGGACAATTCATGACTACGGTTTTTCGACTGTGGAAACCTTATCCCATTAATATAACCGTGGCATAAAAATTTACATTTTTTTGACATTAAAAAGTTTAAAAGTAATAAAACAAGTAAAACCCCAAATCAACACTCACTCTCATCAGAACTTCACGATGAAAAAGAGAAAGATTATGAACCCTAGCTATCTCCATCTCGATTGTTCGTGACCCTCCTCCCTCCGCCGGCACCGCTCATCTGGCGACAGCTCATCTCGCGCGACCCTTCCCTCCACCGATTATCTTCTCTCTCAAGTACTCGTGAGCGATTTCGATCTCAAGCGACTTGAGCCATCACCCTTTCCATGTGTTCGGTCTTCTTCCTCTGCGACGAGAGCAACGAGATCAACCATGAACCCCACTGATTCTCATCACGTTGATAAAGAGTTCAATGTGTTGACTGGTATTCTCCTCTTGTTCTCCATGGGTAACCCTCTTTATCATGTACACCCCTCATTTCTTCTCATTATTCATTAGGCGTTGAGTGTTTTTCTTTTTTCATGTTAGATGTTAGAAATTACAGGGTACTTCTCTGTTGCTTGGTTCTATGCATTATTTTGTTTGCTGAAGTCAGTGTTTGTTTTAGTTTGATTTGATGATGGTGCTCAATTTGGGCATGGATCCTGGTTTGAAGGATTCTCTTCTGCATAATTAGTTCTCTTTTTCCATTGTTACTTGTTTGTGTTTGTGATTTTAATAGTTTTTAGTTCAGTTTCAGCTCCTTTATAGACAGGTTTTAATCAACTATTTTATGTTTTTTAGAAGATTTCCGGAAGATTTGAGCTTTGGTTTAGTCTCTAAATCTTTTGCCATATTTTTTAGGAGTTTCTGGAGGGCTAAGTCTTTTGCCATATTTTTCAGCAGAGGGGTTCTGTAAGGGTGAGGATAGCCATTTTCATTTAGCTTCAGTGTTTAAAGAGGTAGACTCTTCCGTTTTTCTTCTCATTGTATTTGCCTCTGTTTTGAGCACTTCTTTGCTGATTTCATAGTGGATTTCATCTGATTGTTCAAGAGTTGGTGGAGTTCCTCTTTTGCATTTTATGTAGAGTACAAAAGAGCGGGTAGTAAGGGGGAAGATTGTGTTCACACAGTCGCATACACTCTTTTTTGCATCAATTTAGTTATTTATATTTTATATTCAATTAGGAAATGAGGCTACATAATTTTTTAGCAATAGAACTATTGCATGAGATGTTGCAACTCTAGAAACTAACAATCATGATGATCAATCAGAGTAGGTAGAAGGTTTAGGTTAGTAAAAGAGTGAGCTTTTCCAACAGAGAGAGAAGGGATGTGAGAAAAGGGTTGGGAGTGCTGTGTAGGTTCAGTCATGGCTTTATGTCAGCAAAGATCAGTTCTTTTGATCATGGAATTTTCCCCATATAAAATAACACTGCTGGTTAAATTCAATATCTTGTATTGGCTTCTCACCAATTGTTTCTTAATTAAATTGAATAAACTAGGTAACTGTGTATCCTGGTTCAGGAAGCTGCCAGTGATTTTAATTATGCAGTAGGATATTTTTGCTTTTATCTGTGTTTGTTATGATAAGTTCTTATGCTTCAATGTCAGTAGCTTTACAAGCTGATAATATATAATTACAAGTAATTCATATGGTTTGATTTAATTTTTGTTTTAATGATGGGCTATGGCTATGCTGAATGTGATTGTGATTGTTACTTTTTTTTTGTTCTCTTATGTTGTCTGTCCCCAACTCAGCTATCAAGTAACATGTCTGGGAATCATCCAATTCAGGCCTTGTTTCATAGCTTTGACCATGTCTCGAATTTTGTTCAACACCATCTCTCCGATTTGGTAGGACTTCAAGTTCAGTCATCAGGACCCTCTGGTAGAGGCTCTCTTTTCTCTATCGCTTCCTCCATCAAAGCCCCACTTGCAAAAACAACATCTTCTGTACACCCTAGTGATAACATCCTCAAGGTATCCATCATCAATTACTATTGCAACCTTAAATTTCTAAACTTTTATCATGGCTATCGTGTTGTGTCTGCGAGCGTGGTTTCGTTATTGGTTCTTTGCGCTTCTGAACTCAAATCTATTGTTGCTTATGTTCCATTGGAATTTGATTTTCTTCTTCTTATAAAATGTATATTGTCGTTCATGCTTTGCTTAGCTGTGATAAAATTGACATTTTTCTTTAGTTATTATTTTCACATGGTGATTATGGGTTAGATCTCCTTGTATCCTTTTTCTGTAATCAGCACGACAAACATTCTCATAACAGAGTGAATAATAAATTTGGCTTCTTGGAAAGAATTTCATGCATAATTTTTGGGGTTTTCTTTTCATAATAAACTAGTTTAGTTTGCTAAGTTTCTCTCGCAATGCATGGTTAATAGTTTTGCTGGTTAATAGTTAATTTATCATTTTTATTGGGAGGGTGGGAGGTATAGCAGAACTTCAAACTTATGATTACTGCTTTTTGGTGGTGAATGGTGGTATAGGAAGTTTGATACCTATTTCTTATATAGTATGGTATTTTCTGTCACTAACTTGGTTTCTATGTAGGAAACTAAATAATACATTTTGGGTATTTTGTGATGTAACTGTTATCTTTATATTTTCCTTTTTACTTATATATGATTATTCAAAATTATCCAAAACTATACATAGGTTTCTTAAACTAGCCGAGTGAAAAATGGGTCATGTGATGAGTAATTGGATATATCAGGAAGACTGGTTCTAATAACAGTAGTGACAAACAGAATTTCAGATTGTGGTATCCTAAAATCATGTGTTTCATGTTTTCATTTTCAATCTATGCAGTGGGTTGAAGTGTTGGAGAGCTTATAGGGTCCATTCTGGGAAGCAGTTGGATTGGTCTTCAATTGCACTCTGCTCTTAGGTCTTGTAATTCAGATCATAGCTTGTGAAAGGTTTGTTTATATATTTGCTTATTTTGTACTTAGGATTTGATTTAGTCGTAAGTTTTTGGGTTATTGTAATACTTGTCATTTATTAAATCTTGAACTAGTAAATGCCAAATATTTGTGGTATAACAGCTTAATTGCTCGAAATCTATTTGATCTGTCGTGGTTTATTTTAAAAAGTAGTAGTAGTGTATGACCATGGATTGATATCAAAATATTGTGGCATAGACAACGGTTACGAAACCGTGGCACTAACATGTCTTATGAAACCGTGGCATAAATCTCTGAGACCGCGGTTTCAGTAGGCATGTTAAGGTCACGGTTGTCTTTCAGGCCGCGGTTTATGATACGTGGTATAAAGATAACCGTGGCCTTACGATTTTCAACGAACTGTGGCATAAACGCGATAAAACCGTGGCTCATGAGCTTGGCCACGGCCACATACACTGCGACAAGGAAACCGCGGCCAAACCGTGGCTTATGCCTTTAGCCACGGTTTTTTCACATGAGCCCGCGGTTTTCCTTCCGCGGTGGAAGGGCAAAAATGCTGTAGTGGTTTCAAAAAAAAACATCAATTACTCTTAAAAAACCTACCAATTAAATCAAATTTATATTTTTCTTAATATGATCCATATTTATTTTTCTTGAAATTGAAAGTCAAACATAATAAAGGACCAATATTTATTACATATATTTTTACAGAAATACCGTGCTTTGCAAGGGAGTATTGTCATTGTTAATTTCTCTTGTTCTGGATTTTCTCCTCTTCTCTTCAATCCTAGATTCTCTTCTCCGATCTTGAGTTTTCAGAATCAATGGGTGACATGAAAGACAAAGTCAAGGGGTTCATGAAGAAAGTCAACAACCCCTTCACCTCTTCATCATCTGGCAAATTCAAGGGTCAAGGTAGGGTTTTGGGATCTTCATCATCATCTTCTTCTTCTTCTGCACCCATCAATCCCAATCGCAATCCCACTCCTCGCCTCACTCCCACCCAGAACCCTAATCCCAATTCCAAACCCCGTCCAGCTTCAACTACCAATCACGAACCCTCGCCGCAGAAAACCAATCGCAATCCGGGTGACGGGTTTGACCCGTTTGATTCCCTCGTCACTTCATCCAACAGATCGCAAAATGGGTACTCGCTGAACGTGTATGAATGCCCCATTTGTAAACAACCGTTCCGATCCGAAGAGGAAGTTTCTGAGCATGTTGATACTTGTTTGAGCACCCCAGCTGAGGGTGATTGTGAAAAGGGTGTCTCAGAATTGGCATTGACTGAAGCTGAGTCTCAAAACAGTGAATTGGAGGTTTGTGTTGGCACTTTCCTTTCAGGGAACCCATCTGAGGGGTCACTTGATGTTGTTCTTAAATTGCTGAGGAATATTGCTAGGGAACCTGAGAATGTTAAGTTTAGGAAGATTAGGATGAGCAATCCAAAGATCAAAGAGGCTGTTGCTGAGGTTACAGGGGGTATTGAGTTGCTGAGCTTTCTAGGATTTGAGCTGAGGGAGGAGAATGGGGATACATGGGCAGTGATGGAGGTTCCTACAGAGGAGCAAATAAAAGTGATTAAGAAAGCTCTAGTGTTGCTGGAACCACCACTGGTGGAACAACCTTCAAAGAGGGACAATTTGGTGACTTCAACTTCTGCTGAGAAAGATGTTAAGGCTGAACCAAAGAAGGTTGACAGACAGGTAAAAATTATGTTGATAATCCTTCTAAAAAGGGCTTTCAAGTGTGTGTATTGGATGCATTCAAGTATATGCATTATGTTTTTATAGTAGCCACTGAAGTTTTTTATCTCGGTAGCATGGACAACGAAAAAGAAAATGTCCATAAAAGATGTTTACCATTTGAGCAACTGTGCTAAGAAAATTGTACAAAGTATACAGTATTTTTAGCTAATCAATGCTATTGGGTTTGGTGTCTAACTATAATGTAAGGGGAAAATAAATTTCAGGTTCTCTTGTGAGTGATTATCTAGTGTTGCATAGGCATAGTGAAAATTGTGATAGACTTGGTCACACTTTTGCAAGGCTTGGTACTGTAATATGTTTATATTTCGAAGTTCTGTGAGGTTAATAGAACAAACACAAAGCAGAGAACAATAATGCAGAATCCTCTTAAACATTTATCAAGAGTTTCACAAACCGAAAGGTAAGCAAACCTCCTAAGTTGAGCAAGCTATTATGGTGGTACCCAAGTATTAACACCCAAAGAGAAACACATCCTGATACAATAATTCAAAAGAAAAGTGTGAAATTTAAATATTTTACTTTTTAGAGTTTATGTCTTCAGTGTTCATGCATTCTTGTATATATAAATCAGCTGCAGAAATAGTTTTAACTATTACTGTATCAGAGATATTAGTATATTGTTCTTGTTTCTTTGGTCAAATCTTCTTATTCTTTGAGTATTCCTGTTTGATGCTTTAGTTATTATTCGGCAGAACTCAAATCATGTGTGTCATTGCTTTCTTTTGGTACTTCAGTATTGTGCAAAATTTAGCAGCCAACCAATTCTTGACACTAAATATGTTTATTTTTCCCCTATAAAAAATGACTTCTACAGGTGAAGGTCTTCTTTGCTGTCCCTGAAAGCGTTGCAGCTAAAATTGAGCTACCAGATTCCTTCTATAAACTTTCAGCTGAAGAGGTAAGAAGAGAAGCTGAATTAAGGAGAAAAAAGCTTGAAGAGTCCCAGCTTTTAATCCCTAAGTCACTTAGAGAAAAGCAAGCTAAAGCTGCCAGGAGGAGATACACAAAAACTATTATTCGGATTCAGTTTCCGGATGGAGTTGTACTTCAAGGTGTATTTTCTCCATGGGAACCAACCACTGCTCTCTATGAGGTTTGTCCTTTTCTACTCGATTTGAATTTCTAATTTTTTCATGTTTAGGGACGATGGGGTTTTTAATCTCTACCTTATGATTTCGTGTTCCGGGTTTCACTTGAGCAAGTTATCATCACAAGTTGTTCTAAATGGTTCATTCATACTGTTCTGTAGATGTCAATTTGCTGCTTGACATGAAACTTTACATTACAATGAAAAAACTGGTTTTACAAGTGCCAAGTATAATTTGATTAGTCAACAATGGAAAGTGATAAGTTTCATTTGCATCAAATACCCTGTATCATAATGCATAGAATAGCATAACACCAGCAATCTAATTTGAATCTTTGTTTGTTTTGAAGAACAACATAGTTATTCAACTACGGAAATTATTCGTTGCACATTAGCAAGTTACAATGAGATAATTACAATTGCAATTTAAACCCAAGTCTCTAATTGGACAACCTCACCTTATCACTAGAGCATTAGTGTATGTTTGGTAACTCTTCTGCAATTGATTCTGAAGGCAAAATCAATTCTGGGAAAAAGCTTCTTTGAGCAGTTTCTGAGTTGCTAAACCAAACATGTTATAGTTTCTTCTTTCATGCCCCTAATGCTATTGTCTTAGTGTTTATTCTCAGTTAGCAACTTAGTAATGTTTTTTTTAATGTGGTGGTGAAACAGTTTGTGAGCTCCGCATTAAAAGAACAAGCTTTGGAGTTTGAGCTAATGCATCCTGTGGTTATCAAACGGAGGGTGATCCCTCATTTTCCTAAAGCAGGGGAAAATGCTAAAACAATAGAGGAAGAGGACCTGGTACCTTCTGCTCTAATCAAGTTCAAGCCCCTGGAAACAGATTCTGTGGTTTTCACCGGTCTCAGAAATGAATTGCTTGAAATCAGTGAACCACTTGTAAATAGTTAAAGCAATTGCTTGAACTATATTAATTTCTTACGTTTTTCACATTTTTCTTTCTTTCTCCCTTATTGGTGGGGATATAGATACAATTCACTGAACTCATATAATGTGTAATTTTTTAACAAACCATATTAAAATCTGGTACATCTTAAAGACTGAACCAGCCTAGCTCTCATTCTTCTTTTGGTGGGTGAGCTTAGCTCAAGTTCAACTCTTCCATCACTGAGTTTAGTTGAGAATTACTATTCCAACCGCGTGAAACCATCCTTGCACTCGGCACATGCATCTACCGATGCATGGAGAGTTCCACACAGTTTCGAATAGTAATTCTCAATTGAGATGAGTTAGACTACCCAAGTTGTTATTACGCGACTAATCCCAAGGTCCGCCTTAGGCAAAAAAAGTAGCCTAGGCAGTTTATTATTTCCTTCCCCTCAATCAACTTTTAGACAATTCCTTACAATTATTTGAGGGATATTTTGAATTATTTCAGTTGGATCTTGATTACAAACTATTTTAAACACAAAATAAGCTGAATCATTTACGGATTATTGGTCTCTCATTACTCTCTCAAATGTTAATTCACTTTGAACTCATCTTCTTAAAAGTGACAGTAAAATGTTATTTTGATCCTTGAAAATGTTTTATTCTCATTAAAAACCTACATATTTTCTAATGGGTAGTAATTCGAGTGTAGAAAATATTCAGATAAAATATCCAAAACGTGATTAATCTCACTCAAGAGTCAAGACTCATTGGATATGGGGCATGAAAGCACTTAACATTTAACAATATCCTAATTCCTAGCGCATGCTACACATTTTTCCCCTATTGTCCTCTACAGCAAAATTTGGAGTAGGGAATCTACTACAACTACAAAGTACAAACTTTCAAGTGATACAATCCTAAATCCTCTGTTTTTCTTTGCTTTTCTTTTAGCCTTTTCCTTTTGGGCATCCACAGACCAACAAATCAAAACCCATACATCCATCCCTTTTGTTAATTTTGAATTATTTGTAAAAGTTGATATGGGTGGCGGGACACACTTTACCAAATTATAGAATTTAAGAAAGGAGTATTGTGTAATGATCAATTTTTTTAAGTCTTAGTGACAAAGTCTTACAGAAAATTTATATAGTCCAAAGCAATTGTTGAAGTGAGTGCCCTTCACCAATATACCACTATTAAGAATGGAATGAATGCATGTGTGATCCACATGGTTAGTTTCATCTAAAAGCTTAGGACCAAAATTATTCTTGCACACAAATCTTCCCATGCTCTTAGCATGGTCTTCATACAAATATTACTGAATATTCATGAAATTCGGTGTTGTTTTCTAGTTCCCTTACAATGAGATTTGTTACTCATAATGGTCATATTTGGCTCCAGCTACTTGTGTATTTTAAAAATAAAGTTGCCTTACCATTTATGAATACCAACAAAGATTTTGATAATCCTTATATATAAGTGATTATTCATTCCCATCTACCATCTTAACCATGCATGAACAAACAGTTTTGGCATGGAAAACCCCTATTGGATCAGGGATCCAAAATAACATACCTAAAAAGTGAGACCTACTTCCCATGTGAATTCTTCCCTTGGAGGGAGGGCCAACAAAGGAAAAAAGACTAATTTAATTTCAAAACTACAATAATTTGATTGTGATAGGTACAGTGAAATTAATTTAGATGTACTATCGCAAACATATGAGGGCATATATTAGCCAATGGCTATGACCATGACCACTTTGCAAATAGGGGAATAAAATCCAATTAAACTAAGAATACACACACATAGACAAATACTAGCTATGCATTTTTCTCTCAATTTGAATCTCTGCAATTTGATTGAAAGTTACAGATAAACATAAAAAAAAAAAAAAGGCAGAAAAAGACGATAACATTACCTGTTTTTGTATCATGATCACTTGTTACACTTCACAAAAGATTTAGTTATTTAACTACAAAAAAATCTTATTTATTTAAACTAAAGATTATCCATATTTAGTTATTGACAGATACTTCAATAATTAGGGTCACCATAATTAAGTCGGGAGTGTCATTACTCCTTGGGATGGAAAAATAAAGAGAAGGGGGAATTAGTTGGTAAACGTACACTACATGAATTTACCTAATGCATACACATACATACCACATGCAATCTTCTCAGTAAAAAAATTGTCGCATTTTCAAAGCGTTTCACTTTTGTTCTGTTTTTCATTCTTTAATTGTGGAGTATTTTAACCCCGCATTCTTCATCGAATAAAAAAAAACTAATGATGGTTAGCTAAAAAAAAAACCAATGATAGTGACTTAAGCACTAAACAAGGGGGGAAAACAAATTAAAATTCAATGCACGTTCAAGTACCTTCAACTCTCAAGAACAAAACAACTACCAATTCTGTGTGCCTAATTGTCAAATTAACAACACTTAATCCAGGAAAACAGCACTGCTTATATTCTTATCATATTTGTGCCTAATTACGTGGCTTCTCCCCCAGACCGTGACAAGTTTATATATCAATAATTGAAGATGCATGAACCTCATCAATTTTGTTTACCGACACACAACTACTCCCTCAGCTTTTAAATATAACTAGTTTCTTTAAACATGTCCAAAATGGTTTTAAAATACAATGATCGCCACATTTGATTGACTTCATGACTAAAATATTAATTGCTGAGAATATGTTTGAATTTGGATCACCTTACTAGTAGTATTGAGTAAGAAATCATTAACGGTTAGGGTGGTTAAAGTCAACAACTATGATTTTCCCACATTCTAAATTTTCCTTTTTACTTTATTTTAATTTATAACAAAAATTATATATTTATTCATTTTTTAATACATCGTCTTCACGAAAAAGCTTAAGACTCATTTGGTATGTTGTATAGTATGTATAAGGAGTTATTGTATTAAACCTAATATGATAAGGCATGATAAAATTTCAATACTAGTAGCGTTAGGTATAATTTGGTGGCGACAGTGGTGATGGTAGTGGTGTTGGAAGGTGATGATGGTGGAGGCGGTGGTGGATGGTGGCGGCGACGGTGGTAGAGTGGCGGTAGCGGCGATGGTCGCGATAGTGGTGGTGGAGGGTGGTGGTGACAACGGTGGGGGCGATGATGGCAGTGGCAGAGGTGGTAGTGGAGGGTGGTGGAGGTGGCAGCGATGGTGGAGGCATTGGTGGTAGTAGTGGCAACAATAACGATGACAGGGTCAACGATGATGGCAGTGCTGGAGCGTGGATGTGGCGGCGGTAATGGCAGAAGTGGTGGTAGAGGGTGGTGGTGGTGACAGTTGATTAAATATATTCAAGTAGTTTATATATCACACTTTTATCATATCTTATCCATCATCTATAAGTGGATTAAATTATCCATATTTTTAATGTATAAGAAGAGATTGATGTATAAGCTATATAATACAATGTGAGTACAAAACAATGAATAAATCCATAATGCATTGTATAAACTTACACTATCATGTCTAATACGGTGTACCAAACAAGCCCATAGATAACAGAGTTTGGTTAGCCTAATATTGTATTACCATGCTTCCTTTTGAAACCTAAGTGTACACATGAAGGTTGAGTGCCCTTTAATGCTCAAGGCCTATTCATTAATTGTGGTATGCAGAAATTGTGTAAACAAAAACAGTAGTCATTATGTGACATTTATTACATCTCTTGTTAGGCGGAGCATATTGCGAAAAAAACTCTCACTTAAAGAATTAACCCCATACTTATTTGATGGAAAAAATTATTTTCCATTGAAGATAATTGTAAGTAAAGAAAAAAAAAAACCAAATTGCCCTACACATAGATAAAGAAAAATCCAAATTCTAAATCAAATATCAAAAACTTTACCGTGTGAGTCACGAGCTAAAGAACATCCAAGTTATTACTCAAAACACAAGAGCCGAAAATGTCACGTGTCACACACACGTGCTTAAAAACTGAAGATCACGCACGTACAAAATAGCGCTGTCACCGACTAGAGGTAGGGCCACACAGACTCGTAGAGTCGTAGGTTCTTGTGAATCCATTAAAGGATCACGCACGTGCTCCATTACCGAACCATCCCGTCACTCAACCGGTTTACCGGTTAACCATCCACCATTGGTAGTTTCTATTAAAGTTCCCATTCAACGGCCAAGATCTCATGAAACCTGTTATGTGAAACACACGCTTATTTCTTTCTTCTGAAGTTGGAACCTTTGTACTTGAGTCTTCTTTGTTTCTCTGGTTGTTGACGTTGTTGTTGTAAGAGAAAGGAACAAGAACAAAGGGTTGTTGTTGTTTCATTTTTACATGTGAAGGAAGAAAATTCTCAATTTTTGGCTGGTGGGTTTTCAATTTCATTGGATTTTGCTTTATTCTAAGGATACAATTTTTGTCTCTGAAATGGAGAGAGATTTCATGGGTCTGAGCTCCAAAGAACCACTCTCTGTCATCAAGGAAGAAATCAAAAATGATGGGTGGATAGACTCAGGTATGTTTTTATTTATTGTTTTCCTGCTCAATCCTCATCCAATTTTTTGTGCTTGTTTTCTCTTGCTAAATTTCAGTTCTTGTGCTTGAATTGAAGTTGTGAATGTTTGGTGTTCAATCACACTTTTTTAGATTGCATGCAGGTTGATTTGAGCTGCAAAATTAAATTTTGATCATGTCCTGTTGTTCTTAGATTTGCTTGGTTGATTCGTTTTTTTCTCTTTTTGACATGCTTTTGCTTTTCCTTGGTCCTGCTTCTAACTAACTTTAAATGGGTTCATATGTTTTAGATTTTAATAGTGGAACTAAGTTGTGACTCTTGTTTAGATACTTAAAGTAGAGTGCATGTGTGTCAAATTAAATTTGCAATTTTTGGAAAATAATCTGTGTCAAGTTCTTACCAATTTTGTTGATTTGAGTGTGTTCCTAAAATTTTTCATGTAAGGTTAGCAGAAGCGAAATCGTGAATCTTTGGTATCTCTCTTTTGTCTCTCAAGGTTTAGTGAGCGATTAATTGCATGTTTGGATCAGTTTCGGTTTCTTCCGAATAAATTCTGAAACCCAGGAGCTACTCACATAAGCTTTTCCCAAGGATTGATTATGGCTTTAGAATCAATTGTAGAAGGATTTTCGAGCACGCACTAAGATCCTTTTGTGGGTATGTGCAGGTTTCACGAAGGGTTCGGTTGCACAATGGCCCTTCACGAACAAAGTGTCTGCTTTTCCCCATGTGATGTCTTTCAAGGTTTCTCAAGATGAAAGGACTAAAAGGATGGTGTCTGAACCCCAGGTTTGCTACTACCCTTTCTCAGTTTCTCTCTGTATTTATTCAAAATTGACTGTACAACATTCTGTGTTATTTAGGCTTTAAATTAAAATTAAAATGAGTATAATTCATTTGTCCACATTTAACAATTTGGATGGTTTCAGTATGTTCTGATTGGTATGCTTATTTTAAGTCAACTCTATAGTTTAAGAGGACAACTTTTTCTTTTTCTTCAAAAAATTTATACCATAATCTCTTGTTGTTTTGTAAACATCTCAGTTCTGATGTTCCAAACTGTCAATTTCGTAAGTTTCTTCATACTAAATCTGTCCGACACATTCAATAAGTATCAGCTTATGTGTCTTTGCTCTTCCATTGATTGTTTGTTATTGCTATTTAGAAATCTCTCAATCTCAACGAGCAAGGCGGCATTCATTTTTCACTGGCGCCGCATCCGGTACAACATGATGGGAAGATGTTTTCAGTTTCCAATCAAGCAATTTCTGCCCCCTTGGGAAACCCATTCCAGAAGAATCATTTTGCCGCTGCTGGTCAGAATATGAACGGTGCTAATGTAAAACTGCCACTTCTCGGGGGAAAACCTGTTACCGCACCTCATTCATCTCTTCCCACCATTGGTGCTGTTGCTGGAATGTCTGAATCATGGTAATTTACTAGTTTTGATTTTATGCTTTAACTGTTAGGCCGTGCAGTGCACCCACTTGTTCCTTTTTAATTTCTCTAATTTGTGTTAATTTGAAGTAACAGTCTGAAAACATCTGCGCCTTCTGCCCCACTTACCATCTTCTATGCGGGTACTGTCAATGTCTTTGATGATATCTCTGCCGAGAAGGTACCTGTCTTTGCTCAACACATTCGTTACACTCTTATTTGTGATAAAGTGTGTGATTGATTCCATGCTTCATTAGAATCAATTCTCATTTACCAGAATAACTTTTAGTTTTAGCCTTTAGGTCATTATATCAATATCCTACAATCGACTTAGAGATTTGATTTTAATGCGGAGAAGCTAGTGAGAGTAGCTTCTGCAGTGGAGATAATCAATTGTCGGATTTTATAATTGGATTTCACAACATTACCCTATAGAAGTCACTTTTCCAATAAACATATTCAAACATATATTACTTCACTTTCAACTTTCTTTTACCATAATCAATTTTAACAAAATCAATTCTGACGATGCTGATCAAAACACACACGAAATAAACAAATACAAAGTGAAGAAAGAGAGCATACATCTTGTATTTCTTGTTAACCTGGCCTTGATCATGGTTAAGTTTAAATGTTTCCCTCTTTCTGCAGGCACAAGCAATCATGTTGTTGGCGGCTGGCAATGTCTTATTCGGGGCTTCTAGCACGGCACAGCAAAAAGTTCAGGCACCGAGCTCTAAGTTGGCTGGTGGTGATGTCTGTCCGCCTGCAAATACACCACCCTGCTCTGGTCTTTCAAGTCCTTTGTCTGTTTCGTCCCCTACCGGTGCACATTCAGGGAGTGGCTCAACTAGCACTGATGAATTTCTGGCAGCGAAAACAACTGGAGTTCCTACTGCTCCTGTTAGCATTGTGGAGCCGCGAAAAGCAGTCACCGCGGCCACTATGTTAACATCAGGTACTTTGGCGATATCATTCTCACACTATTGCAGTTTCATGTTTCTGTTTTTGTTTATTGATATCTTGTTTCGGGATATTCATCTACAAATCACATTTTGTGAACTATCTTTTGTGCAGCGGTGCCTCAAGCTCGGAAAGCATCCTTGGCTCGATTTTTAGAAAAGCGCAAGGAAAGGTTAGTTCTGGTACATGATTTTTTTTGGCTAAAAAACATTTTTTGCCCCTGATGTTTCAAGTTTGTGCAAATTATGCCCCTACTCTATTTTTGTCGATGTTTCTACCCCTGACGTTTTCAAACAGTGCACTGTATACCCCTCCGTCAGTCAGGCTTTCTCAGGAGAGGTTCCTGAGTGGATTGGAGAGATGAAGAAGAGTATATGAAGTTGATGATGATCAAGGAAATGATATAAATTAAATTTGCTTGATGTTTATATCAATTATGCATGTAATTGAACTGGTTAAATGCATGTTTTGCTACTTACAGGTCTTGAGTTTGAATCTCCCTTGCCTCTTTTTTCCAATTTCACTTGTAATTTCCACGTGGCAGTTCCAAAAAATATATAAAAAAAAGTCACATCAGCTCATTCCGTTAGTTTTTTAACGTTTGACTGATGGAGGGGTAGACGATGCACTGTTTGAAAACATGAGGGGTAGAAACATCGACAAAAATAGAGTAGGGGCAGAATTTGCACAAACTTGAAACATCAGGGGCCAAAAGTGTTTTTTAGCCTTTTCTTTTCTCAGATGCGTAATTTTTATTTCTGCACAAATGGAAATCATCCTTAAATGACTACTCTGGCAACTGGTATTTATCAGCAAGATTGGATGGAAGTATTAACATCATGAGGCCATTCTCTTTGCTTGCAGGGCGATGAATGCAGCACCATACAATAACCTCAAGAAGTCTGAGGAGTGTGCCAATGCATAAAACAGTGGTGGTTCTGCTACTAATACTCTTCAGCCTAGCAAGGATAGTAGCCTGAACCTTTAGTGAACTATTTCAAAGAAAATTGTTGTTGTAACCTAAAAATACTGTAAGCATATGCTTTTATTCTTCGTTGATCAAAACTTGTGCTGACATTCTAATGTTCCAGACTATTCAGTGACATGGGTAGATTAATGAAAACTCCATCAATGAGCTACAATTATGATATTATTACATTCAATTTACTCATATATAAATTAGTAGAATGATAAATTTTTACTATCTAGCATTTCTCCTAATAGGAACATAACATTGTCAAATGCTTTTAAGTGTGTTTTAAAGCATGTTTGAACAGTCAAGTAGATACATCAGAGATTTCTCATTGTTCATCTAATCAACTAAATGTATAGATTCCATCAAAACTCTGAAGTTTCAAAACCTCAAACGTCTTAAGACTCAACACTACATGTGATAAGGTCCAAGTGAAGATGTAAAATACAGGATTTTTCCAATTCATGCAGGGAAAGGGAGACAATAGATACCCAATTTCAAGTGAGTAAACATAATTCTATACTCAATCCCATAGATACATGTAGAATTATGGGGAAAGCTTATGTAATTGGCAAGTGAAGAACCATCACATGATACTACCTCCAAATTGGTAATAATACTTCAAGCCAAGGTAAGGCCATCCAAGATACTACTCTAAGAACTTCATTGCATCAACTAATAAATGTCTATGATTAAATAATATCATTTGTCTTTTATGTGAATAACACAATATATCTTGTGTTCGATTGGCCTCCAAAGACATTAAAGTAGCGTTGGGTGTTTGAGTTTTATGGCAAATAGACGTGAAGAGTTAGCATTGCGTTGGTTTGAACGAAAAATCAAACATAGCTTTAGTTTTTTTTTTTTGGGTTAAAGCTTTAGTAAATGGACATTGAACTGCAATACCAACATACACAAAATCTATTACCTTTTTTTTTGTCGAAAAAATCTATCACCTTGAATGCAAACAAATGTTTTTCCAAATGAAGCAAATTGCCCTTTCCACATTTGGTGCATCACAAACTTCTTTTTTAACAAGCTTATAGTAGTCCTAGCCCATGGGCTGAGTTTTCTTCTGACCCAATATTCAGATCTGGATCAACAGCCTTTTTAAAATAACATTGAAGTATTTGGACAAGAAACAAATATTAAGTCTAAGAATTTATTGACCAAATAAAAAAGTCTAAGAATTTGATTAATATATTTAAATAAGTATTTCACCATATTTTTCATCTTATTTTATAACTTTTTAACTTAATTTAATTATAATGTGATAAGATAAATAAATTTATTTGAATATGCAAAATCTATTTTTTTGCTTAAATCAAATGTATCATCCAGTAAGACATCTTGTTGAGTCGAGCTGGGTAGAATAGATGGTAAAGCTCTATCTAAGTATCTACGGATGTCTATTTACCATTTACATTTTTTAGTTTAATTTTTATACATTGATAATGTAAATTTTTTTTACACCGTCAACCAATCAGATTTTAAAAGTGTGAAAAAATCTCTCTTTTTATTTAATTTCATTAATTAATGTGACACATCCTTAAAATCTGATTGATTGTTGTTCATCGTCCTTTCTCTCTACATTTTTATGTTTTTTATTTAATTTTTAATAATTACTTATACAGAATGAAATGCCTACTTGTAAATGTAAACAAAAATGCTGACTCTGTTGTGTTGACGTTTGACCACGACAACAAAAACAATGCATACCTCTCTTCTCTCTCTCTCTCTCCGCCCTCAAAAGGAGCAAACTTTTACTTCCTTTTTACCTCACGCAGGCTCCATCAAAATTTCCTACCATCTTTCAATTTCAATTCTACTTTACTTCCCTTCTTTCTCTGGGGCCAGTTTTTCTGTTCTGGATTCCTTTCAAATTCACAGTGGATGCACTCACTTCAATTTCATGGCTGTTCTGCTTCTAATGCTTTTCTTCATGCTACCACTCTCTATTTCTATTTCTCATGCTGCTGGAGGTAGGTTTGATTTTCTATTCATTTATGTTTCTTGTTTCATTCTCTTTTGTTTTTTTTTGTTATCTTCCTCATTATGTCTTGTCAATCAACCCCATTCTACCATAGATACTTCTGTTTGGCATTGTGGTTATTTATTTATTCTAATGATCAATAGGTCCTCATTCAATTGCATTACCCTTTATTGGTTGGAAAGAGAAACAGGATTGAGCTCAAACTCACAATCTTGCTTACAAACAAAGCATGACAATTTAGAATAGGGAGTGTGTGCCACAAAGTGAGAGTGGTAAATCACTAGTAACAGTCTCTCTTGCTTACACTAACACCTTGTTGGTGGTAAATGTAAATGCCTATTTTATTTTGTTTATTTTTTATGCTTTCTGTGAGAAAATCTTTTTACTTTGTAAAGAATCTATTCCATGTCCTTTCCCCTCTTTGGTGGAATTGTGGGAAGGGAATAATCTTATTGCGTCCCAGCTCATCACACTTACTTTTTGCAGTTTGCACCTAAAACTGCACTTTCATAGAAAGTGACACGGACTAAATTGCCCTTGTTTGAGAAAGACAAAGATGAAAATTGGAAAATACTAGTTCTACTTACCAATTTTGTCTATCAAAATATCAACCAAAGTTACTAAATTTGCAGTAACATGGAGATTGAGAGGTCCCAAAATATTAATGAGCCAACCTACCATCTATCATTACTAAATGGATTAATATCTCTGTCAAGAAAAACTGTCTTCTAGATTGGGCAATTATGGTTACAAAGAATCTTCATAGTTGTAATGTGAAAAGCTTAGCGACTCCACAAAAACTTGTAGCATGTTTGGATCAACTTATTTTTCCATAACCTCAATTATGGCACTAAGAAACCACTCATAGAAGCTTCTCCCCATAATTGATTTCGTCTTTAGGATCAACTGTAGAAGATTTTCCAAACATGTTATTGGGTGAGGTGAGTTTGCAATTAGATGAGAAACACATGAATTTTGTCAGATATCTCTGCTCAAAATTTATGTGTAACAAACATACAATTATTTTGCCTTCCAGAAAAATAATTGTACTCCCTAGTTAGAAATGCTCTGGGTAGTGGAACATCACTTTGTAGCTTGTGAATTAAAGTGATTCTCTTGTATGTGTAAGTGTAACCTGCCAACCGGCCATCATTTTAGTATGTTATACTTCTTTTAGCTAAATCCATAACTCCTATGGCCCCAGTGTTACATATAAGAACAAGAAACACACATGGGGTGACAGGTTGAAAAGCTGGCCTTGAATTTTATCATGGTTCATGATCATTTATGACTCATCTGGTTGACCTAGGGATATTAATTAGTTACATGACCAATTTGACAACTTATAGATCCTTGTCATGCTTTTTTGTTATTACAGCATCTTTAAATAAGGAATATAACTAATCTATGTTGTTTCATCTTTAAGCATGGTTTTAAATTGTTGTTTCATTCTCTTCTGGTTTAATTTTACAATACTAGTTAGATGACCAAATTTGGTCTGTAAATATACGTTGTTTTTTTCCTTCTCTCTCTTGTGGATTATAACATGTTCACTTTGATTCTACCTTGCTAAAAAATGGAAGTTATTCATTTGTAGGCACTTCTTATTTTTTTCTACAGATGCTTTCATTGGTGTCAACATTGGTTCAGATGTATCTAACATGCCAAGTCCAACAGAGATTGTGACCCTTCTTAAAGCTCAAAGCATCCAACATGTCAGACTCTATGACGCCGACCGAGCCTTGCTTATTGCTCTCGCTAACACTGGAATACGCGTAACTGTTTCTGTTCCCAACGACCAGCTTCTCGGCATTGGTCAGTCCAATGACACTGCCGCAAATTGGGTTTCTCGAAACGTCATAGCTCATGTTCCTGCTACCAACATTACTACCATAGCTGTCGGATCTGAGGTTCTAACTATCATCCCAAATGCAGCCCCCATTCTAGTCTCTGCCATGAATTTCATTCATTCTGCTCTTGTGGCTGCAAAGTTGGATAGCCAAATTAAAGTCTCGACTCCACACCCTTCTTCTATCATCCTTGACTCGTTCCCACCTTCGCAAGCATTTTTCAACCGAACTTGGAATCCGGTCATGGTTCCTTTGCTTAAATTTCTTCAAACAACAGGTTCATGTCTTATGCTCAATGTATACCCGTATTACGATTACCAGCTATCCAACGATGCAATCCCGCTCGATTATGCTTTATTCCGCCCCCTACCGCCCAATAAGGAAGCTGTTGATGCCAACACTCTCCTGCATTACACTAATGTTTTTGATGCAATTGTTGATGCTGCTTATTTTGCAATGTCTGACTTGAACTTCACCAATATCCCTGTTCTGGTCACTGAATCAGGATGGCCCTCAAAAGGCGACTCATCTGAGCCGGATGCAACCATTGATAATGCTAACACTTACAACAGTAACTTGATCAGACATGTTCTTAACAATACAGGAACTCCGAAACACCCGGGAATTGCAGTTAGTACATACATTTATGAGCTTTACAATGAAGACTTGAGATCAGGTCCAGTCTCAGAAAAGAACTGGGGGCTATTTTTTGCTAATGGAGGACCAGTGTATACCTTACACTTAACTGGTGTTGGTACTATATTTGCAAATGATACGACAAACCAAACATTTTGTATCTCAAAGCGTAATGCAGATCCTAAGATGCTGCAGGCAGCACTTGATTGGGCTTGTGGACCAGGGAAGGTTGATTGTTCCCCTTTGCTGCAGGGTCAACCATGTCATGAACCAGATAATGTAGTTGCGCATGCTACATACGCTTTCAATGCTTATTATCAGAAGATGGCTAAGTCTCCTGGGACCTGCGATTTCAAAGGGGTTGCCGCTATCACTTCCACAGACCCAAGTATGGCTTGCACACTCATACACAAATATATATATTTGATTTGGCTGCAAAAGTATGTGTACATTTATTTGTAAAGCCGGTAGAACTCTATGACTAGAGGCAATAAGGAAATATGCATGGTTTCACCTTAGTACTAAACTAGGTTTTGATAAACTTACAAGTAAGGTGAATTACAATGAAATCAGTTTTAGTCATTTACTTCTCTAGTTCTATATATCTTCAATAGCACAATTTTGGTCTCTTCAATTTTAAACTTCTTTCAGATGTGGTTCTTGCTTATCAGTTTGTTTCAAGACTATTTGCTCATATAATGGATGTGAGCATGTGGCTATTTTTGTGTTTGATTCTCATTAGTTATATTTCAAAAAACTTGTGACATGAGCACTTTTTGAATTCCACTTGCTTAGTATCACTTTCACAAAAAGAGTGGTAATCTTAGTCATTGCCAGGTGCTTATTAGTTGATTTGAAAAATTCACTTTTTTCCTACTTATTGGACCTTTTCTGTACACTAACATTTGCTATACTACTTCAAAGAGACTTGCATTGTCAAATTTCTATTTAAAGTTGCGTAGCATTTTAATATAACTGATATTTGTTATCTAATAATCGTTTCAGGTCATGGTTCTTGTATATTTCCAGGAAGGTATGATCTCTCGAGCTTATGTCGGTGTGCTTGTTGTCATTTCCTTCTCAATTATGTGTGAAACTTTTCTTGTTCTCATTCCAAAAAGCTGTGAAATAAATTTAAAGCTAAAGTGTTTTGTAATTTCTGTCTAATACTCTTTTTTGCATATTTCTGTTGAACTACAGTCATGGTAAAAATGGCACCAGCATAAATGGCACTTCACTTGCCCCATCTAATTCTACAAGTTCAGGCTGTTTATCGCAATACTACTACAGTAGGGGATCTTTCACAAGCTCTGTGATTCTAGTTGTTTTACTTTTCAGTGCAGCTGTCATATAAAACTTGGCAAATCTCCTGTTCATCATTAAAATATAAATTTATGGAGACATACTCTGCCTTCAAGAAGACTGCATCATAGCATATCCTAATTTTGCCTGTAGAGAATTTAAATGTATATCAAAATGTATATTGGCAATTATAATGAGTTGTCCGATGATTTTTTGTACAAACAAATCAAATTAATTATTTGATTGACATAATTTATGTGACCTTATTAGGGCTATTTTTATGTTGTATCACAAGTTGTATTCTTTGAATTGGAATTTTTGGTCTCTGGTATCCATTGAAATGTTTGACACTGGCATGATAACCAATTGACCATGATATGGTCCTCACAGCTGCTGAGAGCGTGTTTGAATCAGCATTGTGAGAATTGATTTTGGATAGAAATGATGCTAAAAATGAGTTAGTGAGTTGAAAAGAAGTGATTTATGCTTGGATACGTTTATGGGAAATCTGATTTCTATAGGGTAATGTTGTGAAATGCACTTATGAAATCTTACTTATGTCCACCGCAAAAGTTATCCTCTCTAGCTTATGTCAGAATTGGTTTTGGGCTAGTAAAACCAATTTTTTTGGGGCCAGTAAAACATTTATATAACTACCAAAAAGTGATGCTAGTAAATGAGAATTGATTCTAAACTTCCCCCAAATGTAGAACCAAACATCGAATCAGTCTATTTATGCTGCTTGAAATTATAACTCATACAGTCAAACCTAAGAACATTCATGAGTTGAAATACTTTCATCAACAACAATTTCATTGGTTCTATAAACTTTATTCAACTTACAGAAACTCAGATAGTTTAAGCTTATCATGAGTTAGTTCACTATAGAACATCAGTGTATGTATATCCATGAGAATGTTCATCACAAACTCTGCAGAGGAATATAGGGTCTAAGGAAGAGCACCACCAATTTTCATGTTGTTTACAATATGGTTTATTACAGAAATTACACTTGGGAAGCTGCAACCAACATTCAAGGCACAAGATATCTGCACATGCAGCTTCTTCCTCTTCTTCAGATCCAACACATCCACCACAGTTTTCACACCTTGGAATACAAAATTTGCATCCCCTACATTGAACTT
Organism: Lotus japonicus; assembly: GCF_012489685.1. NCBI lineage: Eukaryota > Viridiplantae > Streptophyta > Magnoliopsida > Fabales > Fabaceae > Lotus > Lotus japonicus. Next base: position 82,701,947 of record NC_080044.1, on the reverse strand, counting down.
GGGGCTTTTCCCTCTTCATGCATTCCACTTTTGGACAGTCATAGACCATCGTCACCTCAAAGCACTTGGGACATGTCTCCAAATCAATAATCCTCTGGTTTTCTTCGCGGCTAAACACTGTAAAGCTTCCGCGTTTATGATAGTAGTTAGGCTTCTGCATTTGCTGCTCCTCTAATGGAACGTTCTTTCTGAGGTTCATGGCAAGCATGTCTAGATGCTCCTTCTGTAGGTTGTAGATGCCGTTTATGCGTAATGTGCTTAAGCAGTTGCTTCTTTGGCACAATGTTTGCACTGCTCTTGTAACTCCTTCAGCGGTTATGCCGGTGCATGCTGGTATATGCAGCTGCATCTCAAATGAAACTAGAAATGAGATAATTCTTTTTTTTGGTCAACAGCATTTTAATCCTATTTGCATGTTTGGATCAGCTTCCATTTCATCAAAATCAATTCTGAAACCCATAAGCTACTCACAGAATTTTTTCTCCATAATTAATCATGACTTCATAATCAATTGTAGAAGAGTTTCCAAACATTCACTGTGTTAATAACATGTTCCTAGGTGGCTTAGCTACCTTGGATAACAAATATAGTATCTTACCAAAGCCTAATTTTTCCTCTTGTATGCATTCAATTTCTTCCCTTTTGTAAAGTAGCTATGTCCATTTTCTATAATTTTATGGGAAATCCTAACCAAACATTAACAAAAAGCAAGGATAGCCAAACACTTTCTATAGCATGTCTGGATCAGTTTCTCTTTCATCATAATCAATTATAACACTAGAAATTACTCATAGAAGTTTCTAGCTAGAGTTGATTTGGATTTAGAGTCAATTTTAAAAGGATTTTCAAATATGTACTTATCCATTGTATTCTCACCTCCTTTAACACAATCCTAATTGTTAAGCAGCTGAAGAACTAACTTCATAATTTGTTTCAAGTAAAGCAGGAAAGGAAACCATTGAATCAGATAAGCAAAATAGAAATCTAAAACATGGGTTTAATTATGCATACCTTGTTGATGAGGGGGTTTTGTTCAACGACCCTTTGGAGCCCCTTGTCAGTGATGTGGGTGCAGTTCATCAAAGCCAGAGTTTTGAGCCTTCCATTGGCCTTGGAAGTGATTTTCACTAGAATCTCATCAGAGAGCCTTGAACTCAGAGGCCTTTCAACAATAACATTCAGCCATGGCAACACATCATTGTTAACTGCATCCCTTAGTGCTTTGCAAACCTGAGACATGGCTAGAACCTGGTACACTGGAAGGTATGTTAAGACAAGAAACAAGGCTTCATGAGGAGGTTCTTGTTCTGTTTGTGCTTGGCCTTTTTCAACTGTGATGCTTAGAGAGGAGAAAGCCTTGGAAGACTCTTCCATATTTGATTATTTTATCCAAACATGCCTTCCATAAAATCAGAAGCTGATACTTAGAATTTGATCTCAAAATTGAAGATGATGCATCCGTATACGTGTCATGTGATACTGTGATATTAATATCACTGTCGGAGATAGGATATGAGTTGAGGAGGGACACACACGTTAATTCAACACACACCAAGTGTCACACAATGGTACATGTTTGGATTTACATTGTTAAAATTGTTTGTGAGTAAAATTGATTTTATTAAATTGATTGTGGTAAAAGCAAGTTAAAGGTGAATTGATTTTGGTAATGAAAATTGTAGGCCGAAAGATTGGACCAAATTGAAGGATGAAAGATTGGGTTAGAGTAATAAATTACAAGGTAGGATAACAATTGAGACTCCACATGGCCCTTAACGTGTCACATAGACACTTTGACTAACGGAGGTGAGGTTAGGGACTGACGTGTCCGACATTTGAACATTCAAGTCTTTTTCATACCATTTCCTTCTACCAGGAACAAAATTTTTTAGCCATCAAAATTTTCAAGGGCGACATTGATGACTTACTCACTATAAATTTATAGTTCCTTGTAGACTCAAAGATAATGTTACCAAAGTGATTTAGTTACATCTGGCGTGGTACGAGAAAAAATCTTGCACTAGGGGAAAAAACATACTGAAATAGATTTCACATAGATAACAATTGTCTTGTTTCATGGATTTAAAACACATTTCACCATGGTTGCCAATTTGTATACCAATAACTCAACTATTAGAAAACATTTTAAGCCTCTGAATTCTGCAAAATTTTCTTCTTCTGAGCTGAAATGAAGAATATCCTATGACTTGCACAGCAAATTGCACACTCAAAATGCTCTCTCATGGACAAAATATCACAAGTGCATCAAATACTTCACAGAATACAGATGTCTTTAATTTTTCAATCTGTAATTTTACACATCACACTTGGTCTGAACATTTATAGTTTAGGTTCCCAAGGAGATGTGCATGTAACTCAAGGCTGTGGAAGTTATGGATGGTCTAATGGTTCAACAGCTGTCTTGAAGAGAAGGATGTAGACCTTGTCAATGGAAAAATACAAGAATCCACCAAGAGAATGAGTCACATATGAGCCAAAGCTAGATCCCACAATGCAGTGCCAAGCTGGACCATAGGATGAATCAAATTCCTGTAAAACATGGATGTCTCTCTGTCATGAGTCATTCAAGTAGTTAAAACCAGACGTTGTTGTATATGAATTTGAACTCGAGACCTCTCCTTAAAATAGTACATGCTTGGTGATATCTAGGTTTAATATTGTTAGTGTGGTAAAGAAACAAAAGATAAAAATATACCAAGGAAAAATACCACTTTGTTACTTGGGGTATCACATTATTAGGAAATATTCTAGATTTACAACTTCAATATCATATGCCATGCTTCAATGAAATGAGGGACCAGCTAACACTTTTTATATCATAAATAGATTGTACCAAGCCACCTAAATTCATTAATAACCACATCCAACCAACTCATAACCATACTTCTCTGGTTTTGCCAAACTCCGAGTTACATGCAGAAGCACAGATATGCAATCTAGAATGCACTTGCTTGACATTTTTCATAGTTCACAAGGAGAAAAAAATTGATGCAATATTAAGTGGGCCTTAGGGACACCATGCTGATGGATATTTAGCCATATCCATCATCTAATTGAAACTTGAAGTTTTATGTATACAATAAAATAGAATATAAAATTGATGAAGTCTCATATGGCAACTCCTAAATCTATGTACTTAAAGTAAAACCAACAAAACAAAACATGTATTTTCAATCCTCTACTTCTAGTTCAAGCTCTGTTTGTACATAATTTTATATTATAAGCAGATTCTATATTATAGGGGGGCTCAAGAAAAGAAGGGTGTGAGAGACTTCTTGAGATTCGGGTGGTCAACAGACAAGAATTGAAACTTTTGGAAGTAGTGAACTTGGCATAAAAGCCAATGCACTTCTACTTAAATTAGTTCCCAGAAGCTAAATCAAAGTATCAAACCACTGTGAAAATGTTTTGCATATAAGAGCTAAAATATGAAAGCTGCATTACTAGACATCATAAGAACATTAACAGAAATTTTTCAGCTAACCAAATAAAAACTACCAATTAAACCATGTCCTTGCAAAACATGTACTAGCAGCAGTGGAAGTACTATAATCCACCAAGAAAGATCAAAATCAAAGATAAGAAAACAGATCAATTTCAAAAAGCTTAATTAGTTCTATCTCCCAGAGAATAACTAGGAACTTAGGAAGCAATTAGACATATTCCTTAGATGCTCACTCAACTGACAAACTATCAACACGCCAAAAAAAAAATCAGCATATATATAAAAACTTGTGATCCTGAAACCATTGATTGTGCCAGCTAGACTGTTTGATGAATTAGCAAAACAGAGCAAATTGAGGAAGAATAATCACTTGATTGGTTAAGTAACTGTATGCCATATTTGAACAAAAGTTTCCAAAGTAGCATTTCAAGTGACCTCATCCTATGTGGTCAAATATCAGAACCCAGAAATACATTGGTAAAAATGAAAGATCCTCAAACAAAAATAAAATAAACACAAATAAGAAAAGCTATCCTTACCTTCTTAAGGGTCAGGGCCAGGCGTTTGGTGTCAAGCTTATTTGCTGGCATAGAATCCAGAAGATCACGAGCGCAACAAAAGGCACGGTTCTGCAAAAGGAGAGGCATGTCACAAGCCCTGACCCGAACATTGTTGTTTTGGATGTGGTCATGCTGCTCTTGTTTCTCTGAGACTTTCTTCTTCTGTATCAAGCTTTTCAGAAACCTGCTTCTTCTCTCTAGCTCCTCCTCTGCACCTTCCATTACCTCACCCTCTCATCACTCACCGATGGTGTTAACCGTTTTCTTATCCCTTTCTTGCACTGTGCCTTTTTTGGATTGTGCCAATAATCTGCTTAAAGCAATGGCTAATATCTTTTGCACTCCATTGGCTTTCGAAGGGGGGCCGAATGTAAGAAAAGAAATTGAACAGACAGAGAGAGAGAGTAGAACAGAACAAGTATGAGAAGATTAAGACAGAGACATAAAGATACAATATGTATGCATGTTCGGTCAAAATCGCAGTAGCAGAAGTAACTTCCTTTAGCTTTTGTGATTCTCCACGTTTATTTTGCCTAGTGTGATTTTCCCATGGTGTACATCTTTGTTGGGTTTGGTATTGGATTGTTTCTTTTAATTTATCAAAATATGTCACCAAGATGTAGCTATGGTTGTCCCTACTTGATGCAGCTTGTCCTACATAGTGGTTGGTCATATTCACTTTTGCTTTTTCTTTTTCTTTTTTCAAACAAATTGCATAAAAGATTCCACTTTCCTTTGCTAAACATTGATAAAACCTGCCAAGGGGGAACATGTCTACCACTCACTCTTGCCGTTTGGTCAAAGTAGAAGTTTCTTCCAGATTACAAATGCGTCAGAACTGTATTTTACTATGTATTTTGAACCAAGTAAATTCAGAAAACAGTACAGTTTGTCCAACTGAGAAGATCAGATAAATAATGCAGAGAAAACAAAATAGGCCCAACACATTTATTTCAGATCATGATAATGATTGTCATATTGAATGCAATAATATAGTATTGATGATCTTACCTTATTTATGTGGGATTTGAAATTTGAAAATCATATTATTATTATTATTTAGAACGGTAATAAAATTTTAGATATATATGATATTGGTATAAAGCCTTTCTCTTCTCTGTTATTCAATTCAATCAAAAAACAAAAACCCTAACCCAGTGCAGTGCAGTGCTCAGAAATTATGAATCTGCGGCGTCATGTCTCTCTTTTTCTCACTCGTTTAAAGAAATTGATCAAGACTCGTGAGAAGGTATGTTTAATTTCAATCAATGTGATTGTTGTTTTGGTTCATGTTCTCAATGATACTATTCTGTTATTTGTATTGTAGGAACGATTGGCAGAGTTGACAGAAGGTATAAGAAAGTGAGTCATTTAGTTTGTTTTATTTCTACTGTATTGTCGCTTTTTTCACAACATATATGATTCATTCGTTTCATTCACAGGGCTGCTGCTTCATCGTATGCATTGTGGGTACAAGATGCTGAAGAAGAGGACGATCCTAATTACACTGAAAGCAAAAAAGAATTTTTGAGGCAAATCCGTGAGGGTGAGATGACCGAAGAAATCTTTATTCAACGAGGATTAAAAGATGCTCTGGAAGGGAAAATGGTGATAGAGGTATATTATATATTGAGAGCAATAGTTTGAAATTTTTGGATAGCTCTTAATTACTAAAACAATAAATGGAGCCAGCCTTCCCTCTAAGATTGACTGTGTTGTCTTTTCCTTACTAAGAAGCAAAGCAAAAGGGACATGCTTGAATATTGAATTTGATTGTGAAATTTTGTATGCAGGGTGACTTTGAAGAGGATGATGAGTGGTCGTCAAGTTCATATGAATCTTCATAATGGAAAGGAGATGATTCATGCAAAAAGTTCCTCGACAGAGTGACAACACCACTTAAGTAGACTAAATAGACTTAAGACTATGTGATGGGAGGAAAGGCCCCTGTCAACTAATGACCCAATCTATGCCAATTGCTTTGTCATGTGCATATGTGTTTTATTTTTGACGTGGACCATAAATCGTAGGAAATGTATAAGTGGGGGACCAAAGTTGCAATTAAGCCATCTTGCTATTGTTTAGATTAAAATTATTTGCACCGTATGATGTCATCTTTCCCGTCCCACGAATTAAATTGGGCCGCTTCCTAGAAAACCCTCTCATTTAAGGCTATAATTGTTGATTCATGCACCCTTGCTTGATGCAGCACCACACTCATGTTCTACATCTATGTGGTCCAAGAGCTAAGGGTTTAGTTTTTGAAATCCTAATTCAATTCTTCAATCAAATTTTCTTTTCTCCCAGAAAATATGATCCATCAAAGCCTATTGACTTTTCCAAAACATTATAGAATGTCGCTTTCCAAAAAAATTCTGGTTGCCTACCATTTTTTTTCCAGATCCTTGCCCATGATTTAATCTAATCATCAATAATCGTTGTTTAAATGACAAAAAGCTTAGGAGAAAACAGGTCATGGCTTCTCAAAGATTAACTAATAAGTTCAAACAATCATTCTACTGTTTTGTTTTTCTGTGACTTTCTTCTTCTGTATCAAGCTTTTCAGAAACCTGCTTCTTCTCTCTAGCTCCTCCTCTGCACCTTCCATTACCTTACCCTCTCATCACTCACCGATGGTGTTAACCGTTTTCTTATCCCTTTCTTTGCACTGTGCCTTTTTTGGATTGTGCCAATAATCTGCCTAAAGCAATGGCAAATGTCTTTTGCACTCCATTGGCTTTCAAAGGGGGCCAAAGGAAGAAAAGAAAATGAACACAGAGAGAGAGAGAGACAGAATAGAACAGAACAACTGAACAAGTATGAGAAGATTAAGACAGAGACATAAAGATACAATATGTATGCATGTTCGGTCAAAATCACAGAAGTAACTTCCTTTAGCTTTTGTGACTGTTCACCGTTATTTTGCCTTCACTTTGATTTTACCATGGTGTACATCCTTGTTGGGTTTGGTATTGGATTGTTTCTTTTAATGCATGCATATGATATGTGTTGGGTACTAGAGTAGCGAGATAAATATTACGCAACTAAAATAAGAGATGAGAGAGTAGGAAATTGACACACAATATTTACGTGGAAAACCCTCAACAAATAAGGGAAAAACCACGGGCACCGGTAGAAAAGATTTCACTAAGTGGAAGAAATTACAACACCTCTCTCTAATACAAGGAGAGAACAAATTAACTCTCTCTTATAATAGGAGAACACACACTAGGAGAACCTCGCAGGAGAACACAATATATCTCTCTATTTTTTCTCTCTAGCTAAGCAAGTTTTGTTGCTATGAATGGAGATTTTGGGATGATCTGAGAATGGTGGAATTGCCTCTATTTATAGGCAATTTCCACCAGGTGAACAGTAGCTTCCCTTGATTTTCTTCAAACCGTGTTGCCAAATTTCTTCAGTGTTGAAAAATTTGATCCTTGATTTACGGCTTAATTTTTACCACACATGTGGCTTTACTCATTTTCAAAGCCAGCCACCGTTTTTGTTGACAATCTCCCACTTAAAGCCACATTTGTGGATTTTCAAACTTTTCTCTACCTTGCCAGTTTCATGCTGCTCACGTTTCTAATAGGCCATAGGAGGACCTACACCATATAAACTTATCAGAGTTAATCGGCTTTGTCATCACATCTGCTAGGTTGTCTTTGGTGTGAATTTTCTGCATATTCACACTTCCTTCTTCTACCACCTCTCTGACAAAATGGTACTGAACTCCTATGTGCTTTGTCCTGGAATGAAAGGCTGGATTCCTTGCAATGTGCAAGGCACTCGGACTGTCACAATACACAGTAATCTTCTGTTGCTTGTGCCCGAGTTCTTCCAATAACCTTTGAGTCCAAATTGCTTCCTTGCATGCTTGGGTAGCGGCCATGTATTCAGCTTCTGTAGTAGACAAAGCTACAACAGTCTGTAATTTGGATAACCAGCTTACCGCTCCTCCTGCAAGTGTGAACACATAGCCAGTAGTAGATTTTCTCTTATCAAGATCGCCTGCAAAGTCTGAATCGACATAGCCTCTGATAGTGAATTCTGATCCCCCAAAACATAACGCAGCACCTGAGGTTCCTCTGATGTATCTCAGGATCCTCTTCACAGCATTCCAATGCTCTTTGCCTGGATCTGCCATAAACCGACTGACCGTACCAACTGCTTGAGAAATATCTGGTCTAGTGCAAATCATAGCATACATAAGGCTTCCCACCGCTGATGCATACGGTACTCGAGACATCTCCATCCTCTCTGCTTCACTGCTAGGAATCATACTTGAGGATAATTTGTAATTAACAGGAAGTGGGGTTGAGATTGGGTTACAGTCTTGCATGTTGAAGCGCCGCAAGACTTTCTGAAGATAATTCTTCTGAGAAAGCCAAATCTTCCTGTCTTTTCTGTCCCGGTGAATTTGCATCCCTAAAATCTTGTTTGCGGGTCCCAAGTCCTTCATATCAAACTCCCTAGCTAACTGTGCCTTCAATTCTTGGACTCGATCTTTGTTGGGGCCTACCACCAACATGTCATCCACATACAACAACAAAATGATGAAATCACCATCATCAAACCTTTTGTAGTATGTACAATGATCTGAACTTAGTCTGTTGTATCCAAGGCTCATGATGAAGGAATCAAATCTCTTGTACCAACACCTTGGCGCCTGCTTTAAACCGTACAGAGATTTGGTCAACCTGCAAACCAAGTTTTCTCTTTCTTTTTCTTCAAAGCCTTCTGGTTGGAGCATATATATTTCTTCTTCAAGCTCCCCATGAAGAAAGGCAGTTTTCACATCTAACTGCTCAAGATGTAGTTCAAATGCGGCACACATTGCCAAGACTATTCTGATAGTAGTAAGTCTTACCACCGGAGAGAATATCTCATTGAAATCAATGCCTTCTTTCTGAGCATATCCTTTGACCACCAGTCTTGCACGATATCGTTCCACTTGATCGTTGCCATCTCGTTTAATTTTGAACACCCATTTGTTTCCAATGGCTTTCCGACCTTTGGGAAGTTCAACAAGTTCCCAAGTGTTATTTCTATGTAAGGCTTCAATCTCCTCTTGCATTGCTGCCATCCACAGAGAAGCATCTGAACCATTTACTGCCTCATGAAAGGTTGATGGTTCTCCATCTTCTGATAGAAGACAATATGCATCGTGACTAGCCATCACATATTCTGAGTGCCATGATGGTTTTCTTATCTGACGTGTTGTTCGTCTGGGTTCTGCATCATTGACCTCATTTGGTTCTTGTTCTTCGTGCTCTGGCTCTGCTTCAGAATTCTCTTCTCCTGACTTTTCCTCTATCTCCACTGTAGCAGTCTCCTTCGTAGTGCCGTCATTTTTCTGCTCCTTTTGAAGCTCATTTTCTACAAAGATAACATCTCTGCTGACAAAAATCTTGCGGGCAGTGGGATCCCACAGACGATACCCCTTTACATTGTCAGCATAACCCAAGAATGTGCATCTCCTGGATTTTGGATCCAGCTTTGTTCTTTCTTGGGAGTTGTACATCACGTACACAGGACATCCAAACACACGTAGAGAAGAATAATCACCTGGTTTTCCCTTCCACATCTCCATCGGTGTCTTTAAACCAATCGCAGTTGATGGCGATCGATTTATCACATAACAGGCAGTTTTGGCAGCTTCTGCCCAGAAAGACTTAGCTAGCCCTGCTGTTTTCAGCATGGCTCTTGTCCTCTCCAGGAGAGTTCTATTCATCCGCTCTGCTACGCCATTCTGCTGGGGTGTATGAGCAACTGTAAATTGCCTCGTAATACCCTCCTGCTTGCAGAATGCCAGGAAATCACCATCTGTATATTCTCCTCCATTATCTGTCCTCAAGCACTTAATTCTTTTCCCAGTTTCAAGTTCTACTTGTGCTTTGAACTCCTTGAATACTGAATACACACCTGACTTCTTCTTGATCGGGTACACCCACAATCTCCTGGAGTAATCATCAATGAATGATACAAAATACTTTGCTCCTCCTATGGACACTTCCGGTGACTCCCACACATCAGAATGAATCAAGTCAAGTATGTGTTTGCTTCTAGCAGTTGACTTAGCAAACTTTAGTCTATGCTGCTTACTTATCACACAATGCTCACAGAAAGGTAAACTTACTGACTTGAGCCCAGGGATGAGATTACGTTCTGCAAGAACTTTCAAGCCTCGTTCCGACATATGGCCTAATCTGCGGTGCCACATCATCGTTGTTTCTTCTTGGCTTCCAACTGCAACTGATGCGTCTGCCATTTGCCACGTATCTCCCAAAAGCATGTATAGATTTGCAGCGACCTTCTTTGCTTTCATTACTACTAGCGAACCTTTCACCACTTTCAAGATCCCACCTTGAATATCGTACTTGTATCCGAGGTCATCTAGTTGCCCAACAGACAACAAATTCTTTGCTAACTCTTTCACATGTCGTACCTCTTGAAGTGTGCGAATGGTACCATCATACATTTTTATTTTGACAGTACCAATTCCAACAATTTCCAAGGCATGATCGTTTCCCATGAACACGTTTCCTTCTGAGACAGGCTCATAAGTGCAAAACCAATCTCGTCGTGGGGTCATGTGCCATGTTGCTCCTGAATCTACTATCCAAACATCAGTGAGACGATTTTTGCCTTTGGTACTAACTGCTGCTTCGCTGTATAGGACTTCTCCATCATCAGAGGTACTAGCAACACATCCTTGAGATGTACTTGCTTCAGAAGATTTTTCACCACTCTTCTTGTTGGACCAACAATCTTTCTTCAAGTGCCCTCTCTTGCCACAATTGTAGCATTTGAGATTTGTCTTTCTTCGAGATGTTGATCTACCATGGTTCTGACTCCCACTAGGGCCACGCTCCGTTGATCTGCCTCTCGTCACCGTCAAAGCTTCCATTTGTTTTGAGCTGTCCTGACGATCTTCCTTATTTTTTCGCCTGGATTCTTCTTCAAGAATAGCTCCGGCAACATCATTAAAGGATAGACGGTCAACAATATTATTGTTTGTAATATTGATGACGAGTTGATCATATGAATCTGGTAAACTCTGAAGAAGAACCTCTGCACGTTCATTTTCTCCAATTGTGAAATCTGATGCAGATAGTTGAGCAAACATTGTGTTCAGATTGTTGATGTGATCCGGCATCGAAGTGGATTCACTCATTCGAAAAGTGTAGAGTCTCCTCTTTAAGAAAATTCTGTTGTGAAGTGACTTGACCTCGTACAGTTGGATAAGAGTATCCCAGATCTCCTTTGCTGTTTTCTTTTCAGCAATACTAGACAAAACTGAATCTGCCACTGCTAGGTGCAAATTGGCTACAGCATTGTCGTCCATCTCTTTCCGCTTATCATCAGTTATATCAGCAGGTCTACCATCAATTGCTGGTAAGCAATTATCCTTCCTTAGGATCGCCTTTATCTTCAATTTCCACAGGGAGAAGTTACTCCCATTGAACTTCGGGATCTCAAATTTTGCTGCCATTTTTTTTTTCTTTTCACGGAACCGGTTTACACAATTTCACCGTGAATAGCACAGTATACGTGAGCAGTATTGTATATTTTTACCGCACACTAGAATAGATCTAGTATACGTTAACAATCACTGCAAAAGTATACAACCACACGTGTGAATAGTAACCGTACACCGCAGCGGAATAAGGACCGACACCAACAGCTCTGATACCACTGTTGGGTACCAGAGTAGCGAGATAAATATTACGCAACTAAAATAAGAGATGAGAGAGTAGGAAATTGACACACAATATTTACGTGGAAAACCCTCAACAAATAAGGGAAAAACCACGGGCACCGGTAGAAAAGATTTCACTAAGTGGAAGAAATTACAACACCTCTCTCTAATACAAGGAGAGAACAAATTAACTCTCTCTTATAATAGGAGAACACACACTAGGAGAACCTCGCAGGAGAACACAATATATCTCTATTTTTTCTCTCTAGCTAAGCAAGTTTTGTTGCTATGAATGGAGATTTTGGGATGATCTGAGAATGGTGGAATTGCCTCTATTTATAGGCAATTTCCACCAGGTGAACAGTAGCTTCCCTTGATTTTCTTCAAACAGTGTTGCCAAATTTCTTCACTGTTGAAAAATTTGATCCTTGATTTACGGCTTAATTTTTACCACACATGTGGCTTTACTCATTTTCAAAGCCAGCCACCGTTTTTGTTGACAATATGATATGTTGCTGTTGGCTTTGTTGTGTGTAGACCAGGTCATTGGGTAATGCGTAGAGACACTTTGCAAAAATGACTACTATTAGTGGTTTTCACCTTGATTTGCTGAGAGACTGAGAGCTACTCTTAATAAAAGAATAAGATGTTTCATGAAGTAAAGTTAGAGGTAAATAAAACTCTTAATATATCAAAGGAAGTGTCTTATATATGAAATTGAATTTATCGAAATATGTCACCAAGATGTAGCTTTTCTTGTCCCTACTTTATGCAGCTTGTCCTACATAGTGATTGATCATATTCACTTTTGCTTTTTCTTTTTCTTTTTTCAAACAAATTGCATAAAAAATTCCACTTTCCTTTGCTAAACATTGATAAAACCTGCCGAGGGTGAACATGTCTACCACTCTTGCCGTTTGGTCAAAGTAGAAGTTTCTTCCAGATTACTAATGCGTCAGAACAAGTATTTTACTTTGTGTTTGATCATTTTGAATCAAGCAAACTCAGAAAAAGTACAGTTTGTCCAATTGAGAAGATCAGATAAATAATGCAGAGAAAACAAAATAGGCCCAACACATTTATTTCAGATCATGATAATGATTGTCATATGAGTACCAAAAATAAAAATATGTATCAGTAACACCCACATCACAGTACTGGAAAATTCTGCCAACATTGTAACACTGTATCTGTATCTATTCATTGAAGATGTAACATGAATTACAACAACTGAAAAAAATCAATAAACTGTAACTATATATCCATTCTTCATTGATGATCAACGATTCATGTGTTCAACTCCTGGAGCTGATGGAAATGGAATCATGGCTACTCCCCGGTTGCGCTCAACATTTCCGTGCCACCCTAACCATTTCAAACAAAACCAGTCAACAAAAAAGACACAGAGCCTACAAACAAACTAATCTCTAACAAATTAACAGCAAGATCATAGCAACTAAGTAGCTAACTTATCAGTTAACAGAATTCATCAACTATATTAAAAATAAAAATCCTAAAGTTTATCCTTATTGACTAATGCTATTTGGATTCCCTTCCCTTTCCCTTCATTTGAAATTTCAAAGATTAGTATTATAGTAGTCATTAGATAATTGAAACTCATTGGCCATGACCTGTATCGGAGATAATGTTAAAGTAAAACCAAATTAAAAAACAAATGATAGTTAAGAGATCAATTTTAAAATTAAACACATCAATCAAGACCAAATAAAAAACTCAGGTTCAGCACATAGAGAGGATAACTAACAATTAATGGTTCATAATTAATCATACCTAAGGTCATGTCAAATCCACGATTTTCAAGCTCACGATACTCTTGGCACAAGGCGCATGACTCGCAGCAGCAATGAACCAAGCAATCAGAACAAGGACTCTCCTTCAACATGTATTGGCGTCTCAACTTGGAACGGTAGAAGCATGAGTACAAGCAACCGCAACCAAGCACACACATAATCAGTGTGTACAAAGCACCACTTGCACCACATGCTATTAATTTATTTGCAAATCACAAATCAAACAATAATTAATTAGTCACACCAAATTATACATTCAGTTTAACGAATCGACAAAGACTGAATCTCAGTGAATCGCGAATCATGCATTCATAACAAATGAATCTAAAATGAAAATGAAGAGTTTGGTTTCTTACAAGTTGATCCTTGATCAACAACCTCTGCAACTCGGCCAAACGTGACACATGGACACCAACACGTTATGCAACCTGAAAAATAGAAAATTAAACAGATTAATTTAGCCGTATGACTATGTGTATGAACAATTAATCGTTAATTCACATTGATGATGGTTTGGTGCTAACAGGTTTTGACGTCGGAGGAGCAGTCACAGAGGCCTGTGGACCAATCTTCCTGAGCTTTCCGGTGGTGAGATGGCGGTGCAGCTGTCTGAGGCGGGGGAACCGGGTTGTTGTAGCTGCCATAGCTCACCGGGTAACCAGTGGCGGCGGGGTGATCGTACGGTGGTGGTTGCATGACTGAAATGTAGCAGAAGTTAAAGAAAGGTTTGGTAGCTAAGGGGTTGTGAATTTGATGGGAATTTATAAGCGTGCGTGAATGCGACGTAAGGTGGAGTGGTTCAACGATAATATGTCAAATACGATGTAACCAAAGACTTGTGCGGCAGCTTCATGACTGCTTCATTATTAATCAATGACAAAAGCATCTAGTATGAGGGACATATATAAAATAAAATGGAAAAGGAATGTCACAAGAAAATTGTAAGAGATTGATTCAGACTTGGTCTAATCCTGTCTTAATATACTATATACCCACCGGTCACATATATAAACAAAAAAAAATATTTTAGGTTAAAAAACTAAACCCTTAGCTCTTGGACCACATAGATGTAGAACGTGAGTGTGGTGCTGCATCAAGCAACGGTGCATGAATAAATGCATGAATCAACAATTATAACCTTAAATGAGAGGGCTTTCTAGGAAGCGGTCCAATTTAATTCGTGGGACGGGAAATAGGACATTATACGGTGCAAATAATTTTAGTCTAAACAATAGCAAGATGGCTTAATTGCAACTTTGGTCCCCCACTTATACATTTCCAACAATTTATGGTCCATGCCAAAAATAAAATACATATGCACATAACAAAGCAATTGGCATATATTGGGTCATTAGTTGACAGGGGCCTTTCCTCCCATCACATAGTCTTTAGTCTACTTAAGTGGTGTTGTCACTCTGTCGAGGAACTTTTTGCATGAATCATCTCCTTTCCATTATGGAGATTTAGATGGACTTGGCGGCCACTTATCATCCACTTCAAAGTCACCCTGCATACAAAATTTCATAATCAAATTCAATATTCAAGCATGTCCCTTTTGCTTTGCTTCTTAGTAAGGAAAAGACAACACAGTCAATCTTAGAGGGAAGGCTGGCTCCATTTATTGTTTTAGTAATTAAGAGCTATCCAAAAATTTCAAACTATTGCTCTCAATATATAATATACCTCTATCACCATTTTCCCTTCCAGAGCATCTTTTAATCCTCGTTGAATAAAGATTTCTTCGGTCATCTCACCCTCACGGATTTGCCTAAAAAATTCTTTTTTGCTTTCAGTGTAATTAGGATCGTCCTCTTCTTCAGCATCTTGTACCCACAATGCATACGATGAAGCAGCAGCCCTGTGAATGAAACGAATGAATCATATATGTTGTGAAAAAAGCGACAATACAGTAGAAATAAAACAAACTAAATGACTCACTTTCTTATACCTTCTGTCAACTCTGCCAATCGTTCCTACAATACAAATAACAGAATAGTATCATTGAGAACATGAACATGAACCAAAACAACATTGATTGATAACAAGTTAAAATTAAACAAACATACCTCCTTTTCACGAGCCTCTTTTGCTAATCGTTCCTACAATACAAATAACAGAATAGTATCATTGAGAACATGAACCAAAACGACAATCACATTGATTGAAATTAAACATACCTTCTCACCATTCTTGATCAATTTCTTTAAACGAGTGAGAAAAAGAGAGATACGACGCCGTAGATTCATAATTTCTGAGCACTGCAGGGTTAGGGTTTTTGTTTTCTGATTAACAGAGAACAACCGATACAAAAGCTCTTTGGCTTTATACCAATATCATATATATCTCAAATTTTATTACCGTTTTAAATAATAATAATATCATTTTCAAATTTCAAATCCCACATAAATAAGGTAAGATCATCAATACTATATTGCATTCAATTTTAATTTTACAAAGCAAATCAAAATATTGATTTTTCATTGTAAATATTATGATCAAAAGTTATTTTTGACAATAATATCAATGATTTGTTGTTGAATTTGCAAACTTTAAAATTTGAGTCTGACATGTTACCTGTTATAAGATTTTCATTGAGTCAAATTGATTTTTTTTTTAAGTTTGACATGATCTAATATTTAAATGTTTATTATGTAATAAAATAATAAAACTTTAATGTATCTTAGCGAACCTAATCTATTTGTAAATAAGTTAGCAGAGTTATAGGCCAACGTGCTAAATTATACTAAAATACTTTTTTTTTTAGAAACACACATGCAAAATTATAAGTAAATAGGTAGAGATGAAAAATATGACAAATTTGTTGGGTTTTCTAGAGTTTTAAATTAACTTATTTAAATTTACAAATAAGTATACAATATTAAGATGTTCTTTAAATTCGTGTTTTCATATAATGTGCAATTTTACTGAAGTAATCAACTTTTAGACAAGTGTTGTTATTTATTTTTTTGTAAAATGACAAGTTCTTTATTTTTTGCCATTAGTCTCTTGCTGAGAGTTAAGGGGCTACACGAAACGCGTTGCGAATAGGACTTGGGGAATGGGTGAAAATGTTAACCCAAAATGTTAACTAATGGGCTAATTGTAGAAAACTACCAAAGAGTGTTTTTACTCTTTTGTTCTTTGAGTTCTTATTTAACATTTTCATTTAAAGTAAAAAGAAAAGGGTCAAATGTTACATTACTCCTTTAATATTCTGCAACTAAAAGAAGTCTCCTTTAACTCAATTACAGAATTTTCATACAGAATGGAGGTCCAACTCGCATCACATTTTGAGAATTCTAGTTCTAGATACATATTGCAGCTAATGTCACATTTAACACAGTAACACATGACACAGTAAAATGGGAAATAAAAAAGATAGACACACACACTTGTGTAAATTATAGAACTACACATGAACATGAATCCTCATTTCAACGGTTCATGCCCTGTTCCACTGTTGGAGCTGTTGAAGTCATGGCTACTCCTTGTGTCTGTTGCTCAACATTTCCATGCCAACCTATTAATCATGCCAATTAAGTTCAAACCAGAGTTAAGAAACTAGAAATTTAATTTCCAAACATGAATTATCCAATTAAGAAAAAAGAAGAGGATAGCATAAACATACCAAGGACCATGTTAAATCCTTGTTTTTCAAGCTGTCGATACTCTTGGCACAATGCACATGGCTCGCAGAAGAAATGAGTCAAGCAATCCAAGCAATCATTTCCCTTCAAATTGTATTGCGCTCTCATCTTGGAGCTGTAGAAGCATGAGTATAACCACCCAAATCCAGTTAAGCTTGTAATCAGTGCATACAAAGCCCCACTAGCACCACAAGCTGCATTCAACAATTATCCTGCTAATTAATTCAAAAGCTGTAATCAATCATAAAAAATGATTGAGTATTAATTCCTTACAAGTAGATCCCCGGTCAACAATCTCTGCAATTCGCCCAAATGTAACACATGGACACCAGAACGTTATGCAACCTGAAATTAACACACAATAACTCATAATAGGTTGTTTATTTTACTAAGAGTTTTTTAATAAGTTGTACATTTTATTAAGAATAATGATATATAGATATCTCATTTTAACTGCTCATCTAATAGTCATACACTTTAGTGACAGTTTTTAACCGCGGCAAACATTAGCCGTAGTTAAAAGTTAACGTAAACTATGTGTCAATTGGTGGTCATGTCTACTGATCATTTCCGTTGTACTAAATAGGATGGCTTTCACTTAATATATACACTTTATCTTACTATTTATAAGTCATTTTATTTATAAGTCCCTTTTATCTAATTCTCTATGATTAAAAAAAGGTTGAATATGTTTTTAGGTCTATGACTTATACACCCGAATCTAATTAAATGGGCCCTGAAAAAAATCATATTTTTTTATCGGTCACTTTTTTTTGTTTAATTTAAAATAGTACTTATTAGCAATAAATTTGTAAATAATTTTATTAGTCATTTTTCTAGATTACCATTAATTTCCTATATGAGTTTCTTTCTTTAAAAACCTTTCAACTTACGTACTATCGATTTCATTTTAAACATGAGTTTAATTTTGGGGAAAAAATATTTAATGCTACATTATTTATATATGAGATTAATTTATATGCACCGACGGTGTAAATAAGTTTTACACCATCATTCAATCACATCTCTCTATTTTGTTAGTTCACAATTAATTTTGAATTTAATAATATCTAAAATAGAAAATGGAAGATTGTGATTGAATGATGATGTAAAACTTTTTACACCGTCGATGCATAGAAATTAATCTCTCTTTATATATTATAAAGTAACATATATTTAAGGGAAAATTTAATAAAAAATTACTTATAAATAAAAATAGGGAGAGAATACATGGAACAAAGTTAGTTAATTATGAATATGATGTAATTGGGAGTTAAGTTATACAAAATCTATTTTCTTTATCTGTTTGTGTTGGGATATATGTGAAATCGTATTTGAGTTAGTGTAAATAAAGAAAGATACACACATAGAGCGAGGGCTTACAGTTGCTCCAGTTGGAGAAACAATCACAAAGGCCGGTAGACCATTCGATGGGAGGTTTAAGTGGCTGGGGAGGTGCAGGTTGGTAGTCGGAGGAGGCTGCTACTGATTTGTACATGATTAATTAACTAGTTAATGATGTGGTGTTCGAAGGAAAGAAGCTATTGAGCTTGGAGCAATTTGTTCGGATAATATAAGGCCTAAAGGGTTTGATTTAATGGATTTCTCAATTTATAAGATGCAGAATTGTGAGGGAAGAGGCTAGCTGGTGGCTGGTGGTATCAAGGTCGGAGTTGCATATGAGCGTGCTACTTCCAACATTATAAAATGATTTGGATCGTTGCATCGATGCCACCTATGCTAATTAAAAGATTCAAAAAATTAAAACCCTTTGATAATAAAATGACATAAGAGAGAAAAAATAATAATTGTAACAAGATTTAATTTTTAATTCTTTTTGAAAGAAAAGAAGAATTACAAATTGAATTTTACTACAATTATTAATTCAACCCCTTAAATACGACGGAGAGGCAATAAGAACAAAAACACATCAATAAATATATGGTAGCTCTACTATTATTGGGCCTCACACTTTTATTAGGAGCAGGCCCAGTAGGGACATCATCAGGCCCAAATGGATAATATTATATTTGAGATATTTTCTCTTTTTATAGAGTCTTCCTAATGTTGAGATTTTTTTTAAACTCTAATCTTAAGATGGTGTTGTTCATGAGGGTTCGCTTAAATGGTAAGTGGACATAATGGTTGGGTGGGATAATTGTGAAGGGTTCAGGGTTCGAAGCTTGAGGAGAGACTAATTTATTAACATTACTAACAACTAACATTTACCTATAGAAAAAATAAATAAATCTTAAGATAGTGCTTCTTGTATAGCTATCAACCTTTCCAGGATTTTGCCCTATTAAATAATCGGTATTTGAAGAAGTGAGGAATTAATGAAGAATATTGGATATCTCTTATTTTCTTTTATCTGGGGATAACTTGAAGCTACCAATTTGGTGCTTTAATCAGTGTTCTTTATACCTCCACCAGAAACTAATCTCTCCCCATATGATGAGAGACTATCATCCATGGCCACCACCCTACAAACATGGAAGTTGCCATGATTGCCGGATTGGCCTGCACCGCGTTCTCTCACGAAATTGTGCAGTTTCTCCGACCTCACCGATTTTTATAGACTGCTCATATGAAAAATTATGCATCTTATCTCACTGACCCTACTTAAGGAAGGAAAGCAAGTAAAATTTACATATGTACACTTAAAAATTGAAGAGAAACAGAACTTTTATATATAATGAAGGTACAACTCGCATCACATTTTGAGAATTCTAGATACAAATTCTGATGCTGCATTTGTAGAGGCACAAATGACAACAATATTTAAAAGGTAAACGAAGGGGGAAAAAAACAAAACAGGAACCACTTATTCTTCAGAGATATTAATATTATTGTGTTTCAGATCCTCACTTCAACGGCTCATGCCATGTTCCATTGCTGGAGCAGTTGAAGCCATTTGTACTCCTCGTGTCCTTTGCTCAACATTTCCATGCCAACCTATTAATCACGCCAATTGAGTTCAACCAAATTTAATAAGCAACTAAATTAACCCAGAAAAAAAAAGCAAAACACTCTCTATAAACTAGAAATATAGAGTATTTTCCAGACATCAAGTGTCCTAATATAAGAAAAAAAGAAGATCATATAACATACCAATCTTCATGTCAAATCCTTGGTTTTCAAGCTCACGATACTCTTGGCACAATGAACAAGACTCGCAGAAGCAATGAGTCAAGCAATCCAAACAATCATTTCCTTTCAAATGGTGTTGAGATCTCATCTTGCTCCTGTAGAAGCATGAGTACAAGCAACCACATCCAATCAAACATGTGATCAGAGTGTACAGAGCCCCACTAGCACCACAAGCTGCAATTAATCAACAAATTCAACAATTAATTAAACAATTTTCTTGCCAATCCAAAAGTTATGATTAATAATGAATTAATTAGCTTCTTACAAGTGGATCCCTTGTCAACAATCTCTGCAACTCGCCCAAATGTAACACATGGACACCAGCATGTCATGCAACCTGAAATTTAACACACAATAACTCATAATTAATACTCCCTCCTGTCCTATTTATAAGCAACAAAAAAAAATTCACATAGTTTAAGAAATGCAGTTAAACTAGATAAAATGCATTAAATTTGTCTTGAATCAAAATAAACTTCCAAAATTACCCTTTGTTATTAGTGTTGGAAAGTGAGAAAGAGAGAGAATAATTAATGAGACACATTTTACAAGTTAGAATTAATAAGGGCATCATTGGAAAAAAATAATTAATATAGCTCAAACTTTCATTTGGTTCTTATAAAAAGGACCAAGATTTTTCTTCTCTTTCATGCTTATAAATAGGACCGGAGGGAGTAGGTTATATTTGGAGGTTTAATGTGCATTTGAATTTCAGTTGAATTCAACACTAATCCCATGTTGATGAACTTAACACTATAAAATCTTGTTTCTCCTGTTTATATGTTGTGATATGTGAAATCACATTTGAGTTGTACGTAAACGGAAAAACATACACACACTTTGTCAAAGTGAGGGTGAGGGGCTTACAGTTGCCGCAGTTGGAGAAACAATCACAAAGGCCGGTGGACCATTCAACAAGAGGTTTAGGTGGTGGAGGAGGTTGAGGTTGATAGTCTGAGGAGGTGGAGTAATTTGTTGTGCCACTGTAGCTCACCGGAAAACCGGTGGCGGCTGCAGGGGGCTGGTTGTACCCTGCCTTTTGCTCTGAGCCTGGATACATGATGAACTAGTTAATGTAATGCTGTGTGGTGTTGGAAGGAAGGAATGAAGTTGTTGAAGTTGGAGCAATTTGTTTTGAGATAAGATAAGGCCTAAGGAGTTTGATTTATGGTGAATGCATGTGAGTGAATTTGGATTCCCAATTTATAAGATGCAGAATTGTTGTAGGTTGGAATGGGTCATTGATATTATAATGCTACAAGTCAAGGATGGAGGTTGTACAAGCGCGTGCCACTTGCTCTTTACTTACAACAAAATTATTAAATGATGTTTATGGCTCTTTCCATTGATGCCACCTATGATGAAAGATTCTTTGAATCCAGATTGGCATTACTTTGTAGTTTGTACCTTATGGAAATGGAGTGGAGATAAAGAAATAGGCAGAAAAGAGAAAAAAAACTTAAAAGATGTGATGAATGATATGAATTATGATTGATAGAGAAGAGAGATAATATAGATGGTAAATAAATGTAAATGAAATGTGAGTGTGAATATCAGGGCCGGCCCTGGGCCTGTGCAAGCAAGCCCACAGCCCAGGGCCTCAAAAAAAAATTCTAATACTTTTTACAGCGTTTTTACTTAAAAAAGCGCTGTAAATAGTCAATTTTTTACAGCGCTTCGTACCGCTGTATACTATTTAATAGCGGCGAGAGGTTCGAAGCGCTGTAAAAGGCTTTTTTTTGGCTTAGTGTTCTTATTAAACTTTCTTCAAAAAAAAATTTAGGGGTCCATTTTTATTATTAACCCAGGGCCTCCAAAATGTCGGGACCGACCCTGGTGAATATATCATGTCTCTAAAGTTGTATATATACATATGTTCAAGAAAATTTACAAGCATCAAACCATGATATTAAAAAATACAATCATCATTATTTTATACTATAAGATCAAGTTTACACTTTCAAATTTCAACTGTTAAATATCTACTGCCATTTTTTATTAAAAAAAACAAAATATTTTACTTTTAAATAAGGGAGGCATGAAAAGTGCGATCTTTTATTAACCTCCACTTCTATTAAAAATGTAAAATAATCATAGTGTAGATATTTATAGTAAGAAAGTAAAAGAAGAGAGAGTAAAAATAAATTTGATATTATGAATGTAATAAATAAAAAAGATATATAGTGAAAAATTGAGTATTTGTTAAATATTTACATCACATAGCATCTTTAACTAGAAATCCTAAATATTCTAAAACGAAACCCAAGACCAAGAATGCATCTAACCTGTTTTAATTTGTGCTTTTATTTTACATGTTTACAAGTAATTGTTTTTTGTGTATCGTGAAAAAAAAAATTCTCATCTCATCTAATTGTTATTATTAATTAATGGTGATTGAATAAGCTGGGAAAATTATAAAAATAATTGTTTGTTGAGAAATCTCACTTAGAGTCTAGAGATATGATTAAGATATCTCTTATCTCTCCAATTATAATATAGTATCAGAGACTATTATAGATTTATTTAGTGGATGACAGTTGGACAGCCGTGTATGAGTCTCTCGCAAATATTCATATTTCATATATCTAATACTTATCGTGAACAATGTGTTAAGAAGTCTAACATGTAATCGAGATAATCTCATATCTAGAAAGACAATATCCTCACTTCTCAAATTGTTTTTAGTAAAGTAATGGCTAAAAAGCACTTTTGGCCTCTGATGTTTCAAGTTTGTGCAAATTCTGCCCCTACTCTATTTTTGTCGATGTTTCTACCCCTCATGTTTTCAAACAGTGCATCGTCTACCCCTCATGTTTTCAAACAGTGCACCGTCTACCCCTCTAGACGGTGCACTGTTTGAAAACATGAGGGGTAGAAACATCGACAAAATAGATAGGGGCAGAATTTGCACAAACTTAAAACATCAGGGGCCAAAAATGCTTTTTAGCCTAGCCTAAAGTAATATATACCTCTTAAATTTTAATGCTGTTGCCCCACTAGACCTGGAAATTGAGGCGTAATTGTTTACAAAGCTCTAACGGAATTGACAACAGCTTCCAAGAAACAACCAACGAAATTTGATTTGATGTTAGAGTTTGTTTGTTTGTCATTGCTTGCTTGACTTGTTGACTGTGGAATAGATTAAGTCATCAAACGAAGGGGTTTGGAACGTGCAAAGCAGATTTTTGTTTAATTTGAGTTCAAAATTGGTTCTTATCATTTGAAGTCTTCGAAATGTAAGTTGGGGATTGGTTGCACTTGCACCTTCTTATCCGCAAACATCCATTGACAAAAATGCAATTATTTTCTTTATATCCACTTTCTATAATGAAGTCTTCGTTTTTTGTCCAGTTCCACTATTAAATGCAAAATGGTGAAGTGCTGAAGCTAAAAAACTAAAAATGAAATTTAGTCATATTATCATATGCATATATTACCCATATATTGTGGTTATCCAAGGCTCAATATTTGATAAATTGGCCACTTGAACTAAGAAAAATGTGGTAAAGAAATTTAAATTAAGGATTTTTTCATTGAAACTTCAATCCAAGTGATTGCCGATATATTGGTTGTGAAGGCTGCTCGTACACGTACGCGTAGTGACAAAAGTTGACCATATATTGTTCGTCAAGGTTTTGGCCTATTACATTTACAATTACAATTAATAAAAGGATAGTGGGAAAAAGTTTTATCTTCCCAAATTTTGACGAAGGCTGCAATTTTGCAATGAGGCCACATGTTTGGAATACAAGTGGTTCCGGAGTTAAAATATTGAGAAGAAACTTCGTTGTTAGTCATTGAATGTTAGGATAGAAATTTTTACAAACTATATGAGTATGTGTTTGAAAAATATCAATGTCTAGTAGAGATGCATGCCAAATTGAAAAAATAAATAGTTTGCTCGTCTACTGCATTCCAAATTAAAACCAAGTATGTCTTAAGTTGATCCAAACATACTATATCTATAGTTACACCAATTATTTATGATGAGGAAAAAGTTTCTTTGTAGTTACAAAGGCATAAGTTACCAACGGGTGAATGATTCAATATTTAAAGTAAAGATTTGAATTTTATAAATGGAAAAACTTCAACTAAAATAACTAGCCAAGCTTAAATATGTTGTTCCTGTTTTAAACAGCCGTCATCCCCCCTTTTGCTGCCAATTAAAATATGCCAAGTGTAATAGGCTACCATGTCATCCGGTAGCGTAGCCTAGTAAGTCTTATATTTCACATTTTAGTCCCTTTACTTCTTAAAAATTTCACTTTATCCCCCAACTAATAAAGTGAAATTTTAGTCTCAAATTTGTTTTATAATTTTGAAATATCGGATTTAATCTAAATTCATAGTAAAATTTTATTTTATTTATCTAAAAATTCATAGTCATGTGGGTTGGGTTCTGCTAGGGTTTCACCACCAATAGCAGCCATTGCAGTGACGGCGCGGGTGCTGGGGCGAGGAGGTGCGGCGGTTGGAGACTTTCAGGCTTCAGAGAGCAGGGATGGCGTTTTGGATGAGTGAATCTGTACAAATTGAACCAAATGAATCTGCAACAATTGCACAAATTGGGGGTAAATGTGCAAAATGTGGGAAGAACATAAATGATTTCTTTTCCAATCAAACTGCAGAGAGAAAGACTTATTTTCTGGGTGAATTGGAATGGTAGAAAGGAATCTCAATTTTCAATTTGAGAATGAATATTCAATTACGAATTTTCTGTTTAGAAAGGAACACTATCAAGGAACATGGTTGCTACAAGGATACGGTGGTGGTGGGGATGACTGGCCTCGGATTGGTGGCGGCCGTTGAACAACGCGACAGTGAGGGATGCCAAAAACTGGTTTCGACGCCGATGCAGTGATTCTTCTTCTTCACTGCAAACTGCAAAGCTTCCTGCTTCCTGCTGCAGTGCATGTTATTATTTTTTTTAATTAAAATGAATGTTTAATGCATCATATATCTAACTAGTGGATAACAGTTAAATAAACTTCGATGGCTTAGTGGTAACTCACACGGGACATCAAATGCATCAGTTACTTTACTTACCATTAGCCTACATTATATATGAGTATAACTTTTGCGTTATAATTTATTTGTTAGAATTAATTACTTTTATAATACAAGCCACAAAGACCTCCATCGATATAGTACAATTAAGAAAAGTGTAACCCTCGATTAAGACCTTAATCAATATAAAGCGATGACTCTATGTTCCATAGGACAATATTTATACCTTAATCAACATAAAGCAATGACTTTGTGTTCTATAGGATAATCTTGACTTATACCTTAATCGATATATAACAATGATTATAAGTGTTATAGGGCAACTAATACCTTCATCGACATAGTACGATTAAAAAAAGTGAAAACCTAGATTAAGACCTTAATCGATATAAAGCGATGACTCTATGTTCTATAAGGCAACCCTAGACTATGTCATTAATCAATCTAATCGCGATCACTCCAAGTGCTATAGTGAAACCCTCGAAGAAGTCTTATAAAGGTTAATCCTAGACTAAGTCCTTAATCAATCTAAAGTGACAACTCCAAGTGCTATTTGGAAACCCTCGAAGGAGTCTTACAAAGGTCAACAATAGATTAAGTCCTTAATCAGTCTAAAGCGATCACTCTAAGTGTTATAATGCAACCCTCGACGAAGTCTTAATCCATCTAAAGTGTTATCTACCAAGTGCTATATGTCAATCCTCAACTAAGTCCTTAATCGATATATTTTGATTATGAAAAGTACTACAAGACAAATCATGTTAAATATATATTTAATACACTTAACTGTAACATAACAATAATATATATTAATAAGTCAAATATATCAATTAAGATTTGTTGGTCTAGTGGTAACTATTCTCCTTGATGTTTGCATTTGAAGACAAGTTTGTTTAATCAACAATAATATTGCTATGATTTTTGTTTAATGATAGCAAATGTTAAAAAAATACATAAAAATAGCTACATGTAGCATTTGAAGACAAGACATCATATTGAATAGTTACTTATTTTACCACTACGCTACATTTTCTTTTTCTAATATATTAGCGTTATATAATATAAGTCAAACCAAATTGAGTAACAATGTATTTCTTACAATTTGTTACTTTATAAAACGATAACTCCGAGTGTTATAAACTTATAATGCAAGTTTTATGGGTCAACCTTAGACCTTAATCTACATAAAGTGATCACTACCAAGGTATCAAGGTCCTTGCATATTTTTTCATCCATTTTACTTCCCGCTCGAATTAGAAAGGCATGTGGCAGTTGCGTATTTTACGGAACGTCACGCATTCAGTTATTTCCCCGCTGTGAACTCCACCCTCACCCTCACTCTCACTCGTTTCCCGCTCGGTTCCTCATCCATCGATTTTGAATCTTGTTTCCCTCTGGTGAAGGAAGTAAGTCTGTGAATTTTGGAATTCAATCTTGTTTCCTCATGATTCTTCTCTCCCTCGCTCTTATTTGTTTTTCGTTCTTGTTTTTCTTGATTCAGGATGTATTACTCTGGTGACTCCTCCGATTCCGATTCCTCGCAGAGTGCCGCCACTTCTCCTGCTCGTGGTAGAGGCGGACGCACTTCCGGTCATGGCTTCCGTCGCGGCTCCTCCGTTCGCGCTCCACCTGCTCCGAACTCTGCACCGCGTCCCTCCGCTCCACCCTCCGCTGCACCGGCTCCGCGTCACTCCGCTCCACCCTCCGCTGCACCGGCTCCGCGTCCCTCCGCTCCGCGTCGTAACAACCGTCCGCGTACTCCCAGTATCACCTCTCGCGGTCGCACCCCTCCTCGCAGTGACCAGTGGCCCAACTATGACTCTGATGGGTTGATGATGGATGAACCTGGAAGAGCATTGCCAGGCCATTATGGCTATGAGCACTACAACGAAGAGCGTTCCGACTCCGAGATGATGGATGAACCTGGAAGAGCATTGCCAGGCCATTATGGCTATGAGCACTACAACGAAGAGCGTTCCGACTCCGAGCCCGAGCCGCAGATTGGCTGGCAGCAGCGTAGACGTAGACGCTGCAAGGCCTGGGACGAGAGTTCCGAGTCTTCCGCGGAAGAGTGACCTTAGTAACTGGTACACTACACTGAGGATGTTTGGAATTGGTCAAATGAAGATCTTGGCAGTGGAATAGAGCTAATTTGAAGGGATTTTGGGCCTGTTTGATAACCGTTTCCAAAACAGTTTTCAGTTTTTAAAAGCTGAAAACTTGTTTGGTAAGACCTGTTTTCAAAAACAGTTTTTGAAAACAGTTCTCATTTTCAGTTTTTAAAACTAAAAAACCAAAACAGGTAAAAGATGTTTTCAGTTTCATTTTTTAGTTTTCAAATATCAGTTTTCTAAATGTTCGAAAACATGTCATTCAAACTGTTTTCTTTTTCTGAAAACTGTTTTTAAAAATTGTTTCTGAAAACTATTTTAAAAACTGAAAACTAAAACTGCTATCAAACATGCCCTTTGTTACTCTCTTTTCGAGTGGTCGACAAGTCCGGTGACGTGCGTGTGCTCTGTGTAATTGGTTTGTTTTTTATTGGGGTTGAGCATGAGTTTTGTGGGTTGTTTTGTGTAGGATGGGAAGTTTTGTTTGTCCTGGTTTTCATGCTCTTGGTATGCTCTAGTTCTCCATGCGTTTGGTATGCTGGTCTTCTAGAGTGCTTTAGTTTTTTTGTTGTTCTTTTCCTCTTCTTTTGTATTTGGGTTTAGCACCCCTTGTGCTAAGTGTGAATACAATATTTGGCTTATCTAAAAAAAACACTAAGGATGTTTGTTTTCGCTTGATTTACCTCCAGTTTGATTGTTTTAGCTTAGATTCCCTGTCTTCGCTTAGTTTCTCCGATGTTGTTGTTGATTTACCCTCCAGTTTGATTGTTTTCGCTTAGTTTCCCTGTTTTCGCTTAGTTTCTCCGATGTTGTTCTTGATTTACCATCCAGTTTGATTGTTTTCGCTTAGTTTCCCTGTTTTCGCTTAATTTTCCATTATATGAAATTGGTATCGCCATGTTTCTTGTTAAACACCACGCACAATTCTTATTTTGCTTCCCCTGTCGTGAAAATTTTGGGTTTAGTTCCACTGTTTTCTCCTATCTCTTTTAAGCATGTTTACGTGATGCAAATAAGCGGTGGCTGACACCATTGCAAAATAATCTACTGTGGTTGGGGATGAGTTTGGGTAGTGTTTTTCCTATTTGCTTTAATGCTTGTATTCAGTTGGATATTTTGGTCTTTTTATTTCAATGATATCTCATGTTTTCGTCAAAAAAAAAAAATATAATTTGTCTATCAAATTTCCCTGAAGAATTGAAAGGATAAGCAATTGTTTTAATTAATGTGAAATTTTAGTTTCTTGTGAATGTTTAGTGTAAGTTAAATTCTTTAATTTATTTAATCAATACAATTTAACCTCCATTACTCTTTTATTTAAAATCCATTCTCACTTTCTACTTAAAATCTAGATAGTTTTAACTCCATAAACATTACTAGTATGTTTACCCGTGCCGATGCACGGTGGCATATTTCCAAAGATATAATAAATTGTTTTTAATATATGGAATAATTTTTTTGTATAAATTAAAAATAAATATAATTATTATTGATTATTTGATTAGTTTGATTATGATATAATAATATAATAAATTATATGATTTTTTTATTATTTTTTCGTTTTTTTTATCTCCAAATAATTATACACAATTTATAACATATAATATATGTGATGTTTTTTGGTACATCGGATTGATAAATTGGATCATCCAGGAATTGATCTATGGACCTCTCTCACTCAACGCATGAAATTATAATAAAATTTGCTCTTTTTGTTATTTTTAATTAAAAATATTATTCCCCTTCAGATTCTATATTTACAATCAAATTGTAATGCTTTTGTATATCTACTCCTTAAAATATTTAAAAACTCTAAGAAAAGTTAAAAAATTATACTGAAACATTTTCTATTAGTTTCAACTTGAATGTATTTTCATGCTTAATGTTCTTCATCGTATCAGCTTTTTACTATATAACCTAAACATCAACAAATATAGACTGTATATTTTCAATCCCCGTGTGATAAATTGTTTTTCTCTCTCTCTCTCTCTCTCTCTCTCTCTCTCTCTCTCTCTCTCTCTCTCTCTCTCTCTCTCTCTCTCTCTCTCTCTCTCTCATGTAAACGTTATTCCCCTTCAGATTCTATATTCACAATCAAATTGTAATGCTTTTGTACATCTACTCCTTAAAAATGTAAACGTTATTCCCCTTCAGATTCTATATTCACAATCAAATTGTAATGCTTTTGTACATCTACTCCTTAAAATATTTAAAAACTCTAAGAAAAGTTAAAAAATTATATTGAAACATTTTATATTAGTTTCAACTTGAATGTATTTTCATGCTAAATGTTCCTCATCGTATCAACTTTTTACTATATAACCTAAACATTAACAAATATAGACTGTATATTTCAATCCCCGTGTGATAAATTGTTTTCTCTCTCTCTCTCTTTTATGTAAACGTTATTCCCCTTCAGATTCTATATTCACAATCAAATTGTAATGCTTTTGTATATCTACTCCTTAAAATATTTAAAAACTCTAAGAAAAGTTAAAAAATTATATTGAAACATTTTCTATTAGTTTCAACTTGAATGTATTTTCATGCTAAATGTTCCTCATCGTATAAGCTTTTTACTATATAACCTAAACATCAACAAATATAGACGGTATATTTTCAATCCCCGTGTGATAAATTGCTCTCTCTCTCTCTCTCTCTCTCTCTCTCTCTCTCTCTCTCTCTCTCTCTCTCTCTCTCTCTCTCTCTCTCTCTCTCTCTCTCTCTCTCTCTCTCTCTCTCTCTCTCTCTTTGTGTGTGTGTGTAATGTATAAAGGACTTATTATTCCAACAACTTGATTTGGAAGCTGAATTAATCTATGTTGTGAGATTTATGCTGATTGGATACTTAGAAAACATGAATTTAGCGACTCAATAATTTATTTTACTTTCTCATCGAAAAACTTAAACATAGAAAAATATAAGCTATATATGTTCATTTAATTCCCCGTGGGAGCCTCATATTCACAATCAAATTAAAATGCTTTTGTATATCAACTCTTATTATTAAAAATTTGGAGACTTATACTCAACCACAAAAGTTAGCTCAAGAGTTGAAGTTTGCACTATCCTTATAAAGGATATCTATGCTATATCTCTAGCCAACGTAAGACTTCTAGAAAAAGTACTGAAATTATAACAAAACATTTTCTATTATTTTCAACTTAAAAGTATTTCATGCAAATTGTTTCTCCCCGTATGAGGCTTTTAGTGTATGTAGCGTAAACATTAATGAATATAAGTTATATATGTTCATTTATTCTAATTCCCTCACAATCAAATTAAAATGGTTCTGTATATCTACTCTTAAAATTAATTAAAAGTCTGGGAATATTACTAAAATTATATTTAAACATTTCTATTGGTTTCAACTTGATAGTATTTTCATGCCAAATCCTCCTCATGTAGGATACTATATAATTAAAAAATATATACTAAATATGTTTATTTTTCTCTAATTCCTCGTGGGAGCCCTATATGGCTATATTCACAATCAAATTATAATGCTTATGTATATCTATTCTTAAATTATTTATAAAGCATGGGAAACATACTAAAATTAAATAAAAAAATATACTCTATTGCTTCCAACTTGAAAGTATAGACTATATTTGTTAATTTTTTTTTTGTCTTAACCAAGGTATCCCCACAGCCGACAACCATGAGACTAATCCTTCGCCCCACGGTCAGCGCACTAAGCGGTAGGGGGCTGGCCAAGGAGTTTTTTCTATTCGCAAGAGTTGGGATTCGAACCCCCAACCACTTGCTTAAAGGATGAAGTGTTGAACCACTACACCAACCCACTTGGTTCATATTTGCAAGAGTTGTTAATTTGTTTTAACTCCAGTGTGACTAATATTTAAATCAAAACTTCATATATTTTTTTATATTTACTTCTAAACTTATGAAAAATTACATTAACTTTCATTTTTTGTTATTTTACTTGGAAATATATCAATGTAAATATTGTTCTTTCCCGTGGAATCCTTATTTTCAATGCTTTTATAAATCTACTCTTAAGATTTTTTAAAAGACTGAAAAAAGTACTAAATTATATTAAAATGTTGTAAGTTTCAACTTGAAAGTATTTTAATGCAAAATGTTCCTTATGTAGGAGCTTTTTACTATATAATCAAGAAATATAAACTAAATATGCTTATTTTCTCTAATTCCACTTGGGAGCTTTCCTTCTAATGATCACTATTAGTTTAATTCAAAGTGTTTTTGACAAAAGAATTAGTTTTTTATGTTGAACTTTGTTTAGTAAAGAAAGCTAATTCTTTTGTCAAAAACACTCATTAACGACATACTAATTCAACACATAAAATACAAATAGGTTTAAGTAAGCAATTCAAATTCCTAAAACATAATCTTTCACATCATCGCCAACTGCATAATAGCTTCCACCAAGGATTTTTCTTTTTTAGAGAACATGCCCAAAACTCAAGTCTTCAATTCTTTCAGTTCTTGCATTTCTCCAAATCATTTTCAACATTTGCAAGATATTATTCCCCAAGCATGTTTATGTTACTCGATCGTTCAATTTCTCTATTCTTGCCTTCTTTCATGCTAGAAAAATTCCCTTCTTTGCGCTTCTCAATTTACATAAAAACATAGTATCCTTATTAAGGACTTGTTGTGTCAATAGTAGACATGAGACTATGCTTCAGTACTGCAAAAATGTATGCCACATTCCATTAAAAATGATATTGGGTTATGTAGTGAAGAAAAGCCAATCATAAATGTATACAAAAATTAATTAGAATTGGCTGATATAAAAAGTGAAAATAAAAACATGAGAAAGATAGAAAAGTAACAAATTACTTTGTAACACATAGATTGTAGCAAATGACAAAACATATACTTCTCAAGCTATACCCTCTTGGCATCATAAATTGTAGCACCTTTATTAAAATTATTCAATAATATAGCAGAAAACCAAGATAAGTGGACATTTATTCAGAGCTATACCTCCTTGTTCCTTCTTTCTGACTCTCTCCATGTACATAGTTTAATACATTTAAAACATAGGGTAGTTCGGAAAAAGTCACGTCTAAACCTCAAACTAATGTTTCGTATAATGGATTCTCTGATCTACAATAATCATCTAGAAACATGGCTCCATATAATCTCTTGACACAACCTGTTCAAAGATGCCATAGTTCATGGTAAGATAAATCACATTGCAAATAACTGACAAATAAACCCCTTAATTCAAAAGTATATATAAAAGCCATACCAGAAAATAGAGTTTCGCCAAAGAATGTTGAGAAAAATTGTCTGGGTAATAGTCACCACCAATGCCTACATACTCAACCTCTAAAACTTTTTTTTTTTGAAAAAAGTTCTTTAGGGGGAAGCCACCAGATGTGATAAAATGTGGTCAATGGGTCAATGAGTAGTGTAAACTGTAAAGAGTCATGTGGATGAAGAAGCCACCACATGTGATTAATGACCCATCTGAAACTGTAAAATAAAAATAAAAATTATTGACCTGAAAGTAAGAGTAATGTTAGTTATTTCAAGTATATTAAATTCGATCAATTTCAATTACTGTTAAGAAATGCAAAAGTTTAAAAGCAATTACGTTTAGGAATAGTATCAATATTTGACATAGATGACTATAAGATTTACTCATAAGTCAAAATTGAATAACTGGAGAAACCACAATTATTTACCCTGATTTGGAGTGCTTGGAGGAACACGAATTGGAGCTCTTTGTGGCTGTCTAACAGTAGACAATTTAGGTCTTTGAGAAGCCTCTGTTGAGGGTTTCTCCATGTTTACTCCGGATAGAATATTAGGAGAAATATTCTCATCTTCCAAAATAAAAAGGGAATTTAATATAAAAAAAATAATTAAAAATATACAATTATACTAAAAGAACAATAGTACACATTATCAAATTATATAGAAGTATACCTTGATGCCACAATCTCATTGCTTGCATCCTCTTCTGACGTGATTCCCTGGCCTGTTGAAGAGAATAAGAGCCTCCAAAGGTTGTGCCTGCATATCAAATAAAAGAATACAGATTATAATTTTGGTAGAATGAATAATGATTAGAAAACAAAAACTTAAAAAAAATGTAAGTGTCCAGATATGGTACGTTGATGCAAGTTAGATAATGGAGATCTTCCATTAGAATTCAATGTAGTTGGGACGTGATGTATTTGTGATGATGAAGGAATTGTTTTTGGTTTCTTTGTATGCCGTGGAGTGGATGGATTCTGATCAATAATAACAGATTGATTTGAAATTGGCGTGGGGGAACTATGAAGAATAGGTAGTGTAGCATTAGGTGTATGCTCAACGACCACCGAAGCTAATCTCTTACTTCTTCTAGCAGCCAGACGCAATGCACGACTTTCCTTTGCACTAATGTTGTCCATGATTCAACTTTGCTGAAAAGGAACTAAAGTCAGGACGTTTACACACTCATTTGAAATCAGGATTTTGCCCATGCTCTATTTATGCTGCTTGAATCCAAATAATTCCAAAGGTTTCACATTCAAAAGTTTAAAAATAATTCCAAAGGTTTCATTTGAATTAATATACAATTTATTGTGTAGTCATGTTTATGGAGCTGCCATAGTGTAGTCATGTTTATGGAGCTGCCATAGTCATAAATTATTCTTGTAAGTTACATTGTCATTTTCGAATTTTATTTTATTTAAGATAAAGATGATTGAAACTTTTTTTCATGAAAGAATAATTAATGAATCTTATAATTGTCCTATAGTTCATTCGCTGGAAGTTATAAAGCCATGCACCAATTTAAGTTTCCATGTACATAATCAAGTAAACATTTAAGATTTAAAATTTATATCTTTAAGTAAACGTGTAACAATAAATTATTTTACTCCACTATCTGTTTGAAAGCTGTGAAAGGTGTTATAATTGAATATTATTAGTATGCTTTTTCTTAATAATCTGCACCATTTCCAAACACACATGTTATAAAAGAAATCCAACTTATCAATTTCAGAAGTTCAAAGAGTTAGGACTAAATAGAAATAAAAAATCAGTAACGAAATAATGAGTGTAGTTATCAGCGTGAGATTTCTGAAATTGGATTTTAAATGCTTATTTAAAAATTGAGATAACTCACTTGGTCATTGGCTAGTTTAAATTATATTCAATCTGATGAATCCACAAATTGAGTATTAAACGTTAACATAATTCCAATGGCAATTTTCTTTGAAACATTCAAGGGAACTTATCACGCTTAAATTTGATTGGGCCATCATCAAGGTTGTTATTTTAAGTCAAAATAACGGATTATATAAGTAGATAGAAATAAATTGATTGGTTAATTAATGGTCAGTGGGAAACAAATTCGAGAGGAATAATTAATAAGAGGCATAAAACTGATTAAAAAAATCAAAATTTAAATAAATCAAGTGGCTTATTACCTGACTACCCTCAACTTAATTCCAATTATCAAAAGTACCACTTTGAAGTTTCCATAAGTAGAAATAATTTTTTCTTTTTGATTTATTTAATTATAGAGAAAATTGGTGAAAGGTATCTTAGTGTGTGACATGTGTCAAAACTTTCCTTCTTATAGTTTCTCTTTTATATTATATTTAGATTTAGATATATGGAAAGAAAAAAAAGTTATTAATCGAGACCACAAGCATTTTGACAAGCTATTTCTCTCAAAATTAATTTAGTCTATCAACGGTAGGTTTGGCCCACTCTGAAACAAAAAAGGAGTGCAATACTAGTTCTTCCTGACATCCCTATATAAGGTTAATTATATTTTTTCAGTTTCAAAAAAAAACTATTTTTTTGGTTAACCTTATAATTAATTCTTTTTCCTTTAACCATATAATTAACTTGGACTGGCCTCTGATTGGGCGGTGGAGACATGCTGGGCTTGAAAACATAAATACACAGTAGCCCAAAATAAAAAGAGTAACCCTTCCATCACATGCTTTCTTTTTCACAACATGCATGCATGGGCTTTATTGTGCATCATACCAAGAAAACCAATTATCTATTAATTAATAAACATCGTCACACTGTCAAAAAAAAAATGTCACACTGCTTGACAAAAATAAATATATATACTGTTAGATTTCATTTTCAAAGAGTATGCTAAAGATATGATCGTAAGTTAATTACTTTTTGACTCCTTGTTACATCCTGTCAAAGCAGTAGGCATATCTAGCATGTGGTCCGTTATGCAATGTAACTTCACTTTCTATGTATATACATGTGACTTAATTAACTAGCTAGAGATGCCATGAGAACATGAAGTTGTACAAGGTGAAAGTGCAGGTAATTTCTTAGAAGACTAACATTTTAGTAATTATTTTAATACTATCTGATCTTCCAGAAAACAAGCGAAGAATACACATGATTATCAAGGCATAGTGGTGCTAGGACAAGAAATTATAACCGTGATGAGAAGAAAGTCAACAGTAGAACATGACGGAAGAGAAACCTATAAAATAAATTTTGACGCTCAAGGAAGTTTAAGATCAGATAATGATAGAGATATTCAAAGTCTTAGAATAATCATGAGTATTGCTTAACTTATAGAGCAACCAAAACATGTATTTGTAGTGGTTGAGCTGCAGGGCCGGCCCAAGGGTAAAGCCACCCAAGCAAGGGCTTTAGGCCTCCAATTTTTTTTGTTTTTTCTTAAGTAAAAAAGGCCTCCGATTTTTTTTCTTAAGTAAAAAAGGCCTCCAAAATTAAAATTAACAAAATTTTATATTAGATCAAACATGTTTCAAGGCTCTCAAAATTAAAATTCGCTTTAGGCCTCATTTGGTGTTGGGCCGGCCCTGTTGAGCTGAGTAGTAACGAAATAGTTTAACGAATTTAATTCCTGATTGAAAAAATTAGGACGTAAATTTCAGCATGCACATTTGATAAAAACTAAACTTAAACCACTTCAACCTCGGTAGAGAATAAACCTTCTACACTTGCCCCGTTACTAAAACCCTTTACAAATTGCCCTATCCCTTCACTTAGCTTAATGGATAGAGAAAACAACCACAAATCATGATACTATTACATTACTGACATTCTTTCTCCACTTTCTTCTTTTTCGTTTTTTTTTTCTTCTAAGGGTGACCATTTTGCACACCACATAGGCATAACAATAATAATAGATTATACATTTGCAGAATTTTTTTAGGGTCAAATTGCAGAATCAAGGGTGAGCTGTGAAGAAAGCAAGCAGACCCACCAAAGGAGCATTGATATATGTCGTGGGCTCAGACTCCTGAAAGAAAGGCCTTGAATCAGGGAATGAATCTGTATTGTTAGTGGGCCCGCCCACCACAGCTCCAACCAAGACATTTGGGTTGGGGTTTGGGCTGAAGAAGTATTGAGATCCAGCTTTGCAACCTATGTGGGCCGGGTGGGTTGCCACTGAGGGAAGCGAGCTGCCACGGTGATGTATCCTCTGCGGGTAGCGTGCACCGTATCCAACCATGTAGGACATTCCCAACGGGTTGTCCCCAAGAATGTAGTCCACCTAGTAAAAAAGACACCCACATGCATCATTTAACACATGAAAACATAACGTTACCATTTTGTGTACCTATCACATGATGAGATTGTTCATCTCTTTTATTACTTCAACGATTCTCAGGAAAGGACAAAATTGTAGCCGTTAATTTTGTCAGTTGTTGAAAACTAGAAATTGGTCCCTGATTTAATCAAAGGTTATGTGAAGTTCGTGTTGGGACCCCACTAGTGGAATGAAATTTAGCCAAGAAGTAGTAGAGTGAATGCTCAATTTTTTAAATGATAAGCATTGAGCAAGTTACTAGAAGAAAGAAATATTTCTAAAGTTTTTAATATTGTCAAATGTCCGTGTAGGGGACTAACTACCTATGTTTTATCTGATCATGGAGATTAACTGAATAGACATTTGACATAATTAAATACTAATTCGCCCAATAATTACACGTTGATGGATGAAATTAAGCATTCACTTGAAGTAATAGTAGTCTCACCTGACGTTTGGCGACGTGCCTGAGAAATGCAGGGGTGACAGTGGTCTGACCACAAGACACAACCTTATTGGCGTGGCTTAGGTAGTTGGAGTATGCTAGGAGGAGGAAGGACAAGGATGTTACATGCTGCATGTTACTCCCACCTGCCTTGAAGATAAGCCCACCTTTTTCAATTAACCAACAACAGAGTTAGAAAAAACAGTGACTAAATACCGTTATTGCAATAATTGTGCAGGAATATCAATGCAATGGAAGGAGTGTGTGTACACAAATACCCAATCAAAGGCTTTTCCTCTCAAAAGCAAACATAATAAATGGCTTTGTTAATCATAATCATTGTTTAATTGTCATTATCAGGAGTCACTTTTCTCAACAACAAAATGGACAAAGTTGAAAACAGTGAGGGAATACCTGGGGAAAATTGAACTTGAGGGTGAGGAATTCCAGGCAATGTTGAACAAATAAATCCATCAGCGTTTTCTTTGAATGAGGAAAAATAGTTTGCTCTGCCCATCAACACCTCCTGCAGAAAATAAATTAAACTATGTTCATTGCTGCATTATATTTGATGACCTTTTATGTTCAATGTTCAATGAATCACGGGATTAAAAAAATGCATCAGAATGTTGAGTTACTACAACACAATAAAAGAGTACAGGAAATGTGAATGTGATAGCGATAAGAGCTTAAACAAGAAGCCACAGACTAGATCCCAGATGGAAAGTGAAGCAAGCAGAAAATAGTGGTATGGTGCACATGGATTCACCAGTACTGGGACCCACCCATTTGCCAGATCTAAAAGGATGGAAATAATTAAAGGGCAATACTTTTTGTTCCTAATGTTTACAATGTAGAGGGCAAAGAATTTGCCAATTTGGTTTATCCATTTGGTTCTGATTAAAGAGGCAGAAACATTCTACAAATTAAAACACTATAAAGACAAATTTTCCCCCTTGATAAATGAATCAAGAGGCATGATTATTGATTTAGATCCAAGTTCTAATTATTAGAAGATGTCCCTCTAGCAGGAGCCCACATGATAAAACTCAAAAAATGCAATTCACATCATGTGCAATCATATCAGCATTTGGCATTCTCTTTTGTCATGGCTATCTTGACTTTTTTCAATATCATGAATAAACGGATAAAGCTTTTCTTAAATCCAATCTGTACATACATTCTCTAGCATGTTGTACCATACATAATTACATATCCACACAACCTTTCAAACTGTCATAGATTCCTTCTATGACCCACCAATAAGAGAAAGTCCAATTTGAAATAGTTTACTCTCTTAGAACATGATCTCAAATAACTAATACAGTCTACAGTGTATATATTTAAGTAAAATGAACTATTTTTATAATTATCTTCCATCAAGTTCGAGATGGATTCATATTTCTATACTTTTAACAGTAAGTTTCACATTTTAAAAAAGAACAAAAATAAGTCCGTGTACAATGTAACTCACATGTGTAATGTAATGCATATGAATTTGGGTGTGTCTAATTGTAATGTTAGTGGTGTTTGTATAGTATTATCCACTGTTGTGGTTGTGATGATCAATGATTAATAATATGACAAGTACAGATTGAGAATGGGCCAATGAGAATGAGATTCCGAATAGAAAACCCATTGCACAGACCACGTGATTTGGAAACTTTTTACAATCTCTATATTCTGCAGCTAGCTAGATTGAATGGCTGAACAGTGTCACGCACTGCACCCTCACATGACCAACGAGGGACGCAAAACAAGAGGAACAAAAACAACACACTAAAGACAAATCCACTTTGATAACCACACTTTTAATCCTAATAATATACCCCTAATAACATGAAAACATTTACCAAATTAAAAAAAAACATTGTATTATTCTAAACAAGGTTACTACATCAATTAATTAACCAAAGTTGGAATAACAAAGCTATATTGGGTAGTGTTAATATTGATTACCTTGGAAATGAGGATATTAATCCCAGCATGCTTGTTATCCCAACCAAACTCATTAATGGTGTCCCCAGCTCTCAAAATGACCTCATTTTTTATAATGTATTCTCTGTACTGACGCCTACGGGAGGCTTTGTGCAACCACGCTGCTGCCCATAGAAGCTCATCCTAAAATTTATCAACATCACTAAAGTCAACTTACAAAAAAAAAAAAGTAATCTCATCAAACGGCAAGTGTTGAATCATGAATGCTTGATGCACTGTACCTGGTAACCATTGACATCACAGTAAAAGGGGCACACTGCACGGCGCAGGCTGTTACTGTATGCACCACGATGCCTGTCAGCAAAGTCGAACACCTGCACCAACGTCCATCATCAACGGTCATTTTCTCGCGATATTTTAACGGAAAACTAAATTAAATGCACACTTAAAAAGACCAAAACAAGCCCTCCAGAAAAGGTAAAAAAGAGACACATCAATTCCCGGTAAAGGAAAAGCCTCTAGCAAACTTTTCAAACTTACCACAAGTGAGTCTCGTTTTTCTTCACT
This sequence comes from Lotus japonicus, assembly GCF_012489685.1. NCBI lineage: Eukaryota > Viridiplantae > Streptophyta > Magnoliopsida > Fabales > Fabaceae > Lotus > Lotus japonicus. The sequence continues at coordinate 82,662,008 of NC_080044.1, read as the reverse complement.
TTTCAACCATACATAGTGAAAAATGTTTTTCGTGAAAAAGGAAAAAAGAGAGAGAGTGATTGAGTGCGACGCACCGTAACGGCTCGTTTGAGGAGCATGGCAGAGTAAGAGGGATCACGTGATCTGAACACGATGGATGCAGCGGCAAGTGCAGCGGCGGTTTCTCCTGCCACGTCAGAACCAGGGTGGGACCCGTCCACCTTGTAAACCGCGCGCGACGTATCCATGTCCTCCGGCCTCTCCCAGCAGTTGTGGTCAGAGTAAGGGTCTCCGACCTGGACGAACACCACGCCGGAGGTTCCTACCTTCGCCGTCGCTTTCAGAAGGTAATCCGTCCCCCACCTCACCGCCTTCAGCGCGTTTCCAAGCTCTGGTCCCATGGTCTTCCCGAAGTCGATCACGCTCCATGACAGCATCGTCGTCGTGAACGCCATCGGAAACCCGAACTTGATGTTGTCTCCGGCGTCGTAGTATCCGCCGGTCAAGTCCACCTGAAAAAACACAAAATAAACGCAATGCAGGTTATAGTAAGTTCATCCCTGCAATTTAGAGGATGAATTTCAGTAACAGAGTGAGTTGCGTGTGTGCGTGCTTACTCCGGCGGCGGCACCGTCGTGCAAAGCGGAGTCGCGGCGCCAGCGGAGGCGCTGATCGGGTGGGAGTCTGCCGGAGCGTTGTCCTTCGAAGAAGAGGATGCTCTTGCGGAGGGCGTCGTGGTAGTCGTGACCTGCGGCGGCGATGGGGCTGAGCAGGAGGAGGAGCATGGCGAGGACGCGAAATGTGGGAAGAGAGAAGAGAGCATTTGGCGCCATGTTTTTGGTTTTTTCCCACTCTACCCCTATGCTGTGCGTGCTGAGAGTGTGAGCAATGAAGGGGGAAAGCAACGAGGTAGTTATATAAACGAAAAAGCACCCTTGGATTCCAGTGAGTTATCCAATTAGCTGACGCCACGTGGTGATAGAGGAATGGTTCGTTTTTCGGAGCCCGATGCAGAGAGAGAATGCTACATGGGTCGGGTCCGGGTTCTGACCCGGTCAAAGTGTATAGGGATAGGAGGAATAATAATGAGGACATGTGTTGGGCACCGCCAATAGGTGGGGAACACGTGGAGTGAGAGTGAAGGAAAGGGATATGTGGGTCCCACTTGGAGGGTGGAGGGCCTGTGCTACTGTGTTTGTAATGGAAAAAGAATGAATGTATGTAGGATGGGAATGGGAGAATGATGGTTTGACTGTATGTATGATGTATGTGTTGAGTTGAGTGAGTATCTAATGAAATCTATCTGCATGGGGAAGGGGGAAGCATGTGAGTCTATGCTGGATTGTTGGGTGGGTTTTACTAATTGCTTTTGCCCGTGAGCATCGGTTGATTTTTAGACCACAAAGGGGGAAAAGTGCTTATTGGTAGTTGGATAGAAAACTCATGTCTTTGTATATCAAAATTTATACTAGCCTACCTTCAACGAAATATTCCATTAGAGGAAAATTTACAAACCTCATGACAAAACAGTTCTCTCTTGTTGGTAGTAGCAATCTGAAAATTTTAAGATAATTTAAATAATAAGCTAGTTGAGTACTTGAGTTGTTTATTAATATTGGGCCACAAAATGTTCAGTATTACCATTTTAGGTTCACATGATATCTTTATGAACTGAAGAGAGAGTTCCAAATGTTTCAAATGTGGAAATGCTAAATTTATTGGGATAACTACTTTCGTGGATGTATGCTTGGAAGATATGTTTTGTTTTTTAAAAGCTCGATGTTTTAAGGGGTGTGTCCGCTCATAAGTGAGAAGCAACTATTATAGTGATTAAATCGGATCGATTTGCATTTAGTTATCCGAATATTGCAATGACGATGATCTGGGATGATTTAATGAGTCGATCATTAACCATTAGAGACAATGAGCAACTTTAAAGGGAAGAGGCAGAGGCAAAGAAGAGTATTTTCACATATTTGATCCAGGCTTGTTGACTTAGATTTTCTTATCTTATACATAAGTCGATCTTCCTATACTTCGCATGAACAATCAACTTGTCTTTATGCATCTTTTACGTGATCTCCTCATCTCCATGATAACCATATATCTACTCAAGCTAGCTCTTTTACCGGATGGGGCATGAGGAAATCCTACAAATATCCTCATGTCGCATCAATTGCATCTATCTATGTATCTTTATTTAACCTAATGTTGCATCTTTATAATGGTGTGAATCTAATAGTCTGTTTTATTATTCATCTATATAACGATTTGTATAAAGAAGGGTTGATTTATATTTTTAGTAAAAGATAATAGGGTTCTCGTCTATGACATGACAACTAGAGAGAAATCCCAACTTTTCAAAACATGTTAGAAAAAATTTAAAATAATTATTTTGGGTGATTGGAATTTATCTCTTCATCGCGAAGAAGTAAATGCTGATGGAGCCTGTAATGAGTAATTATTGTAGTCCTATAATATTCTTTGATCTTAACCCCTTATTTGATTTTAGACCCACCCCCTAGCCCCAAACTCATGCATCTGCCACTGTTAGCAATTAACCATCTTTTTGCGCGATAGGATGGTGATATCCTTCTATGTTTATTATAAAAATTATGAAAGTTTAACTCAGGTCAAAAACTAACTCAAGAGTTGAGAGTTGCTCTACGCCTCTACCCTTGTAAAAGCTATCTATGTCATTTATGTATCTAGCTTGTTTGAAATCTTACAGCTTTTACCGCGATTGTGGAGGTTTCCTTCCATCATGTTCCAAGGGGTTGCAATGGTGTAGCACATAGACTAACTAAGATGGATGCTTCTCAAACACATCAGACTTGGCTCACCCATCCCTATGAGGTTCAGATACTATTACCCATCACACTCAATCAACTTTATTTTTGTCGAAACTAAATGAAAGTTGTTATTTTTGGGAAATGAAAAAGTTGTTATTGGGGAAAAAAAGTGACTGAACCCACCATTCTAGATAATGAACCATTACGGTTGGGCCATTACAGGCCGATAAAAGAATCGTAAACCCAAGTCAAAGCCCTTAATAATGGCGTCGAAGATCATTTTTGTCAAAAAAAAAAAAACATACATGTGAGACCAGTGGCAGTAGAGAAAATTATTCAGGGAGCAAACATACGGTGGCCAGATCAAGTCATTGGACTGTGCTCCGGCGTCGCTGAGATTACAGGGAGGACTCAACCGGTAATTTACTTTGATCATTGATGTCTTCGTTTGGATTACTAGTTTTCTATCATGAATAATGAGCATAACCTGTTCGACGTATGTCCTGAACCAAACCCCATGATTTTCTGCTCCCATTCAATAATTCACCACATTCTTCATCGTTTTTCTTCTTACCCTTTTTCATTTTATGATTTTTCAGCTGGATTTTCGACTTTTATGTTTTCTGCAGCTTCACTCAGAGGAGCAAGACATGTCTTTTCCTGCACATTCAATAGGTCCATTTTTTTCCCACTTAAACAAAGCATTTATTTTATCTGATCATATTTTTTTACTCTATTTGTGTCGTCAGTTCATTTGTTCAGTGATTAGTATTGTCTATATTCTCGCGTGCGAGGTGAGTGGAAGAAAGGAGAAGTCCTTTTGCTTCTAATGCTTGGTTGAATTTAATTTCCTGTTGCTCAACATATTTAGGCTACTCCTGAAGTCCTTTTATTCTTGCTATGCAGAGATAGACTATCCTGGTTATACTGTCTAGTTCAAGATGTTGCAACCATTGCACCAACTCCAACTGCAACTTCATATTTTCAGTCTTTCACCCCTCATAAGTGTATACAGCCAAGAGCTTATGGGACACCGAGGCATCTTTCGAGGGTGTTAGTACGGAGATCAAATATCATAGGAAGACATGGTCTTCTGGGAAACTGGCTAACTGCCAGATACATTAGCAATGCATCAGTTGAACTGAAGACTGGCAACGGTGTTGTCCGATTCTCTCTGGATAAGCATGATGGTGTTAATTCTACTACGAATGGTCCGCCGAAAAAAATAAAAAAGTCTAAAAAGGCTAAAGTTAATGAACTCAGATTCTATCGTTTGAAGGCAAAGAAAAAGATGAATTCTCCAAATCCAGAAGTTAGAATTCGATATAAGCTTGAAAAGGTTGGAATTTCATGGTAATTTGTACTTTGATTCAGCTGCTTGCTTGGTTGTTATTGATGATCTACTTCTGTGATTTTTCTTCCTTCTGGTCTGGGTTCATACTTTTATTATGATTTGATCACTTAGTTCTTCTTCATGTTTCAGTTCTCTATTAAATGTCTGAGTATTGTTCTGATATGTCCTGCATATATGGGCATTGAAATAACCAGAATGTTGCCTCATGTGGATTTGTATTTGAAACACCCCTGTTAAGTTTTCTCTGCCTTTGAAGGGGAAGCTTATGTGAAATTTTATTTTTCATGAAGACATTAATATTAATATTTCTCAGTTACCCTGCTTATTAGACATTAGTATAACATCACAGTATACATAATAGATATTTCTCTGTTTTAACTTGGCTTTGGTATCTTCACCTCAGTTTACAGAAATAATTTAGTGCCTCAAATAGGCTGTATAGAGGCATTCTTCCTTTCTTCTTCAATATTTCCTTTTCTGAAACTTATTAATTTACAGGCCAAGCGAAAGGAAGTATGGTTGATTGAAAAGCTAAGGAAATTTGATATACCAAAACCCCCAGCAGAAACATTTGATCCTGAAATTTTAACTGAGGAGGAGAGACATTACCTGAAGCGCACTGGTGAGAAAAAGAAACACTATGTTCCAGTTGGGAGACGTGGAGTGTTTGGTGGGGTAGTTCTAAACATGCATCTTCACTGGAAGAATCATGAGACTGTAAAGGTTATCTGCAAACCTTGCAAACCGGGGCAAATTCATGAATATGCTGAGGAGCTTGCTCGGCTGAGTAAAGGCATTGTGATTGACACCAAGCCCAATAATATTATCATCTTTTATCGTGGAAAGAACTATGTACAGCCAAAAGTAATGTCTCCTCCAGATACATTATCGAAAGCGAAGGTAACTTTGACTGTGCACTAGTTGTTCATTGGCAAGACATATTATGTGATAAATAATATCGTATTTTTAACTTTTTTAATTGAAATTATCGGGTTTTGGCAAGATCGGAAAAAAACAGAGTTTAGATAGACTAATATGATATTAAAATTGATGTGGTGTATTATGAAGTACTACAAAAACCTAACCAAATAGTCCTATTTATACTATCACTAGAGTCCTAATCCTAATTAAATGTGGAACAAATAACTCCTTAAAGATGTGATAATATCCCTAAGTATAAGATAAGTTTCTAAAAGATAAGATCCCAAAATATAAGTTAGTAAAATTTGTCCTTGAAATACCGTAAAGCAGACAATTTGTCCCAAAATCTAAGTTAGTCTATTATGCATCATTCTCTTCCTCTAAAATATTTCGTAGATGCCATTTTGAAGTCAGTATTCCTTGTTTCTCCCTCTCTATTGGGCACCAGTAGAAATAATGTACTTGATGATTGGCAGTTGTCTAGCACAAGTGCATGGTAATTTGATATATATTCCAAAATATGAGGGTTGACACTTGAGATTATACAAGGATCTAAATCATTCAATTATAAAGAAAGCTATAACAGCAATAGTTGGTCCTTGATGAGCATAAACTTGGAGGATAGGAATTATGTATATCATCATAGTTTTTTTATATTAATCAGGATCATTTCATAATGCTTTTTTTGTTTTATTAAATATTCACTATATTTGACACTATGGTTAGCAATGCAAGTTTACATGCTGCTACAGATTTATGCCTCAACATAGTAAGACTAATATGAATGTCTGGGAGTCTTTGCCTCTCACAGGCCTCATGCATGCCAGTGAGCTTTGTTTCTATTGAGGAGCTGGTCCTCTTTTATTAAGATAGATAAACCTGTATTAGTAAGCACTATGTTTGTTTTCTAAGAAAGTAAAACATCGGTGCTTTGATCGAGGGAATGATTCAATAAAAGTGCTGATTCTTAGTTTTATAGTGGAATATATTTTGCTGAGAGAGCATTGATTCTTTTTCTTTTAGCATAGAGCTTATGTTTTTTAATTATTAAAACTTAAAATTTCCAGGCGATGGAGAAATATAGGTATGAGCAGTCCCTTGAGCATACGAGCCAGTTCATCGAGAGGTTGGAGAAAGAGCTCGAAGAGTATCATCAGCACGTTGCAAAGTTCAAACAAGGGAAAGAGGATACAAAGATGTTAGGATCGGTACATTAGTATCTTATTCACAATTGATATAAGTGATGCTTAATTTAGAACTTAACATGTCATAAGAAAATTCGTTTTCTTGCTTCTTTCTGTCTGTAACAATTTCATGAATTACACAATCTGTGGTGGAATGTCAATCATCACACGGATTCTATTCCAAGATCTTATTCAGTACTTGGGATACCCATGATTGAAGATGGATTGCTCGAATCCATTCCCCGGATTTGCTGAAACAAAGTTTGACAAATGACATGACTTAGTTTGTAAATGATTTCGTATGGCCTTCACGGCGGAATTTTAGATTGTGATATTGCATTTATGGTAGGTGAATGGTGTTACTATCAGTGTTACATTTCATATGGGCATTACCTTCCATGATAAGGCTACCCAATATTTATGGCGAGCTATTTGTCTTTATGCAAGTACAGATGAGAAAGATGATAGCAAGTTCTGAATTCACATTGGTAAATTGACTTGTCATAACTCATTAAGAGGATCTTCCATGTCTCTTGCTCTTTTGTTTGTCCAATGTAGAAATGGCCTTCGGTTATGATTCATACTCAATCACAGATGATAAACAACGAAGTTTTGTAATTATCCCTCATTTCACGGAGTCCCATTGGCCCAGGATCTCTTTACTTTGACAATGACGTTGATGGATGCTGGTGAATTATCTCAAAGCTTTAGAGATTCACACGAAAATGCTTTCTCCATACTTGTCTCCCCTTTATAGTGCCTGACAGGTATATGGACCCATATTTCAGTTCCCATCTTATCTCAAGTGTCTATTATTTGATTGCTTCTACCACAACTATACCATGTATATCTTTTTTTTATTACGTAGAATGTGTGGACAATGGCAACAAAAGGCAACTTCTTAAGTCTGAATAGTTGGTTTAGTGCTTAAATCAGATGTTGGTTTTTGCCCAGAATGCAAAATATCATTAATTACCTACGAAAAGTAAATATGAGAAGTCATAGACCTTTTAACCACCACCACTAATTTCTTTCCTTACCTCTTTCTAGGTTTATCCGTGTGGCCTTCCGGACTCCTGCAACAACAATGTCGTTCCCGCCACCTAGCAAAGTCACAATGGTGGCGGTGGAGCAGATATGTGGAAGGAGTTGGTCCTCCATCGCTACACCTTGTAGCGACGGAGCAAGTTCGCCGCCCACATGTTCATTTTCATTTTCATTCACCCTCACATTTTCATTTCCCATCATCACTATTTGATCCTATGCACCCTAGTCGTCTGCTATAAATTATGTTTAAATTTTTTCGGTGCATGATGATATTTACTTGCTTAGTTAACATAATAACAAATATATGTGTACTGTTAAAAGCCATCTTTGATCCTGTCAAAAAAAAGAAAGAAAGTCAACATCTAAGGCATAACAAATCATGCCAGATTAATCTGATCTACCGTAATTTAATGAGGACACTAAAGCAGTTTTTGTTTTTAATCAAATGCAAATAATGTGTTAAGAAAAACACAAATCGGAGGAGCTCTCACACTCCTTTCTTCTCCTTTTTGGATAAAAAAGAGTCAATTACGCCGTTGAGTCCGTTATTTGGTAAAGATGTTCTTGTCAGATGGATTCGCCTAGAGTGAGGTTTCAAAACACAATTATGAGGTTCTTTGATTATCTTTTTTTTTACTGTTCTAACTACTTTATTTGTAAAGTCAAAGTTGAAGATAAAGCTAACATGTATTAGAGAGTACGCTTCAATACAGCTTTGGGGTATTTTTTATTTATTTAACAATCTAGTATAAATCGCCACTGTCAGTGACGATTCTATTTATTTTATTAATTTTTTTAAAGAATTGCCAATAGAATTGGGACCCGAATAAGATGGCCAATACTCTTCATCTCCAACTAAACTATGTAATGCATATGTTTATCTTTAAATATCGGTTCAAATATTTATGATTAAAGTGCTGCAAAAGTGAGTAATGACACAAAATTGTGTGTGAGTATCAATTGATTAAATACCATTTTAATTACTAATTTAAAAAAAATTAAAAAACGTGTGGGTGATTAAAAAAAACAAAAAGGTAAAAAAGCCAACATAGTTGGTGATTGTTAGAAAAAAACAAAAACAGAAAATAAGAAAACGCCAACATGGTTGGCGATTTATATAAAAAAATGAAAACGCCAATGCTATTGGCGATTCTTTAAAAAAATAAAAAATAAAATAAAAAGAATCGCCACTGTCATTGGCGATTTATACTAGATTGGTAAATAAAAGAAAAAGTACCCCAAAACTGTAATTTTCAAAAAAAACTATACTACTAGGGTACAAAAGCCGAAAGAGAATGCCAAAATCATGTACTAGTTTTTTTCCGAAGAATGTTACATTTTCCTTTCTTTAAACCTCTGTTCTTTAAATTTGGAGCAAAGAGTTGCATGAATGGTGGGCATCTTCTTTCTTTATGTTCCCTTTTTTAGTGCCCTATATAGATTTGAAAAGAAGCACAAACCAAATTTAGAGCATTCATCTCATAACCTCTACCAACTTTAGTTTTTTTTTTTTTTTTCACTTCAACCAACATAGTAATGTTTGAATATCCATTAACACTCATATAAATAGATGTTTGCACACGCTAACTTCTAAATACAAAAATAGTTGAAACTTTGCTTTAAAATTGAGATGAAAATTTGTTCATATTTAATATTTTAACACACCTTAGGGTTGTTTGTGTTGCAATTCCGTTAACATAACGCCACTCAACCCGTGTTCTTCACTTTGGAATGTCAACATCAAATTTGAAGATTAATGTGTATTCAAATATAGTCAGGGTATGTGTTAGTTTTTTATTTAGACTAGCATATTCACCGTCAATAACAGTGACTAATCATTTTGTTGCGAGTATTCACTAAATGTCTAATCCTATGAAATGTGATATATTCTTAAGAGTGACGACAATACCTCATGATTATTTGATGAGGTAAGTAACTACCACATCACACCGGTTTAGTGTTGTTCACATGATTAATACACATCTAATTTCCCATAGCTTAAGACACCAAATGATCACAAGTAAGATTTTATCATTATGAGTCAACATCAATAGATCAGATATTAAATAAATTCAGTAGAAATTAAAATAGGCAGTAGTCAGTTATTTATAAATTCAAAGGGTAATGTGCAATATGTGAACTCTTGTTCACAACTTGCTTAGATTTTGGGCAGACAATAAAGTATGTGGACTGTGATGGTGGGGCAGTTTAACTCCCACAAGGCACACTATAATTGTCCTTAAAACTTGAATGGTGTTTGTGTATGGAAGGGAAGACAAGCCATTAGAAAAGGCACAACAAAGGTTTCACGCATGGGGCATATAGTGGGCAAGTCACAAGTGCAAGAAAATATTATGCCTATGCTATGCACTCCCCTTTCTCCAATTTCTAAACCAACAACCCAAAATCCAAGCTTTATTAGGCTATTGCCCATTGATTCTCTTGTAGTGGTAGTGGAGGCCCCTCACAATAAAATAGTACCTCAACTTCAATTCACCACATTGGGATTTCATTACTATTATTCTACGCAAAGCAAGTCGAATGTTACTTTCGTAGGCGTGAACGTTTGTTGCTTAAAAGAATACATGATCAAGGGTTATCTGAATTTTATAAGTTTAATGTTTGGGCACCTGTAACAAGCGTCATTGATTTTGTCACGGACGGAAAGTGACCATTGATCCGAAAAAGATACATGTACTACTAAAAGTAGATTACTCCAACACTCACTTTTATAATGGATTCTCACTCTTGTAACGATTTCTAACCACCACACTACCGCTACAGAGTAATAAATTTTCTTTTTCTTTTCATCTTATAACAGTTGAAAACCGCCATAAAAATAGGTTTGAGAGCATGTATTCATGCCAAGCTGCAGTTAATGAGTATGATTCTACACTGGCCGCAAATTTGAAGTGGACACAGTGCATGCCCGTGTATGAAAACAATTTTGTTGTCCTCACACTTTCACTCATTGTGTAGAATCTGAGATTAAAAAAATGGAAAATAATGCTAGTACTTAAAAAGGGTAGGAGTATAATTTTTTCTTCTTAAAAATATCATTATTTAATTAAAAAAAGGGACACCCTTGCTTTGCTGCTTTCGTCGCTTCCACTCATTGTCTCCTAAATCATAATTGTTTATTTTTCTTAATAATCATTGTTTATTTTAGAAGTAGAGTCCCCACCGTCCCACCCCATGCCAAATAGCGCTCTTCTTCCTTGCACTGTTTGTTTCTAGGTCTCTCGAACCAAATGAGATATTTACTTTGTTCCTATCGTTTTAAGATTAAAAAGTGAATGGAACTTTTTAATACATACTTAAATTGCCAACATATCACTACAACATTTTGTTTACAGCAGAAAAGAAATTTTATTGAATAATTGAATACGACTCATTAGTTCTTTCAATACGACTCTTCTACATATTATTGTACATAACAATCCTAGCCTCAAATTCTCTATAAATAGAACAATTTCATGTATAGAAATACACAGTAATAAAAAGTCTATATTAGTTTCAAATTTTCCCTTCAAATTATATATCAACAACCATAGTAATAAGACTGATCACTCATTCCATAGCTAGTCAGCGAACTAAAGTTAGTCATATCATTTTAACTGCCTACAAAATTTATCTGTTTGATTTTCAGTTTGAAAGTATTTTAATTCAATAGAAGTTTAAAGACTTTTTTACATGTTGAACATTAAAATGTATAATCACGAATTCTAGTGCCCCAAATAGACTTGCAAACTGAAAAACCAAACGGAAGCGGACACTAACATTATTTTCTCTTGTGCTAGTTTACAAAAGGCAAACCAATTGTGCTAGTTTTCAATTGGCTTAAATGCATTTGGTGCCCCTGATGTTTCAGGTTCGAGCAAATGACACCCTTCATCTATTTTTGTCGACGTTTGTACCCTCGATGAAACAAAATAGTGTAACGAGTACCCCTCCGTCAGTTCAACGTTAAAAAACTAACGGAGGTGATGACGTGGCTTTTTTTTAAAAAAATTTTGGACCAGTTGAAAAAAAGAGTGGGGGAGATTCGAACCTAGGATCTATAAGTGGCAAAACCCACCCCTAACCAGTTGAGCTACACACAGAATTGATATATTAAGCAACACAATTTTATTTATATCATTTAGCCATTTGATGTTAGTTTCCTCTTCTTCATCATCATCAATTTCATATCCTCTTCTCCATACATAGACTCCACAATCTCTCCTCCGTTGACAACCACGTCCAGCCTGCAAGAACGAGATTAGAACCAAGCAACTAAGCTTTGCTAGAAAAAGAACAAGAACGAATACAAAATTATGGAATCCCAATTTTTGGATAAATCAAGCCAAAAGGAACAAGAGCAGAACCAAGCAAAATTGAATCAACTCTCTTCTCATCACAACTCAAAAGAGGGAGAAGCAAAACCCAGAAACACTTTCAATTAAATCTACCCAGATGCAAGCAACTTCAAGCCAAATCCCTTCTAGACCCATGACACAAACAAAGCTTTGAGAGCACACCAATGGATCTCGGAATTTGGCTAGTTGGCATACACAACATTGAGATATCATTTTTGCCATTAACAACAACAGAAACAGAACAGAGAGAGGGAGAGTTCCATTCCCATTCCCATTCCCTCTTTCACAGTTCCCTTCCATTTATTCATTCAGAAAACAGAAAACCAAACCCACTCACTCTCACTCTTCTCACTCACTGCCAGCCCAGAAAGGTACACACACGCACACACCATCTTTGTACCAAAACCCACGCACACACTTTCTGCCTTTCACCTTCCTCTCCCTCTCTCTTGGATCAATTTGGGTTCGCACGATTTGGGTTTCTCAAAATCTGGGTTCGCACGATCTGGTGATGTGGTGCAGTGAGGGTAGAGGGGTTGAGGTTCGATTTGGGTTTTTAAGTGAGGTTCGATTTGTAGTGTAAACCCAGGAAATCAAACCCAGGAAAATGATTTCCAGCTCCATATCGTCGGATTCGGTCGTGGTTGAGGGAGGAGAGGAAGAAGATGAATGTTGGGTTATTTAATTTTGTTTTATTAAGGTGGCAGAAGAGATATAAATTAATTTTTCTTGTAATATATATCAATTATGTATGTAGCTCAACTGGTTAAGTGTGTGTTTTGCTACTAGTCCCAAGTTCGAATCCATTTTACCCCTTTTTCCATTATTGAATTTTGATAATGTTGTTATTATTATCCACATGGCATATAAAAAAAATCAGGAAAAGCCACGTCATCCCCTCCGTTAGTTTTTTAACGTCAAACTGACGGAGGGGTATTCGTTACACTTTTCAGTATCATTGAGGGTACAAACATGGACAAAAATATATGGAGGGCGTCTTTTGCACAAACATGAAACATCAGGGGCAACAAATGCTTTTAAGCCTTTTCAATTCTTATCCTAATCCTAACAACAACTATTCCCTAAACTTAAAATGTGAAGTGGCATTTTGGTCATTAAACCCCAAAGCCTATGGTCATAAAGGTAATTTCCCCCAAAAACTGCTGCCTACATAAACCCATCCTCTCTCTTTCGATCACAGTCACCACAACAAACAAACTGTTAGCAACAACAGAAATGAAGACCCAACGCCTTCACCACCTTATCCTCTGCCTCATCTTCTCCGCCGCGGCATTCTCCAACGCCGTAGATGAAGCCCCCGCCACCGGCACCGACGGCGACGCCGATTTCATCCGCACAAGTTGCAACACCACACTGTACCCAGACGTATGCTACACCTCCCTCTCTCGCTACGCCAATGCAGTCCAACAAAACCCTGGCCAACTCGCTCGCATCGCCATCGCCGTAACCCTCTCAAAGGTCCACCGCACCGCCTCCTACCTCACCAACCTCACGCGCGTGACCGACTACAGCGCAGAAGGCAGCAGTTCCCTCGCCGCACAGGCGCTCCGTGATTGCTTCTCGAACCTCGACGACGCCGTGGACGAAATCCGCGGCTCGCTGAAGCAGATGCGACAGATTGGAGCCGCCGGCGCCGGCGCCGGCACCGGATCGTTCTTGTTCCAGATGAGCAACGTGCAGACGTGGATGAGCGCGGCGCTCACCGACGAGGAGACGTGCACGGACGGGTTCCAGGATGTGGCGGAGTGTCCGGTGAAGGTCGACGTGTGCGATCGCGTGACGAAGGTGAAGAAGTTCACGAGTAATGCGTTGGCGCTTGTGAACCGTTACGCCAACAAGGGAATGCCGTGAAATTGAAACTGTAACTGTAACTGTTTGTAACCGTTGGATTTCATTTTTACTTTTTTACTGTGCAGTGCTGTGTGAAAACGGTGAATGAGAAAGACGGTGAATCCTGTAAATTTCGGTGTTGTTGTAGTAGTTTTGTGGTTAGTGAGAAACATCCAAAAAAGAAAAGTAAAAAAGTGAAAGTGGCTGCAATTTAAAATTGTGACATTTGAATGTGTCCAATTGTGTATGTGTGAGGGTAAACTAGCTTTTGAGTGAGTTTTTAATTTGTTGTGGCCACTTATGATGATTGTTAGTTATGTCAATCTTAAAGGGTGTCTTTAATTAGTAATTGTTACTTATTTACTCATTTTTTTATCAGCACGCCATTCTAGTAGTAGTAAGTTTATATGAGCTAATTAACAGTTTGAAGTTTAAATTAATTAAAGGTTATGTAAGAGCTTCAAATAAATTTTTTTATCAAGGGAATCATTTACTAAAGAATGAAAATTCTAGAGACTTAGTTGAAGTATAATGCGGAACAAAAGAGCAGGTGGAACAAAAAGTTTAAACCTGGCAAATTGACAATAATCATTTGACATATGCAAATTTTAGCTGTCGGTTAATAATGTCTAAAGTTATTTTTATATTCTCATAATGTCTAAAGTTATTGATTACATTCTAGAAATCAATTTCCCTAGTTATTTTTGGGAAAATACACAACATTAGATGAGTAACAATTTGAAATCGACAAAAAACACATATGTCAATTGAATGTCAATATTATCAGGGTTCAAATTTCTACGACCCTATAATTAAACATGGGTTGAGTAAGCAGTATAACTCGTGAGTTAATAGTATTTTCATGCCTTGTGAAAGGAACTACTACACCTAGCTATTCATGATTCGGACAAACTTGGGATTAATCACATGATTACATAAATACATCAACTTCACTTCACTTAAAAGGATATCAACGAAGCAGAGTAACATGGAATTGTCACGAGGTTGAACAAGTGAATTTGTCAATATATGTGCCCAGGTGAATATTTTACTTTGCATATTAGATAAGAATTGCAACCACACAATTATATTACTCTTGTAATTATCATTGTCGCAAGGATATTTTCTTCAATCATGAAATGGAATAATTAACATGATTCCATCCGCTAGTGACCTGATCTTAAGGGTCCACAGCTATCTTTATCAACCATTTTTCATAGAACTCGAGGACCATGATTGATCTCCATTGATTATGTTCCCATGCATGAATATCTCTCTTTATCTTTCAATAATGATGCATGTACAAAGTAAAAATTTCCAGTCCTTCTTTTAATCCTATAAAATTAGAGAAGACAATGCATGAAGATATGAATGAGACATGTCACTTGTAGTTGTAACTTTTTTGTTTGAGGAGAAGAAATCGCGGTCTAATCAACTTATAAAAATAATCCAATAGACTCTACCACACTATACTATGGATTGGATAAGGCGTGCCAGAGGAAAGGAGGATTGGCGAGCATGGATGAAGATGCAGTTCATTCTCATGCCTTGAATTTAACGTCTTGAGGGCACGTGGATTGGACAAGACACCATCCCTAATTAAGCCGACGTCCCTAATCAAGGGAATGTATAGGGTACAAGGCGAGACCCTCAGGCCCGCTAAGGCGAATTGCCTATGTATGGGTCAGACCATATATAAGGTCTATGTAACAATTATAAGGCTTATGATCGATTTAATAGACCTAGAATTATGGTTTAGCCCGACTATAAAAGTCTAAACTTAAGTAGGCTTAATAAGATAGTTCTCTTCTTGACTGAAAACAACTACACGGACCCTTGATCCTTATATCCTTATATATGAGAACATATTAAGATGGAGAAAATATAATGTGATTCCCGAGTCATCACATTGCGATAACCCGATAGCATGCAATCCCTCAGAAGCCCAACAAGTGCACACACGTGCTTGAGGGGTTGTGACCTCCTGAGTTATCACACTACAATGACAGCATGAGCAGGACTTGACCAATTAATGAACATATTCGAAGATTCCCTCCCCTCAAAACCCCATCCACTAGAGACATGCATAATATATAGAACCTAAATGGTTTGGGACAAAAAACAACACTTTCTAAATGGTTTTTAGCCGCCGCTAATGTTTGCGGCATTTCAAATCCACTATTAAAATTTGTGTCGAAAAATATACCTATAAAAACCGTACATCCATTTCTCTAGTTTCATGCATGCATTTTTCACTGCTTTGTTACATGTGGACTAAATTCAAAGCACAACATTCTCATAAGCTACACTCTTCTCACAAAAATTGATTATAGCATTTTCGACGGCAAAATCAAACATGCTATAAAAGTCATCTTACATTAGATCTCAAAATGTGAACATTTTCATTAAAGATCGAAATGTGATTAATGTCTGTAAAGTTAATTGGCAGCCGCATTAGCCGTAGCATCTCTCAACCGGATAAATAGCTATGAGAGTGACAGAAGTAGAAGAGGTTGAGAATTGTTTGGCTAATTTAATGTAGAATTTTGGAATTGAGCTAGGGGACAGGAGCATCCCGTGAAATGAAAAAGACTAGAAATTAAGTAGGTACTGAGTGAGTGTACGACAAAGAGTTTGGATTCATCTCTAACCAATTTTGCATAAAAGCCACATACAGAAAACAACACTTTTTATGACTATCATTGTGGACAGCTTGCTAATGGGTTCACGAGAGGGATTAGTTGTGTGCTTCTTTTAATCTAATATTTTTTTCTAACATCTTGGAAAAGTTCATCTAATCTAATCTAATAAGTATATATGTATCGACCTTTTTTATTTTTTATGGTCCCCAAATAAAAACCATGTTGCTCCATGGATGTGTAAGAACTATTTATAATGTTAAACTTCAGTCAATGTAGTTTCTAATGAGAATGTTGTGTACCTTACTACACTTACTTATATCAATTTAACAGAAATCTGAATTAACTCTTCAATATTAATAATTGAAGGGAAACATTCGGAATTAGCTTTTGGAGTGAGATTTTTTTTTTTTGGTTTGCTCTCAGTAAAAACAATTTCATTCACAAGATTCCAAACCTATATCTCATACAAGAGAAATTAAATATGTAACCAACCAATAATCAAGAAAACTTAATACAAGTAATTCTTTAGCAATATTTATTTGTCTCCTTTTGTTCTTTTTTAAATCCCATTTTTATTATATTGTGGCGCAATTTTCTCAAATGTATAGTTCTGCTTCCCCAATCCAAACACAAGTAGAATTACAAGGAATAAATCATGGATGATGTTGGGAATATTATTTTATTTCAAATCTCTAAAAAATTCAAATTTTTAAAGAGAATCACACAATAATGAGGTAAATAACTGAACTCCTTAAACATCAAATCCAGAGTTTAATCTCTAATACTCCTTTGCGTCCGCATCCTAAAGGAGGCCAATCAAGTGTCTCACTATTTGGCTAATATGACCCATGACTTTGAGCTTGATATTCGTACTTTGGAGGCTCCTCCGCCTAGCTGCAGGAATTTGTTTTTTTTTTTTTTTTTTTTTATGATTGAGGGATGTCTTTCCCTAAATTTGTCCTAGTTTGCATTTTGGGCCTTAGGCCCAACAATAACAAAATTTTTCCATTTTTCAACAGTTCATGCTATCATACAAAATATTAGTCTACTTATTGAAAGTCCATACACTTTCAATCCCTGAAACTACGTCGTTTACCTATTATCTGCTTCTTCTACCCTCACGCGACCACTCCAGCTACATGGTCGCACAGTGTTTTTCATCTTTCCGACTGAAAGACAATCCACGCGAGTGTGGTGACCCGAGGTTCAATCTAACTTGTGAGCTCAACCAGTTGCCTCGTAGGACCCAAGTCGCGTGCAACCGGGTTCCTGAATCATTGGCGAGGGCAAAGGGCTCGCCGGATCCATAAGCCCACAAGATATCACATCAATTCTAAAGTATGAAGACGAAGTGTGTCTTTTAAGGAAAATTTTGCTGGACAGTCTCTTAGAGATTTCCCTGTCTACACAAAACACTGAGTTTAAAGTATAAAGACACAACGTATCTTAAAAAAAAACATTTATTTCATCATCTTGAAGGAACGTCAACGTGAACAACATACAATTTTTTTTGAATAGAAATATTACATGACCTTCACACAATTACACACCGAAAAAAAATAACTGAAATACATGACAAATGACATCCACAACTATGTAGCGTGCGTTCTGAACAAAATTGAACTGAAGGTATGCAAATCATCATCGCTACATTTATGATCAATCCACAGAAGCTAGCATGCTGCAACTAGCACTGAGCGAGCTAGATGAACACGATCACCTGTTTGAAGTATGAAGCAAACACGTAGATAACGGTATAATATGTTTTAGTCTCCCCAGCCATATTCTTTGCATGCAGTAGGATGTGGTACAATGAGCTGAATAAAGACGGATAAACATATCCAACTATTACATCTACAAACACCAGTTGTTCATTGTCCTGAAATAGCATAATTAATATATCATCAATAACTTAATTAATATATATTAGTGACAAAACATATTCACTAATGAATTAATTAACCTTATTTTTGTTGTGGTCATCAACAGCAAAGCGAGCAAGGTAATCCAGGCTCATGCCATTATCATCATTGGAAGAATTTTTCAAGACAAATCCATCCAAACCACCTGCGGCATGGAATTGTTCCAAATCAGTGATGATAGGTCCGAGGAGCTTGAACTCCACCAGCTTCTTGATGTGGTCCAACCCCTCAAAGATCTCAGCTTCATAGTAATTTGCCTTCTCACCATCTTTTGCCTCCAAAATAACGCGGTACTCAACTCCTGCAACCACCTTACTATATGCATGTATCGCCCTTACAAGCACTAGAGCTGCCTTCTGAAAAAGCAAGCATCGGTTATCGATCAATTAAAACAAAATCCTAATGTCAGATCGAGAGAGAGAGGGAGACACAAAGATAGAATTTGAATTAAATTAAGCTACTAGCTAGCAATTAACCTCTTTTTCATTGTGTTCATCAACAGCAAAGCGAGCAAGAATCTCGATCTCAATGCTGTTCGTGACTGGTACCCAACCACCTGGTGCATCTGCCATTTCTCTACTCTTTTCTTCTTAGTTTTCTTTTTAGTTCTTCTTCTTCAGTGGGATAAATTTCTCCTATCATGCAACATTACTTTATAGTTGCAAGTAATGAGTTTACTTTTCAAGTCTTCATCCACAATTACATGTGGTCTCCTATATAATATATAAAATAATAATACAAATAAAAAAAGACCAAGACCAAGACCAATAATTAAATTACACGTAATTAAATGAAAAGTATAAAATATATTAATAATTATTTATTTCCGAGTCAACTAACATGTCATTTTCTCTCTCCCTTCTTTCAACATTGGTTTTGGAACAATCTTATGTTCACACCTCATCTTCCTCACCTTAGAAGTGAGAGGTGTGAATTAATCATAAACTCATTGATCTTACCGTCTTGGTCTTTTTTTATTCTCTATGGGACATTGAAAGAATTAATGAAAAGAATAAAAAGTGGGTGTAAAACTCATCTTAAGGGAGGCCAATCAACTTTGAGCATGATATTCTTGCATTTTGGGCCTGAGGCCCAACCACAACAAAATTCAAAGCCCATACAGTTTCAATCCCTGAAACTACCTATTATCTGCTTCTTCTACTCCAGCTACATGGCCGCACCGTGTTCTTCATCACAACACCATGTCCCTGTTTCTCAAAGCACTGCCTCTCATGGCTCTTCGTCCCAGACCCTCCTTCTTCTTTCTCTGCAGAGCAATTCCAAGGGAACTTTCCACAACCAGAACATTTTCTTCTGTTTCTGCTTCAATTCAACCATCACCAACTTCTGCTAAACCCTTCAACGAATCTCTTCAATGGGTTTCCAGAACTTCTTACTGCGGTGAACTGTCTTTCAACCATGTCGGTAAACAGGTCCGCCTTTGTGGCTGGGTTGCACTTCACAGGGTCCATGGTGGTCTCACGTTTCTCAATCTCAGAGACCATACTGGCATTGTTCAGGTACTAATGCTGCTTCTGTTATCTAAACCTTTTGCTCTTCTTTTCTTTTCATGCATACTATTTATTTGTATATTCTATTTATTTCAGGTTACAACTCTTCCTGATGAATTTCCAGATGCTCATTCTGCTATCAATGACCTCAGGCTTGAGTATGTGGTTGCCATCGAAGGTGTAGTCAGGTCTAGGCCAAGTGACTCAGTTAATAAGAAGATGAAGACGGGCTTCATCGAGGTATATGTATCATTAATCAAGGGGAATTTGGATTCACAACAGTTTGGTTCTTCTGCATTTCTAGTTTATATTTGGTTGTTAATAATATCAAGATTGTTTGAATTTTTATTTATTTATTTACTGTTTTCTTCTTATCTACCTAAATTTATATGTAAATTTGTGTGACAGGTTGCTGCAAATACAGTTCTAGTGTTAAACTCTGTAAATTCAAAATTGCCCTTCTTAGTTACTACATCAGATGATGCTAAAGAATCTCCTAAAGAGGAAATCCGATTGAGGTAATGGCCATCAAGTTGATTTTGATGTTGATTGGTTTGTCATACAAGTGCGCTCATTATGATTCAAAATCTCGCTATTTTACTTGTCATTTTGTTGGCAAACTAGACTTCTTTGCTTTGATTTGCTAAAGTTACATTATTGGATCATTTGATTTTATCTGATCTTAGGTTTCGTTGATTGATCCTATTAATGCTGCCATCTGTGTTTACATGTTAAAGAGTCATTTATTTTGTGAATTTCCTTTCTGACGTACGTCACGTACCCTAAGTTTTTATGGAAAAGAGATATTTTAGTGGATGGCCTATTATATTTTTAAATAGTACTCGTTATTTGTATTATGCAAGTTTATGGGGGATCCATTGCTTTCGGTTACTTGTTTACAGGTATCGATATCTTGATCTAAGGAGGCTGGAAATGCAGTCCTACATATTGCTGCGGCATGAAGTGGTTAAACTCATTCGAAGATATCTAGAAGACATGCATGGTTTTGTGGAGGTAATATCCTGTGAGTTCATCATCGAGTTATTTTCTCTTCATTAAGTAGCTGTTTCTCTTCACTCCTCTCTTACTTCACTTTGGTTGTTGGTATTTGGTGTCCTGTGTTGATCTTTACCTTTTCTTGGTCATAAGGTAGATAGAAACTCCAATACTGTCAAGATCCACACCTGAAGGTGCCCGGGATTATTTAGTTCCATCAAGAATCCAGGTATTTAGATCTGTTTGCCTCTTGCTCTTGCTTGTGGTTATTATTTTTAGCTTTTGTTTCTCAAGATTGTAGCTAAGTGGCTATGATCTGTATATATCTCAGAAAATATTTTCTGTTGCTATTTCTTGTTTAAAGTTTTAATTACAAAAATAAAATGTCATCTCGTTTTTACTTTTTCTTGTTTTCAAAGTTTTGTATAGAAAATAATGAAAACAATTTTTTATTATTTTCCTGTATAAAATTTTAAAAATTGGATACAAAGTCAAAATAAGGCGGCATTTTTGTAATTAGAATTGGAAACAGGAAATAGAGAAAGATAATGGAATTGCTAACCAAGCAGGCCCTAAGTCACTCTCTGTCTCTCTTCTTATTGTTTATGTGAGGTCATTTTTTCTCTTGTTGATTCACTATCATATGAATTATGAAGCCAGGAACGTTCTATGCCTTGCCTCAAAGTCCTCAGCTATTTAAACAAATGCTGATGGTATCTGGTTTTGATAAATATTATCAAATAGCAAGGTAATATTTTCTTTTTATGTTTGAGTCTCTATTTTTATTGTGACTCTTCTGCTATGGAGGATTTGTTATTGTTCTCCATGCAATATTTTTCCCTTTCTCGCTCTACTATTTTTTCCCCTAAGAAAATGCATTTGGTTGGAGTGAACTTACATGCACTAAGAATATAATGTTCTTTTTTTTGTTAGCTAACCAACCTTAAGAGAAATTATTGTGACGCATTCCTTTTCTGTCGGACAAAATGCAATTCACTTTTTGCCAGATGTTTTCGAGATGAAGATTTAAGAGCTGATAGACAACCTGAGTTCACCCAACTAGATATGGAATTGGCTTTTACTCCTTTAGAGGATATGTTGACTCTTAATGAAGAATTGATGAGAAAGGTTAGTTTTTCTTTTCATCAAACGTATCTAACAGATATAAAAAAATGCATTTTCCAATTATTTTGAAGCAGTAATGTAAGCATATATCGAGCTGAAAACTTAGAATTGAGGAATATGGTATAAATAGATGGGAACTTCGTATAGGCTTTGTTTGGGAGTTTTTAGGTGAGGGGAGGGCAAGAGAGGGGGAAATGGGGGGTAAGCCCGTCCCTTTGTTTGGAAATTCCCAGTTCTCCAAATCTTCCAATTTGGGGAAACTAAAAATACAACTAAAAGAGGGTTTTGGAGGAAGTTTTCAAAAACACCCGAAACCCTTCCCGTCCTTTTTAAAATCTCCCAAATAAAGAGAGGGCTTCTCATAAGCCTCCCCCCCTTCCCTCCCCTCCCCTCCAAAACTCACATCACAAACACACCCTTAGTGATTTGAAATGTCAAAGCATTGTTGAAGATTTAGAATCAGGTTATCAACTGAGAATGGAGCATAACTAAAGAAGGACTTTAGTGGAAAACGCACATCAGTATTGTTCAAGTACACATTAATCCTATTAAGAAATCCTGAAAGAAGACTTTGGGTCATGTAGCTAATTTGTGGGTGATTGAGGGCAGTTTACTGTGCTGTGAGAGTTTACACAATTGGAAGACTGTCTGTGGGGCAAATATATTTTGTGGCTAATATGAAGCTGTTCATTTCCCAGATTAAAATATTTGCTCATTACTTGGTGTGATTAAGAAGTATTTCTTGCAGGTTTTTCGTGAAGTTAAAGGCGTGGAATTACCAAATCCTTTTCCCAGGCTGACATATGCTGAAGCAATGAATAGATATGGTTCAGACCGGCCAGATACTAGATTTGAACTTGAGTTAAAAGATGTAATGATCTTTCTTTCACCTCGTCCATAGCACTAGTGGTTTCTAGCATATGATGGATTTCAATGATCTTCTCTTGTGTTCATATGTGTATGATAGTTTTTGAAAATAATTGTCATTCTGTACTTTAGTTTGTATTTCAGTAACTCAGCTATATTTGCTTTAGCAATCTTGCTGAAATATAAATTTCACTGGGCTGCAGGTATCTGACATTTTCTCAGGGTCTTCCTTCAAGGTTTTCTCTGATACCTTGGAGAGTGGGGGAGTTATTAAAGTGATATGTGTACCTTCTGGTGCAAAAACGTACTCAAATTCAGCTCTTAAGAAAGGTGATATTTACAATGAAGCAATCAAATCTGGCGCAAAGGGTTTACCTTTTCTTAAGATCTTGGAGAATGGTAAAGGATGAATTTGGTACTGATATTTATCTTATGATATTCAGAGACATATTGTTATCTTCCATTGTTTTTTGTGTGAACCTTTGATTGTAGGGGATATTGAGGGAATTGCTGCTTTAGTATCAAGTATGGATCCTACAACTAGAAAGGATTTCATAGAGCGATGCTCTGCAGGACCAAGTGATCTTATCCTATTTGCTGTTGGTCATCAGGCATCTGTAAACAAAACTCTAGACCGTCTTAGAGTTTATGTGGCACATAAGCTAGGTTTGATTGACCATGTAAGTTGGTGATCAGGTTTGACTTTCCAGGCAAAAATAAATGCTCTCTTTCTCCAATCTCCACCATTTCTCTAATATTATTTTCTTTTGTTTTTTAGGGCAGACATTCAATTTTGTGGATCACTGATTTTCCAATGTTTGAGTGGAATGATTTAGAGCAGAGGTTTGAGGTCCGTTTTTCTTCAATAGCATCCATCAATGTGTTTCTTAATGTTATAACATGTCTAGTTATTAAATTTTCTGATTGTCCTTTGACTCCTTTCTCATTGGTGTTATCTTCACTTTTGTTCTCTCGTTTCCATGGACTTTTACGTCTTTCTGTAAATTGGCAAATTCCCTTTCTTCAAGCCCTGAATAAAATATCTATGGCCCTAAATACTATTCAATACAATCCTTTGAGAAGGGTCCAGGGATGGAGCCTGAGATTTTGATCTTGAATTAATAAGAGTTGTCCTAGTAATTTGTTTGGTTATAATAAATCATATTCTGTATCTTCATTAATATTTGGTCTAGTGCAGGCTCTTCATCATCCCTTCACTGCACCAAATCCCGAAGACATGAATGACCTTGCATCTGCTCGTGCATTGGCTTATGACATGGTTTACAATGGGGTTGAGGTAATTGGTATTCATTTTACTTACGACTCTATAAGCTGTGAGCCTGGTGATTTTGCCCCTGAATGGCTGTATTAATAACTCATGATATTTACTTAGTTCATGTGTTATGTCAGATTGGTGGGGGAAGTCTGAGAATTCATAAACGTGGCATACAACAAAAGGTTTTGGAGATTGTTGGCATCTCAATGGAGCAGGTTAGTCTAAATAACTACAACTCCATTCCTATGATTATATATCTTTTTCATTTATTTTATATATTTCCATATATACAAAACTTTTCAATGTTGGCCACACAAATTTAGACTAGAAATATGTATGCTTATATTTGATATGCATTTGAAGGCATTAGAGGCTTTCAATGAACTGAATTGTGCATTATAAATTCTTCAGGCTGAAGCGAAGTTCGGCTATCTTCTTGATGCGCTTGACATGGGGGCTCCACCACATGGTATGCAGGTTTTTACATGTTATAAACTACTTTATAGCCCTAACCCTCCCATTCCTGAGAACAAACTGAAAATTATCTTGCTAAAATAGTTTTGGTCTGTGTACAAACCATCTGGGAAAAGGCAATTTCGTCCATTTTTCTTTTTGTAAGTAATGTTGATTAATAGCAGCATGGTAACTGTGTTGGAGAAAATAGAGAATAACGTGAAAGAGTAGAGAGAGAGATTGAGGGAAAATATATTATTGACTTAATTAAAACTGAAAGCAATACATGTCTTATATAAAAGACCTAACTTACTAGAAGATAACTAAAAGATAACTTCTTATCATAATAACTAAATCAGTTATTATCTTTTATTCTAGCCTCTATCTAATAGCACTATATCACTATCTATTAGCTAGATTTAATATTTGAATTAATATCCACAATACTCCCCCTTAATTCAAATACCCAAGAGATACTACACCTATCTCTTTCCTTAAGATCACAAATCTTTCAGTCTTCAAAGGCTTGGTGAAGATATCTGCCTTCTGCTCATCAGTGGGGCAGTACACCAGCTCCAGCTTCCCTCCATTCACCTGTTCACGCAGAAAGTGAAATCTGACTTCAATGTGCTTACTTCTTCCATGAGAAATTGGATTTTTAGCAAGACTAATCGCCGAGATGTTGTCAACCATCAACTCTATTGGCTTCTTAGTCACAAAACCCATTTCTTTTAACAGTTCTTCAAGCCAAACAGCCTAGCAGGCAGCAAAGGACCCTGCTATGTATTCAGCTTCACATGAGGAAAGAGCTATGACAGGTTGCTTCTTTGAGGTCCAAGAGATTGGAGCTCCATGCAGCTGAAACAAGTACCCAGAAGTACTTTTCCTGTCATCCAAGTCGCCACTATAGTCAGAATCTGTGTAGCCAACCAGTTCCAGCTCCTTTCCAAGCTTCTTCTGCCTTGGAAACAATATTCTATAATCTGTAGTACCCTGCAGATACCGCAAAATTCTTTTGGCAGCAGCCAAATGTGATTTCTTAGGTGCACACATGAACTTGCTGATGAGTCCCACACCATAGGAAATATCAGGCCTTGAGTTGCACAAAAATCTGAGTGAACCAACAAGTTGCTTGTACAGAGAAATATCAGGCCTTGAGTTGCACAAAAATCTGAGTGAACCAACAAGTTGCTTGTACAGAGATGCATCAACATCCCCTTCATCATCCCTCCTCAACTTGATATTCACTTCAGATGGAGTTGTTACTGGATGACAATTCCCCATGTTGAACCTCTTCAGTATGTCTTTGATGTACTTCTGCTGGTACATGAAAATTCCTGCTGCAGTATACTCGAATTGCATGCCCAGGAAGTAACTCAGCTTTCCTAAATCTGACATCTCAAATTCAGACTTCAGAATTTGCTTCAGCTCATCAAGTTCTTTAGGATCTGACCCAGTTATCAACAAATCATCTACATATAGGCAGATGAGTAGCAAACCAGTGTCTCCATGACTCTTTCTAACATATACACCATACTCCACAGAGCACCTATGAAACTTGAGCTGAAGGAGGAAACCATCAATTCTCTTATTCCATGCTCGTGGGGCCTGCTTCAAGCCATATAAGGCTTTGCTGAGCTTGAAAATCATGTTCTCTTTTCCTTGTATCTCAAATCCAGGAGGCTGACTCACATAAACCTCTTCTTCCAAAGGTCCATTCAGAAATGCAGATTTCACATCAAGCTGAAAAATAGGCCAGTTTCTCGCACTAGCAATGGAAACCACTAGTCTTATGGTTTCTATCCTTGCCACAGGTGCGAAAACCTCAGAATAATCCAGCCCAGGTTTTTGTAGAAAACCTCTAGCCACAAGCCTTGCCTTGTGCCTAGCAATAGAACCATCAGGATTTAACTTCTGTTTGAACACCCATTTAACCCCAATTTTGTGCTTATTTGGAGGTAAATGGACCAGAGACCAGGTCTGATTTTTCTCAATTGCTTTCAACTCATCAATCATAGCAGCCTTCCAAACTGGTTTCGCAAGAGCTTCCTCCACATGCAATGGCTCAGCGTCAGCCATCAAAGCAAAGTGAATCAGATCGCCTTCATCATTAACTGCATGGTCAGGGACTGTCTGATACTCACTATATCTTTCAGGCCTATTCCTCTGCCTTTGAGGTCTTGGAACATGGTCTGCAGAACCATCTGAATCAGCCTGATCATCATGTGGTAAAGCCTCAGAATTAGTTTGGTGGACATGTGATAAAGGTGCAGAATTACTGTTCTCACCCAGAACATCAAGTCCAAATCTTCTAAGACTGCTTCTGTTCTCCTTCCAGTCCCAGTGCTCTTTCTCAAGCACCATGACATCTCTGCTGAAAGTCATCTTCTTTCTTGTTGGATCATACAGCTTGTACGCACCAGTTGGATGATATCCAACTAAGATCATTGCTTCACTCTTGTCTTGTAGCTTGCTTCTCCTTTGATCTGGAACGTGCTGATAACAAAGTGAACCAAAAATCCTCAAATGACTAACCTTGGGTTTACTTCCAGTCCAGATTTCCTCAGGAACCTGTTCTGGAAGCCTCTTTGTTGGACATCTGTTAAGAATATAAGCAGCTACTGCCACTGCTTCTCCCCAAAAACTTTGAGGCAGAAATTTCTCCTTCAGCATGCTCCTTGTCATGTTGAGGATGATTCTGTTTCTTCTCTCTGCTAGACCATTGTGTTGTGGGGTATAAGGGGCTGTAACTTCATGTTGCACACCACATTTCAAACAAAAATCAGCGAACTCCTTGGAAGTGTACTCTCCTCCTCCATCAGTTCTGAGTGTTTTAAGAAGCTTCCCACTTTGCCTTTCAACTGCAGCTTTAAAGTTCACAAATGTTGAGAATGCTTCACTCTTCTGCTTGATAAGATATACCCACAACATCCTGCTGTACTCATCAACAAAACTCATGAAATACTTGTTTCCTCCTAATGAAGGAACCTCAAATGGCCCACACAGATCAGAATGCACAACTTCTAGAATGTCTTTAGCTCTCATTCCTAGTTGTGACTGAAAAGAATTTCTGGTTTGTTTCCCAGCCATACAAACCTCACAAACTTTCTCAGGCAATGCAGTAACAGGCAAACCGGACACCATGTGTTTGGCACCTAACTGATGCAAACTTTTAAAGTTCAAGTGACCATACCTGGAGTGCCAAGTCCAACATTCTTCTTCAGGTTCTTGTGCAGCAAAACATTTAATTTCAGCAGCTTTCATATTGACCTGAAAGGTTTTGTTCTTTGTGAGATTAGCATTCAGAACTAGCCTTTCCTCAGGATCATACAGATGAAGCTTCCTATTCTTCGTGTCAAAGTTGTACCCTTTCTCCACTAGCTGACCAATACTCATCAAATTGCACTTTAACTCTGGAACATAGAAAACATCTTTGATAACCGCAGTCTTACCATTCTTCCTTGGAATGACTACATCTCCTTTCCCTTTTATCTGAAGTGTCCTGTTATCAGCAAATTTTACTCTGCCAGTCCTCGTCTTGTCCAGATCTACCAACCATTCATTGTGGCTGGTCATGTGATTGGAACAGCCTGAGTCTAGGTACCATATCTCATCAGTTTCAGCACTCACTGTTGAATTCATTGTTGTGACCATTAGCATTATAGGATCTTCATCAGAATCTTCCCTTGTTGCATAAGCTTCCTTGTCTGCATTCTTCTGCTGTTTTGGTTTGCCAGCGCGACACTCATAGGAGTAGTGTCCCATCTTGTGACACTTGTAGCATTCAACATTCTTCTTATCAGTCTTCCTCTGATTGCCACCATTCTTTGCAGATTCACCTCTCCTTTTGGACGATTCTGGCTTGTCAGAATTATCTTGAGACCACTTTGACTTGTTGTCGGACTTTCCTTTGCCTGTCCACTTCTTCTTTTTGCCATCATGATTGTCCAGACCAACCTTCAAAGCTTGTTCTGCAACTTTCACAGAATTACGATCAGCAAGGCGCATCTCATGTGCTTCCAATGAACTCTGCAACTCTTCTATCTTCATGCTGTCCACATCTTTAGATTCCTCAATTGCCACTACGATGTAGTCAAATTTGGGAGCCAAGGACCTCATGATTTTCTCTATCACCATCACATCAGTGATCTTTTCCCCACAGCCCTTCATTAAATTGACAGTGGTTAGGATCTTGGTGAAGTATTCACCAACCTTTTCATTCTCCTCCATCTGAAGACCTTCATACTGTCTTCGAAGAGTTTGCAACTTTACCTTCTTTACCTTGTCACTGCCACTATGAACTTTCTGTATAATGTCCCACATCTCCTTTGCTGAAGATGCATTTGCTATTTTCTCAAAATGCGTATCATCAACGCATTGATGAATGAGAAACATCGCCTTACAATCCTTCTTCTTCATCTCGTTATGAAGAGTCTTCTGTTCTTCAGTCATGTCTTGGGTCAGTGGTTGAAACCCATTCTCTATAACATCAAGAACATCTTGAAACCCAAATAGAACTTTCATCTGAGAATTCCATCGATCCCAATTCTTATCAGTTAGAACTGGGAGATTTACTCCCGGCAGATTGTTACTTGCCATCGTGAGGGTTTCGGTTTCTTGATCAAAATCGAGATTCACAGCGTGTAGGGGAGGAACCTCTGAAACTCGCAGCTTCCACTAAGTTCAGAATCGCAGAATTACAATTCTGATGAAGGACGAGACTCGCAGAATCGCACTTCAACAAAACCGAGCCAAACAGATTTGAAACACACAGTTTCACAGCAACCCTAAACCACCAAACCTATCACAGGCCTCGAAACTCGCAGCTTCGATCAGAGGTTGTGTTTGGCACCGTTTAAACAAGATTGAAACACGCAGCTTCAATCTTCACGACCCGCAGGTCCAAGAATCGGAACGTGCTCTAGATACCAAGTTGTTGGAGAAAATAGAGAATAACGTGAAAGAGTAGAGAGAGAGATTGAGGGAAAATATATTATTGACTTAATTAAAACTGAAAGCAATACATGTCTTATATAAAAGACCTAACTTACTAGAAGATAACTAAAAGATAACTTCTTATCATAATAACTAAATCAGTTATTATCTTTTATTCTAGCCTCTATCTAATAGCACTATATCACTATCTATTAGCTAGATTTAATATTTGAATTAATATCCACAATAAACTGCAGTTTAGACAGACAATGCATTTCTTTTGCATTGCTTTCATTGCTCTGTTTGACAGTTTGAGGATAAGGTTGAATATGAAGAACACCTACGAGAACCAAATTTGCACGGGTTCTTGATATTAGGAATTGCACCATAGAGAAATATAATAGGAACACAATCACTAACATGAAAAACTCCAAAACTTACGGCCGTTGTGTATATGAACAAGCATAGAATAACACTGTGAAAACTTTTATAACACAGACTTCTCTTTCAGCCATCCTACCACCTCAGTACACCCACGCGCTCCAAAGCAAATTTCTAAACTACCATCTCACAACACTAACACAAGAGTATAAGAGAAAGAACAAAGCTAGATATAAAGCTTAAAGTGTTTCTTACTGGTGCTACATATAATCTGGGATGAAGAAACTGAATTGAGGAGCTCGCAATTAATAAGAGTGTTTTGTGTGATGTATCATAAATTCGTCATTGCTGCACATAGTTATTGATAATCGTCTATCAAATGCAGGAGGCATAGCTTATGGGGTGGACAGGTTGGTTATGTTGTTAGCCGGGGTTCATTCCATCAGGGATGTCATTGCTTTCCCAAAAACAACAACTGCACAGTGTGCCCTTACAAGATCACCATCTGAGGTGGATCCCCAGCAGCTGAAGGATCTTTCAATCACAAACGTAGATTGATATTCAACTCTTCATATCTGTGGAGCTCCACACCCATTTTTGTACCAAGCTAAGGAATAATTTATGTAATCCAGAAAGAGGAGCTTCGATTAAATCAGTATCTACTTTTAAGGAGGGATACCATGTAAACTCACTTGGTTGTGTGTTATTAATCACATTTTTTGGGCCAAACAAAAATATAGGAGATTGATTATATGAAGTATAATTGGACATGGTTACAATTTTCTGATGCTATTATGCACCGGAGGAGAGAGTAGAGAGAGATAGAGAGGCCTGTATGGTGTGTTGCTGAATGAAAATGCTTAAACTATCTTGTATCATACCATGAAAGAAGCTCATCAACAAGTGACTACATCAAGTTCTCTGCACCTTCTTTCATGCAAATGCTTTTCATTTCCAAAGGCTATGATTGTTTAATGATTTTTATGTTGTTATAGTAGTTCAGCAAAGGCTGGATTCAAGTCCATAGGAAAAAAAGGAGATTAATTCCTGAAAAACTAAGGGTTTGTTTAATATTTTTTGTTAATTACAAAAATAGTGTTGTTTTCACTTCATTTGTAGTTTAAAGATTTTGCCACGTGAACAACAACAAAAGCCTTATCCCACCAAATGAAATTGGCTATATAAATCACACTATGCGAGGTTGATAAAAAACTAGATTTTGAAGAATATTATTAATAATGATGTCATTTTTAACAATATCTTTCGATGTTCTTGTAGGTTTTTCTCTACCCATCCTTACATGATTAAAGAGTAAAGACCATGTAATCTGCTAATTTCATGGGTGCCTCAAAATGTGTATTTCGTACGTGGCCATACCACTTTAATTGATTTTCTGTTAGCTTCTTTTTTCTCATGTTGTTCTGTGATGATAAAGTCCAACATTTTTGCTACTAAAAGTCTAATAATGATAGTGGTTGGGTAAAACTTTTTTTTAAGATTGGTATGTATTTTGCAATTACATCACAAATAACCTAGAATTTTTTTTTTTCCATTTGTACAAGAGAACATAGAAAAAATTTAGGCTGCTTTCATGTTTTCTAGACAACTCTTAAAAAATATAAACAAATGAATGTCTCTCTATTCTCGTCTATGATGAACCAAAACACTAAGGCCCTACTTCACTATCTAATCACCATTTTGCTGTTACTTACCCAATCGATCGACTGACTAAGACAAATTAACATTTGAATAAATGACAATCTTAAATGTACAACTGTTGTAACCATCATATATGGATTATAACTTTTTGGGCTAGTGACTTTAAATGAGATGGAATTAGTATGCATATAGGAAAGTTATTATGTGGCTCTACAAAACTTGGCGTACTCTAAGAATATTGAAGTATGATCTGTATGGTCTACATAGAGCCCTATTCCCCAGTTAATGAGAAATTAAACTGAATCATAAGTTTCAACTTTCAAACCAAACTACACGAGTAATGCCTTAGAAATTAACAGAAAGGGGACAGCGACAAAGGGTTATGCCAGCAGGGATTAATTATAACATTATGAATGATAATTAGAAAATAAAAAGTCAAGGTGGAAATTTTGTTAGCATGTCATAATCATGCTTTGCCTTTTCATTTGAACCTTGTGTTGCCACTTTATTTGACAAGTAATTGATAATATTATTGCTCAGCGTGTATGTATGCCCTTTCAATTATTTCATCAGTAATGCTATCAATATTTTGAACACTATCCATCATAATTCATGTGATTTATTTATTTTTCGAAAACTCAACAATTTTTTAAGAAGTGAGAGAAAGATGTTAACTTTTTTAAAATAAACCAGTCCGGCCTATACGAAAAAGTACTATTAGAGAGAGTGTTTAAAAGACTGTGTTGATAGCACTCCTCATTATTTCAATATTTAGAAACTCAAATTGCAGCATGGTCTTAGTGTATGTTTGGATTTTCATTAAACTCAATGTTGTATATAGTCTTACTTCTCCAATACATATTGGACTCACTCAACATGTCAAAGACTAACTTCTTTATTGATACTTGAGATACATGAATTCACGTTTATGTTTACATTGACGCCAAAATAAACATACTCTTAGAATGATGGTAGATCGGAGTTATAACTCTTATGGAAGAACCAAGTTATCATCAGGATTCCGGGTCCTTTAAAGCAGGGGTATCCTTTCTTATGAAAGAAAGTACAAACTTGTCATATATGTTGGCTACAAAATCTCATGTAAGGAGTGTACTCCGATCCTCCTGCATGTTTGGTGTTTGCTCTAACCACTTAACAATTGTTTAGTTAAGGTTATTCAACTAAGTCCAGAGCAGTAATATGTACAAGAAATTAAAGATAAATTAAAACCTGACTCAATATAGAAGAACACAGCACAAGTCCTATTAAATATATGTCATGCAAAGTTTTCAATCATGCAAGAGTTGAAATTAATTAAATTCGAATCTTGATAGGTACCAGATTTTAATTTATTAGATCACTCTTCACCGAAAACTATTTGGGAATACTATTGAAAAAAGCTCTCTCAATAAGAACACTGTCTTGGATTCTCCTCCTAAGGAGCTGGAAGTTTTGCTGTTTCTAGACTCCATAGGAGTCATTTAGCTTTTCTGTTTTCTTGTCATTTTCCGATATATCAAAAACTTTTTTTTTCATACGCAAAACTTGAATTTGTGACATTAGTTAAGAGGAATCAAACGCATATCAGGTAAACTAATTAATCAGTATCCTAGTAACTTTTCAAAGGGATGCACTCAATTTCCCATTGAAGACATCTTAGCTTGAGAATATAATTAACTTGACATATTTGATATATCATATATGAATCTGCGCTTAAAGCTGCAACTAATAGTATTTTCCTTCACCATCACTCGACTCAAAATTAATTATGGACATGCTAATTATAGATTGTTTTGAATTACAATTGTGGATAAAATAATAGAATGGATTTGATATATTGAGTGATAATAAACTGCGAATAAAATACTCATTTTTGAGTTAAAAATTCACATATAAAATAAGAACATTGAATCAGTCGTGCAAAGCTAGTTTATTGAAATTAATTAATTCAAACAAATTTAAGAAATAAAATGTGTGGGCAAGCTTCGTCCTAATTTGATTGGCGGGCAAGTCGGCCATCACTTTGCTTGGTTCAGAACTTTTCCTTCTGCTTTTTGGCTTGGCAGTTGGAGTAGTCTTTGTCCTAATGAAAGAGATTATGACAAGGACTATATATCATTTTATTCATTATCATGAACTAAGTATCAATTAATAATGAACCACCCAGAAACAAAAAATGAAACAGGAAATTAATAATTTCATATATGCTAATCAGAGGAGATGAGTGTTATCAAGAAATTGAGGCCCGTGGCTTTACACGTGTGCAACCATATATATGACATTTTCATTAACTTTTATAAGAAAAATATTGAATTTATTAGAATTAGGGAGACCTAACTCAACCCAAAAACTAGCTCAAGAGTTGAGGTTTGCACTACCATTTATAAGCACTTGATTGGCCACATCTCTAGCTAATGTGAGACTCTAACACAATTAACACCTAAATTGAGGACGAAGAGGGGATGAAATTAATGAATGTGATATATAGTATTGGTGTTGTTCTGGAAACTTAATTGTGAATCCCTCTGATTCCTTGCGGCGGTTTTAGGCTTTGCACACGGTGGTGAGCTCGTTGTTCAGCGGAGCACGACGAGGGAGGCAACAACATATATAAGAAACTACGACTCTCAAATCATTTTAGAAACTAGCTAGAGAGAGAGTTCAGGCAAAACATAGTGATGATGCATGTATAATTAATTAAATAATCAATTATATCCATATAGTTTGATCATAAGTGTTGTTGAGATATTTAACCTTAGTAAAACCACTAATAATTTTAGAGAAAATGACAATATTTGAACAAACTTTGAGTTATTAATTGTATCAACTCTAAATTTGTTTGGTTAATAACTTGTCGGATGAGATAAGATCTTGCTTTGGTCGTTTTGGCCGACTAACATGACATTCATTCCGTTGTGAATTTTTTGAGCTGTCATTAACAATATTAGACCTTGTAGATATTTGGACCAGCCATAACAAATGAGATGTAGTAAAATTGAGAGATAAAGAGGAAAAAAAAAGTTATGTTTGAGGAGTTTGTTTTGTTTGGTATCTACATGTTATAAAGTTTATAAAAACATTGGTAGCTAGATAAGAACAAGTTCCTCGGGAGGCACGTAGGTACGTAGTGTGACAGAAATGTATAAATATTATGTATTATACACGAATAATAAGTAAGAGACTGACCAACAACCATATCCTGTAATAGCTTGTTGGTTGGAGCTAGCTTGTGAAAAAGATTGAGTGCTGAGTCCATTTAGTTTAGGTCACCTAATATAATTACTGGTTTAGATCAAAAAAGCATTGCTACCTTAGCTTCACGAGTCATCATATCAGGTGTTATATTAGTAGGAGAACTATATATGGTGATAACAAAGGAACCTACCCCTTTTGATGCTAATTTATTACCAATCACATGCATGCTCTCAATTATTATTATTATTATTATTATTATTATTATTATTATTATTATTATTATTATTATTATTATTATTATTATTATTATTTGAATTTTAGGTAGAATATAATGGTCTCTAATTTATTTTAGAAAAATGATATAATATAGTCTATGCATGACATGCCGACGAATTGTACATGCTGATTTATTTCAGTTTTATGATACCGCCAAGCATGTTTCTATAAAGTATAAACTAATCATACCTCAAAAAAACACAAGGGTTAAAATTTGTAGTTAAACATTTATTAGTTGAGAGTTTCATCCATTGACGATGTTTATGAAAAAAAAAAATTAATGGAAGACACGTGATGTTACATTAAAATTTGAGGGCTTAATTAATTTATGGCTGTAAGTTGTGCAGATATGTGGATATACACCAGAAAATTATAGGTTAAATCATGAGATAAATTTAATTTCTCTAAGCGTCATATACTATTCTTGCTTTTCTTACTAAATTCTATTTGATCCATTGGCTTTGCACTAAATAACAAGGTTGTTATAACTTAGATTGAAAGAAATTGCTCCTTTATTGCAAGAGAGGATGTGTAGTGGAAGACATATTACGATCAAAATCAATATTGAGTGGTAGCCAACTGTGCTGATGGGAAAAGCATTATGCATATATTATATATATGCCATTATCCATATAAGTTGTATACTTAGGTCTATATTAACAATATAATGTCTTTAATTAATATTAGAGTAAAATACACTCACCCCCCTTAAGATTTGCAAGAATGACACTCCACCCCATTCTTTTTAAAAATCTACACTCTACCCCATTTTTTATAAAGGCAAATTTTAGTGACGAAAACAAATTCCTCACTACTAAAAACTAATTACTAATTAGTAAAAATTTAAATGAATTTAATGCATATACACTATCATACATTAATTTATGAAAATAATTTTACTGAATTAAATTTAAAAAAACCATCCACTCTATCTGTTAAGTCCACGTCCCATCTATCTCCAAATCATATTTCTCACCACAAACGGCCACCACCAAGCCTTTACTCCCTTTAACACGGCTCCACTGTCCCACAATGTGAAACCCCATGGCACCTTCATGCCTCAAAGTTTTGTTGCGACCTGAACCCCAGAACGTGAATCGCACATCCCTAAAGCCACTTGTTCAACTACTTCTTGTGAATTTCACCCCTTTAAGTTGTGAGCGAACGCTCTGTTGGTCTTAGATATTGTTGGATTTTGTTAAAAACGATGCTCCACCGCCTCGTTGGGCTCTAATAACCTCAGATCCACTTCATATTTTCATAATTTTGTTTCTCTATTTTCTTCACCCATTTGTGTTGCTTTTTTGGCCCACAACCCAATTTTGAAAATTGGAGGTATAAAGAGATTATTTTGATTAAAATTGAATTATTACCAAATATGAAAACACAAGCATGTTTCACTATGTTCGAGATATGGTTTGTAAATCGGGCAGGTGTGCTATTGCATAATTTGCATTATGAATTTACGGAGGAAAAACGCGATTGAGAGAATGAGGAGGATTGTGATGTTTTCATTTTTAAATTTATTGGATTATATTGATTTTTTTTTTGAAATTATTGATTAACAATTTAAATAATTATTAATTATTAATGAAAAATATTTTTCGTCACTAAATTTGCCTCTATATAAAATGGGGTGGGATGTAGATTTTAGATAAGAATGGAGTGGAGTGTAATTCTAACAAACCTTAAGGGGGTGAGTGTACTTTACTCTTAATATTATATTATGGAATTATATAGAGAACGATGTCAAGGAACCTTATTGCTTGGGCCATTATTAAATTGTTATACCGTATCCATCACTTCCACTTTTTGAAGTCTTACGTGAAAGAAACTATCAAAAAGAGAAAAAGAGCATTTTACGTGGCACAAAAATCATAACACACAATTAGTTGTATAAAGTATAAACTAGTGGCTAAGATCGCTTCCACTAAATAAAATTTAGAAAACTATAGCAATTTTATTTCAAATTATACCGAATATAAATCAGAAGATTCTTCTCTTCTAATTTAGTAAGAGTTAGCTCATATATATATGAACATACAAAAAATTTCAACATCCTTCTAAGATATGTTTTAGTGACAATTTGTAATTACTGCAAATCCATGTGGAGGATAAAATTACCACTAATCGATATATTTATTGAGTATCGTCAATTTTTATTTTTTTTATTTTTTATGTTTACATGTATCATTACTAAACTTAATATAATTTTATGAGCATGTAAACACAAAAGCTAACAATATTATAAATTATTTTTCACGTCAACTAATTAACTTCATGCATGGCCCCTCAAATACGTCAAACATCCTATATAGGCCTAACACCCACAAATTAGTATACCTTTATGGCCTACCAATGCCAAGTTCTACCCTATATATAGGACCATTACCTTAGCTATTTCAATTCATAACCACTTCAAAAAAAAATCCTCTCATTCCTACATTGACTAGTCATCATATAATAGAAAACCCTTTTGATCATTTTCACTTTCCACATGGACAAGCTCTTATTCAACTGTTACATTGGATACTTCCTTCTTTTCCATTCTCTTTTGGTTGTGCATGGCATAGATCAATTATCATGCAATAAAACCCCATACCCTCAAGTGTGCAAGCATTACACTAGCACCATGACCAACACATTATCAACTACCCAAGATGCTTCATCATCTTCTTCTTATTCCTTCCATGACATGGCCCTTAAGGTCACCATGGATCAAGCCATTGAAGCCCACAAACATGTCTCCACCATGGAATTAAATAATTACTTCAATGACAAGCAAGCCAAGTCAGCATGGGAGGATTGTTTGGAGCTCTATGAGGACACAATTCATCAACTCAATCGTTCAATGAGCACAAACAATCTAAATGACAAGTTAACTTGGCAAAGTGCTTCCATGAACAACCATCAAACATGCCAAAATGGTTTCATTGACTTCAACCTTGACTCTCACTTGAACCACTTCCCATCCATGCTAAGCAACTTCTCGAAGTTGCTCAGCAATTCCTTGTCCATAACCAAGGCTATGACATTATCATCAGTATCAGCATCATTGTCCACCAATTCCAAACAAATCGGTGGGCGAAGGTTGCTTTCAGCAACACTGAGCCAAAAGAACAAGATACCAAGAGACCAGGATCACGGCTTCCCCGTCTGGTTGTCTTCTTCAGATAGAAAGCTTCTTCAGGTGCCGAGGGAGGAAGCAAAAGCTGATGTTGTGGTGGCACAGGATGGGAGCGGGAACTGTAAAACTATCTCTGAGGGTGTGGCTGCAGCTGCTAAGCTTAGTGGTAAAGGGCGAGTTGTAATTCATGTCAAAGCAGGAGTTTACAAAGAAAGTGTTAACATCCCAAGGACAGTGAGGAACTTGATGATCATTGGAGATGGGATGGGTGCCACTGTTGTTACTGGTAGTAATAACGTACAAGATGGCTCCACCACTTTTCGTTCAGCTACTTTTGGTAAGTTCATCTTAATTAACTCATGTATTCACAAATATATATATCATGTGTTGAAAGAGAATATATATATATATATATATATATATATATATATATATATATATATATATATATAAAAGATTGATAGGTTTATTGAGATACACACTTTGGAAAGTGAACACATATTATTACTTGACGTCTTGACCCTATATTGAGACAAGGACATGAAGCACTTATTTCAGGACAACAATTTTATGCACAAAAAATAAAAAATGTGTGCATGAAATGTTTTTGA
The DNA here is from genome assembly GCF_012489685.1 of Lotus japonicus. Taxonomy (NCBI): domain Eukaryota; kingdom Viridiplantae; phylum Streptophyta; class Magnoliopsida; order Fabales; family Fabaceae; genus Lotus; species Lotus japonicus. The sequence continues at coordinate 82,623,546 of NC_080044.1, read as the reverse complement.
GAAAACTGTGATTATACATAAACATACATAATTTTAGTGACATCTTTCAAACATATGTTCTTACAGCAATTTTTAACGCAAACTTTTGTTCAAAAGGCGTCACAAAAATAATATGTTCGACGATTATTTTTATATTATTTGTAATTTCTTCGTTTCTAATATCTTTCCTTCTCCGCAACAAATTTACATAAAATATTGGATAAACATCTAATTTTGATCTTATTAATATGCATATTATTAACGGTTAAAACGTTTGTCTATTAAATATCATCCAAAATCAAATGTTTATAACATTTCACTTGTCAGCACTTTAATTATATATACCAGTGAGAAAATCTTTTTGTTTTCACTGTATACTAGTGAAAATATCTCATGCATAGAATTGACTATGACTTTTAAAAACTTATTTTTATGTAGTGTTTATTATTTGTCAATTATTATCATGTATTATTATATATTTCTATTGGAAAGTTCTAACCCTTTGTTTATTTGTTACAGCGGTGATGGGTGATGGGTTCATTGCCCGTGACATGACCTTCGAGAACACGGCAGGACCACAGAAGCACCAGGCGGTGGCTCTCCGCTCCGGCGCCGACCACTCCGTGTTCTATCGCTGCGGCTTCAAGGGCTACCAGGACACCTTATACGTCTACTCCCAACGCCAATTCTACCGTGACTGTGACATCTACGGCACCATAGACTTCATCTTCGGCGACTCCGTTACGGTGCTTCAGAACTGTAACATCTTCGTGAGGAAACCCATGAGCAACCAGCAGAACACCGTGACGGCGCATGGAAGAACTGACCCCAACGAGAACACCGGTATCATCATCCACAACTGCCGTGTCACCGCAGCAGGTATATATATATCATCTAATTATTCATTGTTGATTTTGAGAAGAAGGAAAAATATTCATGAACATTCGCAAAGTGCAAACATTTCGTAGATAATATAAAGTGAGAAAAGACATAAATAATTAATTTAATATATGATATGATCCGATTAAGAGTTTGTCATTAGTAGGGAAAATAATTAGCAGACATCTGCTTAATGCAAACACCGAGAGTACAGACGTACCTATAGTGAAAAAGAAAGAGAATGAGAGGTGTCTAACTAATTATCATTACTGTTTTGATAAATATGTGTTAAACTTTCATTCGGTCTCTTACCTATTTTTTCTGGTTGTTTCAGGGGATTTGAAACCTGTGCAGGGCTCTGTTGAGACTTACCTAGGAAGGCCATGGCAGAAGTATTCGAGGACGGTGGTGATGAAGAGTAATATTGATGCGTTAGTTAGCCCTGCAGGTTGGGCTCCTTGGGCTGGAAGCTTTGCCTTGAGCACACTCTATTATGGTGAGTACATGAATGTTGGAGCTGGTGCCAGTACAGGGGGGAGGGTGAAGTGGGCTGGGTTTCATGCCATCACTAATCCTGCTGAGGCTGGGAAGTTCTCTGTTGGGAATTTCTTGGCTGGAGACTCTTGGATTCCTGGTAGTGGAGTGCCCTTTGATGCAGGTTTGTAAAGAAGACCATTGAAGCATAATAGTGTGTTTGAATTTCAGTTGAAGTCCGCGCTACAAAATCCTAATTCATCAAATAATTCTTACATCACCAAAAAACTAAACAAATCAAAATATTAGGATAATGTTAAAATAATTTTTGACATTTTTTTAATGCTGGTGAAGTAAAAGGTGATGGAGATGGAACTCAGAAGTGGGGAACACTTGGTTGTTTGTTAATATCAAAAAGTGGGATGGTGACTTTATGAAGTGAGGAAATTGTCATGTAGTTTGTGTTGGGTTTTCCCTTGTACAGAGGGTACAGAAGATGCTGTTTTGTTTTTGTGCTCTGTTCCTTTTGTCAAAGGAAAGGGTCATGTATAGTTTCAAATTTTCAACATTGTAAATTAGCATCAAGCTTCCTCTTTAATGTTCAGTTAATTGTAATTAATATATCAATTCAAGAAAAAGTATATATGTCCACTTGCGCATTGCTTGCTTTGATGTTGTTGTCCACTTAAATTGTAGGATTAATTAGTTATGATTTCTCCAATCAATAATGATATTTTGACTGACCTTCATTTTTATATCTATTTCTGATTTTTTTTTAAAAGAAATTCTCAAGCTATCTGCTTATCTTTCTTTTTCTTTCTAATCAAATTTCTTTTCCCCTTGAAATGTACTTATATACCTCAAGAGGTGTGAAACAATCATATGATTACTGGAAGGTTGGAATTTGCAAATTATAAACATGTCAATAAGTAAATAAATTTAATGACATGTAACGAAACACAACCCTTTTTCCCCTTTCTGTTTTGTGCTAAAGGCGATCGAACTCATACGAGAAAAAGTACATAAGAAGAATTACAAGATTATGATGGTTATAACTTATAAGTACTATTTAATTTATGCTCTTGATTATGAAAGCAGACAGCAGTTTAATTTGTGGTTTTGGTGAATTTCAAGTTCTTCACCAATTCCGCAATTTATTTTTCTAATAAAAGACACAACACGTTTTCTTCTTGTTTATCTTTTTGGTGAAGGGCATGCGTTAATTTAGTTGCATGTAAATAATGACTATATTCATATATAGGCAGCACACATGAAAGTCAACTAAAGCTTATTTAATATTTATCCATAGAATAAACTTGTCATTTTCTAATTGACAGTTACTGATTAATGTTTCCATCAGGAAACTACCTCACATGGTTTTGTTAAACACAATTAGAATGGGTCCTTAGTTGATGTTAACATTCTAATTGTGATTATGAAATGGTGACTTAAAGGACCCGGCTCATTTATTTTTAGCTAAAAAAACAGCTCATGTTATTGTTCCTGTAAGCCGCCAGAACAAGTTGTAACTAACATTCTTTTAATGAAAATAAATTAATGCAATAATTGTGGAAACAATCTCAATTTTTACTCACTCCCAACATGAGCTACTATTTTTCTCTTTACTTCTCGTTTATTGTTTATACTATATCATGTTTATTATTTTTCTTTTTTTTACACACTAAAAAGTGACAAGATATTCGAACTTGAAAACCTTAAAAACAAGTGCATCCTCACCTCTCATTCTAATGGCTGTCTTTTGGTCACTCTAGCTTTACTAAACTATTTCGAATTTTCCATGCAAAAAACAAAAGGAAAAAGTCAATCAGACAAAGTTCTAACAATTTCAAAAGTAAATGGAAATAGAGAAGATTGAAATTTTAAAAACTAACCATTAAGCTGTTTAAATTTTGATAATTAATTTTGTATTCATTAACAGTAAAACTTCACTTCACCCTCTAAAGTCAATCTCTAACTTAGATGATTCACTTTTAAAAAAACTTCTTACGTTTATTATTGATATAAGAAATCAGTGATATTTCGCCATCAAATTTTGCATCTGTATTTAGAGTTTTCACAACTATAGGTACACCTGAGTTACCGGGTAGGAACACAGTGTCTCTACCAACTGAACATAGGTTCTAAAAGCTACTACATGATAAGTCATTTGTCTTATTCTCCTCTCACTGCACAGATTGTTCCACTAATTTAAACAATTGACAAGACAATCACCTAAAAGCATATCTGGTATTACCAATAGCTTGTTGTTATAATTGCAGGAACTTTATACTAAATATATATAAAAAATAGATAAAAAAGACTTGATATATAATGTGGAAATTCGTTTACTGATGCAATCAATTTTTTTAGGTCGATGCAAACATATTTGGAAATTGAATATAGTTACGGGCTAGTGTCACACGGCCCAATATGCCGTCTCACCCGGACCTGGTGTGGGCATCTTCAGATTCTGTCATTTGACCAAAAAAAATGCTGTGACAACTAAGCAAAGGTGACAAAATTAAATCCCAACTTTGAGAAAAAAATAAAATATAAATCCCAACTCTCCTAAGAAAACTCTTTCTAATATCTCAGAATTAACAAATTAACAACACGAGGAAGCAGAAGAAGAAGAACAATAAACTGAATAAGAGGAAGCGGAAGAAGAACAATAAACATATGAAAATGACCCTCTTAAAATTTCATACAGTAAAGGGAGTCATGTTTATGATTTCAATTCGTGAGCAAACCGTAATGTGACATGCTATATGAGGTCATTTTAGATGGTGCCTAATAATCCACCGAGAAGATAATTTATGGCAGAAGTCATCTAATCTCTGTTTTACAGCAAGCAGTAAAGAAGCACAAAATTACCCTGCTAATTTTTTTTTTCAAGACTTCAATTGTACATACTCCCCCATTGTAAAACAAGAGATTAACATGCATGGTTATTTTTTTTCTTGGGAATGATTTACATTCGAGAATAAGAGTTTTCAACGTTTTAACAAACCATAAAATACTCATTCACAACCTTCATACTCAAAGGAATGTGCTTCCATGACTTGAAATGTTTCTTGAGCATGTAACACAGATAATGGTGGAGGGATATCTTAGGATGGTGCAAAATTTCAATTCCATTGAAGTGTATATATTTTCCCTTGGGACGACAAAAAAAAAGAGACGCGGAGGAACCTTAATTTTAACAAGGTATATAATCTGCAATCAGCAGTTTCAAATTATTCAGCACATCAAAATTTAGACAAAGTAATTTAAAGTCCACTCAAATGCCCACAGTAAGGGCAGGAAACGACCAACATTACAAGTTGGCTACACTCACAAATTAACACTGGATTGAAATGGGGGACATACATGATTTGGTGAAGCTTTATATCTAATCCATTTCCAGTAGTATGCATTCATGTAATGACTGTTGGAGCAGATCGACCAGTGAATTCCTGCATCTTTGAAAGTTTCAATGCAACCTCCACCTGCAATTGATATATATATTTTAGCAATCAGACCATAGCTAGTGTGGCAGCAATTATATCTAAATAGTATCTAGTGACAGATAAATAGGAGCAGACGGAGTATAAACATCTTACAAGAGGAGCAAGTGCTTCATGAGAAAGTCTCCCAATCTTTGATGGGTCCTTCTCATATTGCTCAATGTAGAGTCGAATAGTTGCACCTACTGATCCAGTTCCAGAGAGTCGGAAAATCTAGGACAGCAAATTGAAGGTAAGAACAAAATATTTAATAGGCGTCATAAAAAAATTAACTTAAAAATGGGTAAACCCAACGAAACAAAAACCAACATTAACTTCAGAATCCCTAGCAGCGGAAAATGATGAACTGAAATTAATAATTAAATGCAAGGAAAAAAAGTTTTTCATATCTAAAAGTCCACCTCAAATTCCTACTTTTCCCATCAAGCTAGTGGGGCAAAGAAGCAGTAAACTTACCAATCGTGATCCATCCTCAAAGAAATATCGGATGCCCTGATGTGATGAGATGGAACCATCTACAGGATCTTTGTATTCAAACTCATCACCGTTGACAACATTTGAAACATCTGACCTTGCCCCCTTAACAATCCTAAAAAGACAGCAAATAAATTTTATCAGATTTGTAATGAAAGCAAAATTTGACCCTTCTATGTGATATTCCAAGAACACACCTATGAAGTAATTGTTACGGACTCATAATTCCAAGTCTATCAACTACTATTTGGATTTACATTTACAAAAAAAAATACTTCTATTTCAATACATCATGAGAAATCAGTTTCAATAAAGGTGTTTTTAAGCCATGTTAACTGAAATTCACACACACACACTCAATTTTAAAATTAACTCGGAATAATCATCAAATTCACTTGCAAATGCTTTTGCGGCATCATAAGGAAAATACACGATAGGCACTTTCAACATTAAAATAATGTTGGAGCTCAAAACTTAACATACTCATTGACTTCTGAAAGTGAGGATTGCAGTTTGACCAAATATGCCATCAGTTCCTTTGCTGCACCTGCATCGACATTCTTTAAGGGGGAAATGAACAGGTTAAATGTTTACCAAACCATATCATACCAGAGTACAAGTGTACGGAAAAATGCAAGTGTATCATACTTCATAGTCATATCGAGTATAATAGTGGCGCCCATAAGTAGCCCAATGCTGGCGAACTATGTCTTCAACTGTTATGAGTTTATCTTCAAGTTTATCTTTATTTTTATATGCAAGTATAGATAGCCATGCCAAAACTGCCCAAATTCCATCTTTCTCACGAATGTGATCCGAACCTATCCACAAACACGAAAATAATCACAAGATGAAAAAAACTGAGAAAAGCTACAAGTGCTCTTTCAAATGCAATAGCAAAGACGTACCAGTCCCAAAACTTTCTTCACCGCAAACTGAACATAATCCAGCATCCATTAAATTACCAAAGAACTTCCAACCAGTGGGGACCTGGCTTTGAATAATAAACTAAATCACTATGTGTACACCTACACATACCACTAATTACCATTGTCACACTACATTGAGGAATAGTATACCTCAAAAAATTTCAAATCGAGATGTTTAGCTACAACATCCAGGGCAGCAGAGGTTGGCATGCTCCTACGAAATATCATAGTTGAAAATTGGTATATATCAGTAACAGTAAGAGCAGGAGTTACCGAATAAGATCAATTTTCTAGGAAACAAGCTCAAGAACCAATGGCAGATTATAACTTTGGGTCAAGGAGCAATACGCTACCAACAACCGTAAATAAATATCTTTGAATTAGATTCAAACAAATCATTCCTATTTCATTGTCCAACTAGAAATTTATTTAATAGCCCCTTTTGCAGCAACTAGCTAGATAGTTACAAACAGTTTATTACCAAGCATAATAAGCATAAGCCTGCCATTACTGCATTGCACATGCAGACATGTGTCTTTGCTTGCAAAAATACACACTGATGAAAGTTAGAAAGAATCTTAGAACTTAACATGTGATAGATACCTGGCAACTCCCTTTAAGCCAGCAGAAAAGTATGGAATAGCTTCAACAGCATTTGCAGCAATAATGGCCACAGAATCTGAAGGAGTGACAAAAAACCTAACAAAAAAGACACGTAAGTTACAACCAAAAAGTTAGATACAATTATATTTATCATGAATTAAGTGCTCCATTACCTTTTACCGAGTATCATGTTGCGATCTGCATCACCGTCAGCAGCAGCACCAAACTCTGGGGGCTCGTCTTGCGGTTCGGATTTGCCCAATCCCATGCGAGCAACCAACTCCTTTGCATATGTCAAATTGGGGTCAGGGTGTCCTCCTCCAAAGTCTTCCTGTATCCAAGAAAGTCATGAAAAAAATTTAAAGTAAACCATCACTATATCATTCAAAATACTTAAAGCTTGTCATTGGCAATGATCAACGACGGAATAAGACCTTTGGTGTACAGTTCAGTAAAGAGCTTTCTTGTGCACCAAGCTCATCCACAAAAATACTCTTTGCATAAGCTCCAGCAACTCCATGTAATCCATCAAAACTTCAATAAGATTACAGAAATTTACCATTATGTTTCTTTGTGAATAAAAGAGCAAAGAAGAGGAAAATTCTATAACAAACTTTTAGAAAAGCATCCACAAAATATACCAGAATGTGAATTTAGGAGATGACAGCAGTTTCCTGATAGATTCAAAATCAAAAATTGACCTGTACAGTTTTAATCACGGGATAAGGATCGAATCAGTGAACAACATAGGAAGATAGAATGTTTGACAATCTTATGAAAATCAAGATTGCAAATTGCAAGAACAACCGGCTCATAAGCAACTTGAAACTGAAGGCTCAAAAATTGGAAAGGAGAGAAAAATTATCAAAACAAACTTTTACAGCATGACAAGTTTTAAAACATTTTCTTCCTTTAACAATATCCGGTTTTGCAGGTCAAGTCGCACCATGACATTGACATGACATCAATAAATCCATTACCATAAAGCTCCTACATATGAATGCAGAGTGCAACATAATGCTAATCCGGTAAAAAAAAATCTTACTTCATCAATTTTATATAATCACTTGCTGAATCAAAAACCTCAACGTCAAATGGTCCTTCAGGGCCTGTAAAGTTTGTAACACCTATTTTGGTGATATCCACCTGGGAAAACGAAATGAGGATTGGGAACAAGGTTTAGGTAGAAGTAACAACAGTCTTTTATTAGATTAGAAAAAAAAGGAACATTTGTAGCCAGGTTGTGAGCAGTACGTCTGGCAGATCTTCAGCACTAAAGTACTCCTTAATTGTTGTTGTGTTTTCATATATCTTGTCAGTAATTCCCTCAGGTGCTGGTCCACCGTTTTCCATGTTATATTTAATTCCAAAATCCTGCATAATTGAAATCAAAGAACAATGAATGTCACTCAAAGTTAATTTTATATGCAACATGGTTTCACCGTGATAAGATACATGAAGCTTACGTTGGAATCAAGTCATTGATTCTGTCTTTAAAAAACCAAGCCTAGCATCCATCTAGTTGATACATTAACCTTTGAAAATATTCATCTTATTAGAATATATTGTCTCTTATTGATATCTAAAGAAACTGCTACTTTCTATGTCCACTATCATTTATCTGTTACAAAAAAACTGAAAGGTAATTCACAATGGCAGAAAGCTTATTTGCCTTTTTTTTAGGGAGGGGAGCACTCAGGGTTGCTTTTGTGGCCACATAAACACATTATCTTAAATGTTGACCTAGATCAAGCTTGCTACTGAAAGCTTCCCACAATTTTAAAAAAGAATAATGTGTAACTGCATGTTTTCCCACTATTTCTTGTTATTTGGTCGTTAACATTCCAATCAGAACCAAACAGATCCTAATAAACATTATCAACTGAGGCCCACTTGCTACCTTTACCCGCTTTGGAAGCTTAAAGTGGCCTTCGAAAAGTAAAAGATAAAAGAAATTATCACATATAATTTCATCATCCAAGCTAAAAAATAAGCAAGAGTACAAAAGTGCCATGTGATTCCATGACCCATATAAACTATAAACAGAAAATAGAATGTGAATAGAATATTAGGCAAGCTACATGCTGAATGTTAGGCAACTCGGTTCAGATGTCAGATATAGAATGTGAGAAAAATCCACACATTAAATTTAATTCCTCAAAAAATGATTAAAAGTAAAACATGAGAGTACTTGCCTCCTCAGGGCCACCAGGGTTGTGACTTGCTGTCAGTATAAATGCTCCTGTTGCTTTGGATCCCTGAACTAACAACACATTTTTTCATCCATTATCATTCTTTAATTTAGGAGATAAAAATGTTACCTCAGAAAAATCATGGAATACCTTTGGGGAAGTAAAAAGAAACTCTACGTGAAGAGAGAGTCAAAGATAAAGAAAAGCAAATTACAGAAAACATGACTTACATCAACCCCGACTCTTTCACGTATAACAGCAGATACTGCAGGAGTTGAAAGCAATCCATTTTGTCCAACCCAAACACGTCTTACACCATTTGCAGCTGACATTTTAGTTATAATCTGCCAATCGATAAAAATCATTGATGATTTACAAATTGATATTGAAATGAAGAAGACAATCAATTGAAGTATAGACAGATACATATCTCCCTAAGAGAGACAAAAGCAACGTAAGATAAAGAAATAGCTCTCTTTTGCAGGAGTATGAACTTTGAAGCAGGAAAATAGTAATTTGGTTTCCATATCCTCCTGTACTTTTTCATTTAATAGTCACTCATTTAATAGTCAATTTTTAAACCAAAATCATTATCATATCCAAGAGATCAGAAGAGGTGCAATCAGATTAGTCAAAATGCCTGACTAGGTAAGATGCACCGCACTGGACAGTAAGTCTCAATTTAATCAGAAATCAACTTAAACCAGAGAAGTTCAGTTTCAAAGTGGTAACAATAAATGTATTAATGTATCAAAGCAATGCTCATGAGAAGTTTTCCAAACAAACGATATCAATCTACCAGCAATAACTAATATACTTGATAACTCAGATATTTACACACCAAGAAATCTATATCAAAAAGCAAGAAAAGTGTATCGTAAAAAAAGCACCAGAATAGCCTCTTTTGAATAATAACGGCCATCACCAGATACAACCAGTGTTGCACCTACAAGTACGGAAGGAACAGATCTCAAAATCCCACACACGCAGTATAATTGAGGCATGAAAAGGAAATTTCCACCACAAAATCATATGAAGTTCCACCTACCTCTAACTTTTTCAGCAGTTAGTGCATTGAATGTTGCCTGAACAAAGTTTTGGAGGTAATGCGGCTGCACGAATACTTTCACCTGAAAATATCCAGCCAAACCAACTAACTATCAATGAGATAGCACAAGGAATAAGCACAAATCCACGTGAAACAGATCTCGCAACAGAAAATTTGATTCAACATGCAATGAGATTCCAAATGACCAAGAATTTGACACATTAAATTCAAGTAACTCAACTTAGATCGGAGAAAAATCCACACACACACACACTAAACAGTTTGGTTGATCGTGAATTACTCGAAATGAATTTGATGCAAATAAGCGAATCTTCATATATATATCATCTAGATTATCTTGTTCTGATCCAATTACGATTCATATTCAAATCAAGCACAAAGCATAAACATGAAATGATAAAAAAAATAAGCAGATCGGAATCGGAAGATCTCATTTCTAGATCGCGGAAGAAGCAGAGCAGAGATGTAATTAACCTTCTTGCGGAGACCGGAGGTTCCTGGCTTCTGGCCATCGATGGGAGTGGTGTCGATGCGTGAAACGTTGAAAAGCACCATGACTATCTGAAAAGAGTAGAGAGACGAGACTGTTGTACTTGTGTGTGTTTGGGGAGAAATGAGAAAGAACAAGATGAGAAAGACGTGGTGTCGTTTCGTTTATTTATAGGGAGAGGAGAACGAGTGTCCGTGTGGAGCCAAATATTCATTTTTCAGATGATATTTGTTTTGTTTTGTGCGTAATGTATGAGCAGGAGAATAATAATAGTTTGAGAGGGGATTATTCCACGGCTAAAAGTTTTAATACAAAAATGTAAATGTAAAATCTTACTAACCCTTGGGCCTCCTTGATAAAACACTCACTCTATTCCTACTTTCTAATTTTTTTTAGTAGTCTTGGTAACTCTGTCAGTTGAACAAGAAATTATTGGTATATTCATAATTTATGGTAGTTCAATAGATCTATTCAATTGAAAAATCAATGATTTGGGCAGTTAATTTAGTTAAGAATAATAAGGATTGATTTCAAAATTAGTAAGAATTAGTTGAATCAATTTAAAATCAGTGTACGGATAATACTATTTTTAAATATTATAACTTATATATTTTTTAATTTAACATTGTAATGTTAATTGATTAAAAAAAGTCCAACGTGATTGCACATGTATCATAACTACTATATATTTTTATTCAACATAGTATGAAAACTAAAAATATAATTTTTTATTAAAATTTTCAAAAAAAATTTTAACTAAAAAAGTATGACATTGTATTGTATCTTTTCATCCTCATGTTTCTTTTTGTTTAATTTCATACTTTGCCCCGTTTGACGTAGGAAGAAGTAAAACCAGCATGGACGTTTCTAATATTGGAAAGAAATGGAATAAAACAGACACCAAACAGACACACACATTCACATCTACATGTTATGTATGCAGATTGCAGAGGTACAAAACAAATATGCTTGAGTTGTTTCCTCACAGACTTCAAATGCTCTTGAGTCTTGACCATTAATACCATTAAGTACTAATATTATATGCTTTTTTATTTTCAACATTTTTCATGTTTGTTTGTCTTGGAATTAAGAAATCATACGATTCCTGCAGCAGCAACACTGATACGTGAGTCTCATCTCATGTAAGAATTCATACTCATAGCCATACTTTCATTCACACTACCACTTTCCAGTGATATTGATGCAGTGGAAAATTGATCTGTTGTTGTTGTTGATCTTGGAGGAGAAGACATGACAGGTTTTGGTGGCATTTCCAATGAATCCATGCTACCTTCCAACATGTCTATCACCTTACTGATAGTAGGTCTGTGAGAAGGAAATGTCTGAATGCACCACAAACCCACCTTAGTCAATCTCTTGGCTATCTCATTTTCCTCTGTGGACAATACCCCATCAATTCCCAAATCATTGCCCAGCTCAATCTTCTTATAAATCACCAAATGAGGAAAATATATCTCGCTCGAGCCGCTAGCTTCGACATTTATGCTCTTCTGCCCTCCAACCATCTCTAGCAGCATCATTCCATAGCTGTAGACATCAGACTTGTGGGAAACGCCTCCGAAGCTTTTGTTGAACACTTCAGGCGCCACGTACCCCAGTGTCCCTCTCGCGTTTGACATTGAAATCACGCTCTCATCCCTTGTTCCTGTCATTGCGAGCCCAAAATCTGATATCTTCGGCCGGTAAGTTTCATCTAAAAGGATGTTGTGTGGTTTGATGTCAAAATGCAGAATCCGAGTGTTGCATCCTTGATGCAAGTACTCGAGTCCTCGAGCTATACCAATTGCAATCTGGTACAAATTCTCCCAGCTCAAGGTTTTATTTTCAGTTTCAGTTGCTTTGTTGTGATTCTTGTGAATGTACTTTTCCAGGGAGCCATTGGACATGAACTCATAGACGAGAGCTTTTCCGCTTCCTTCTAGACAAAATCCAAGAAGAGTCACAACATTAACATGGGATGTTTTGCTGATGCTGGCTACCTCATTGATAAAATCTTCTACATTCCCTTTTGACTCATTCAGCACCTTCACCGCCACAGAGCAACCATCACCAGGTAATTTTCCTTTGTATACAGAACCATAACCTCCTTCACCCAGTTTAACCTTGAAGGAATCAGTCATTTTCTTGATATCTGAGAAACTGTATCTTTTTAGATTCAGAGGACCTTGGCTTTCAAGGAATGCTTCTATAGCGCGATCATCCCTTTTTCTCAAGCCTAGTTTTGTAGATATAAACTTCCAAATTTTAGCTTTATTACGGCATATGATGACAGCAATAAGAGGTAGACCAAATCCACTAGCAACAAAACCTGTTAGCAGAGTTAGGAGTCATTCAGGTGTATATATAGGAGTTGCACATCTTTTTTGCTTATACTAATGATATTATGTATCAATTAAAAATTTCTTAATCTGTATCATTTTCTTGATTAAACAACAAAGTTTTGGAATAAAGGTACTAGTTATTGTAAATGAGCATATAGGAAGTAAAATGTTTGGGAAAACTGTACCTAAAACCAGTTTCAATACCAATTTACTCTTGGTTCGACCTGCATGCCATGGAAAAATTCACCACTGTTAGATTGTTTGGTTTATTACTGTTGAAAATTGCAAGTATTACTTTGCCATATGAAAAATAATTCTGAAAGCTTGGCATCTAGAGGAAAAAGAAATAGAAGAACAGAACAGAACAGACAAAAAAGTGTGATTGGTTTAGACTTTGAGATTTTAGACTGTCAGTTTGTCTGTTGGATTAATGTTTCACTTTTTACATGATATTTATCTTTTGGTCATGAATTGATTCTTACACCAATAAGTGATTCTGTCAAATTTCTTTTTACATACAATATGTTCAAATTAACTATTATAAGTTGGCAAATGAAGTGACCAGCATATAGAAGACTTGCACTAATTGGAAAGAATTATATAAAGCCAAAAGAAAAAATTAAAGACAATCATAAGATAGTTGATTTCATTGTTTCAAATTTAATTATGTGATTATTTTTGAACTTAATCTAATATAATATTTATCCAAATCACACCATCGTGTTGCCTGCCATTAAATTACGCATGAAGGCAATGACATGTCAAAAGCAGTGGAAAAAGATGTAAATTAGTCAAGTAGTGTGTGCTCTTTGTGCCTATCTCCACCATTCTATGACCCCATTTTTTCAATAGTCTTAGAGTTTAGACTTAATGTTTTCATTAATTAAAAAAATGTATAATTGTTTTAGTATTATTACAGATGTTGATGTTACTCACATACTTACAGCTGTATATACTTTCTTAAGAAGAAAATAAAATAGAGGGATTGTTAGCTGGAATGTCTCAGCTGCAGCATCTAAGTCAACTTATGGTTGATAAAAGACACTAAAGTGGATGATGTGTACCATAATTTAATGCATATTATGATGGATATCCGGTGTCCAGTGCACGGTCTCAATCTCATGAAACACATGGTGTATTAATTTATTTCCTAGTGACTAGAGTCTAAACATTGTCTTGGAAGTCTATATTAATTGAAGAAAGTTAGTAAATTATTTTAAATTTTCCTGAAGAGTAAATTTTTATATTATAGTTACAAACATATCACAATGACATCAACAATAATCTTTTGCATTGTATTCATAGATAGTTTCTATATACAAGGACTGATGGTGATCTTGTGGTAGTAAATACTTCGAAAAGAGCAGTTTGGTTTTTCTAAAGAATGGTTTTTAGTGATTAGAGCTGAAAATTTCTACTCTCTTTCCGTCACTTTTGGACTATTTTGGGCTGAACTCCCATTGCATCCTACAATCTTTTCTTTCTTCTATCTATTCAATTCAACATACCATATCCAAAGGCTACATCAAAAGTCTTTGTTAATTGTTAGAATTACTGAGATAAGCAAGAGTTAGACTTGTTTTTGAGGTGAAATATATAACCTCATTGAGTTTTTCATTTGGTGCCGCTAGGTTTGGATATTTGTTGGCACCAAATGCTAGCATGCATTTAAAGATGAAAAGTGAATTGAGCTCTTTTTATAAATTAAGATGCCCGCTCATTCACGTTGCACTCTATTGGTATCCAAACACATAATAAATCAAGGAAGATTTGTTAGAGCTATTTAGTTCAAGAATAAATGGAGAAGAGTGAAAACAGTACATACTTTTGTGACTAGGACATGCTGATTCATGAGTTCCACCTGAGCAATAACATGAAAACTGAGATGAATTATTCTCATTAGTCCCACATGCTCCTCCAGATTCTCTGCATGCTGTGCACTGAGAAGACCACCCTGCATCATACTCCACATCAAAACCTTGACTTAAAGCTTTTCTAAGTGCCCCAATTCCACCTTCAGAGTCCCAAACAACATCCTGGGAAACTTGCACTTGAACTCTGACCCTGCACCTTTGAAACTGCTGCATCTGAGTTCCATTATTCACCACATAAAAACCATGTTTACTGCTATCATTCTGGCATGTAAAAGTGTTGTTCTCTGAAATCCCAAATGGGCACTCGTAGAATATAGTCACATTCTGAACAGTGGGGAGAAAACTAAAGGGACTTGAATGCAGAGAAGTGTTGGTGAAATTTGAAGAACAGTTATCATAGACAAGGTCTGTTCTCACTATTCTCAATGTTGAAGCAGTTTGGTTAATGTTCAGTACTTGGAACTTTTGTGAACCAATTTGAATAGAAGAAGTGTTCTGGCTTTGCATGCAGGTGAGATTGAATCCTTCACTGCCACAAAAACTGGGTCTGTTATCTCCCCAGAAAGGATATGATATGTTGAGTGTTCCACAGCTGAATGGTTGGCTGCAAATGGAGAAAGTGTCATTTTTCTGGGAGTAGGAGTGTGGCAAAGTTGTTAAGAAGAAGAAAACTATAGTGAGTATGGATGTGATGAAGGGGAAATGGATAACCATCTTTAGATAGGTGAGTTAGAAACTTGAATTGGAGATAATATTTGTATGAGTAGATCTTGGTTGAAGAACAAAATATAGAGAAGGAGATGGAAGAAGAGTCAATGTACTTCTATTTCTTGGAAGGAAATAGGTGGAAAACAGGAAGACAAAGCATGTAGAGGCTGCTTTCCAATTTTTCTATGTTGTGTACTAGCGTTCAAATTTGAAAATTGGATGTAATCAGTATAATATTGGAAAGGATTATGATGTGGAGATATTCGTATAGTGCAAATATTTAACAGACACGAAAAATGAGTAGAGAAAAGAATATGGAGAAGTAATGAATATGATATATGATGGATATGATGAGAATGGAGCAATAAAGAGGAAAAATTGATTGTATATTGAATGTCTGCACTAATTGAGTCTCTAAATATCATTATTGATTTTGAAATGAGGAGAGTTGTTGAAAAAATTTCAGTGTAAAACAAAAGTAACTGTTGACTTATAGTGACAGGACAAGCTCCTTTTGTTGGTTGAAAAAAGGGACATATTTCATATCATGTAAGAGGAACCTGCTTGGCAAGTAATGTGAAGGTCAATGAATTCACACATATGGGCGGCATAATGGATCTTACTATGACTATCCTGGAGTTCTAAATATATTGCCTATCTTATTGTTTACAAGCTTCTTAGAAGAGGGAAAATGTCAAAATCAACCAAATGGTGGAGGCGTGGAGCTATGTTATGCTGTATCAGCATCAGCTAATTCATTTGAAAATTCAATATAAATAGTTCTATGTTTGTAACTTAATAGCAGGAGGACCACTAATAATTAAAGCTTCAATAAATACATAAAGGCTTCAATAAATTTTGAGTCCCACATTGTATAATCAGATTTATTTTGATTGCTACCATCTATTTTTTATGGTTTTGGTACCTACTTTTATAAATAACTTTACTTTCAGTCCCTTTTTATTACAACACTTCACGGGTGAGGTGGCTAGAAGAAAATACCATGTCACTACTGCCACGCAACCAAAGTAAATATATGAGACATATTTTACTTCCAAATCAGATTAATGGCCAGCTCAAAAAAATTCACACAATTAGATGCCATTGTTTCTCGATCTCTAAGAATTTTTTGTTTATTAAAAGTTCTAGGGATCAAATGTGACTTAGAAGAAAATCAGGTTGTACATGTTGCAATTGTGACACGACTATCTGTTAGCCACATCGCCAATTAATAGTGACCAAAACCATAAAAATTAGATAGTAGAGACCAAAACCAATTTTGAGTATAAAATGAAGGACTAAATTTTTTTAAGCTATATAAATAAAAACTAGCTGGCTGTAAAGCTGGAGCAGGATTTTCTCCATCAAAAAGGAGGGATGTGCAGCTACCATGAAAAAGGCGTGCAGCAGATCAATATGAAAAGTATTCAAATGTTGACATTTTGTGTGTTAGATTGCAATTTAGTAGCAGGTCTCCAATTCACTCTTTGTCTTAGATCTATACAGGAAAAAAAAATATTTAATAGCATTTCTAGTAAGGAAAAATTCCCTAAACACAAAACTCTCTAAATTACTACTAATCAGAAATTGAAAATTAATCAGAGTTACTAGTAGTGCCAGATTCCACTTCAGTTTTTGTAGGAGAAAACATGAATGGCTTTGGTGGAATTTGCAACTGTTCTATGCTTCCTTCCAACATTTCAACCACCTTACTCATTGGTGGCCTATTAGATGGGATTGTTTGTATGCACCACAGTCCTACTATAACCATTTTCTTACAAATTTCATTTTCCTCAATGCTCATACCATCATGCCATGCCAAATTGCTCTCCACCTCAATATGCTTGTATATCCAATGAGGAAAATATGTCTCACTGGAATCACTTGCTTCATTTCTAATGTTTTGCTTGGCTCCAACTATCTCCAAAATCAGCATACCATAACTATACACATCAGACTTATGTGACACTCCTCCAAAGTTTCTGTTCCACACTTCTGGTGCGATGTACCCTATAGTCCCTCTAGCATCATGCATAGATATGATACTGTGTGTTTCTGAGCATAGCTTCGCCAGCCCGAAATCCGCGATTTTGGGGCAGAAATTTTTGTCCAAAAGGATGTTGCTTGGCTTTATGTCGAAGTGTAAAATCCTCGTGTTGCAACCCTTATGCAAGTACTCTAGTCCTTTAGCTATCCCTTCTGCAATCTTGTGTAACCTTTCCCAACTCAAATTGGTTTCAAAGTTCTTCTTGTGTGTAAACTTTTCAAGTGATCCATTAGGCATAAACTCATATATCAGAGCTTTCTTCTGGCCTTCAAGGCAAAAACCAAGGAGGTTAACAACATTTACATGGGATGTTCTACCTATGCTCACAACCTCATTGAGAAATTCTTGACCATTCCCTTTGGAAGCATTCAGTACCTTCACAGCCACAGGACAATTGTTGTTTAGGTTCCCTTTATATACCTGACCATAACCACCTTGTCCCAGTTTGGATTTGAAAGAATTTGTCACTTTCTTGATCTCTGAGTAAGAGTATCTTTTTATGGCTTGAGGCCCATTGTTTCTGATGAAGGCCTCAATATCTTGATCAACCTTTTTGGCCTTCCAATGTTTTGACACAATTGGTGATAATTTTCGTCTAAAAATGCAAATTGTGATGCATATCAACAGTGCTCCAATTCCTCCAGCTATTGAACCTGTTAGCAAACATAGAAGGTGGTACAGGTTAGTAGCTTTATATGCAGCCCCTTTCAGTTTCATGTTTCATAATGTAAATATGGAGATGGAGATACTTATAATCTTTTACATGAAGGTTCTATAATTTCGATACATTCACAATCAGAAGATTGCAATCATGTGAGGAACAAATTTTTTGAATTGATGAGGCTTATGCTTTATATGTTGTGATTTATTTTGACTTTTAAATTATGTGAGATCAATGATAAAACCAGAGATAAATGTGCTCTTCAATAGAAACTAGCAATAAAAATGAATTAGGTTATCAAAAATTCAAAATATATGTTGTGTATTGATACTTTGTATATTGTGAAATCCTTCCCTAGTTCCTTTTGAAAACTTGTAAGAATATTGCAAATTTACAAAATAAGGCAGAAGTGATAACAGCTGAAGATTTATCTCTTCAATCTTCATGTAACTATGAAGGTTACACTTGATCGCATCTAGCAAATTCCTAGTTTATTTTTCCTGTGACATCTTTTTATATAGCATTTGACAAACAATCCATAACTTCTGCATGATCCAAGAAAATGACAACAAAAAAAAGTTCAGGGCAAATTCCTAGTTTATTTTTCCTGTGACATCTTTTTATATAGCATTTGACAAACAATCCATAACTTCTACATGATCCAAGAAAATGACAAAAAAAACAGTTCAGGACAATTTTTTTACCGATAATTAGTCTTGATGAACTGCTGCTACTCCCTCCTGTCATTAAAACAAAGCATAATCAATTAGTAAAACACTTGCACCTGTAGCAAAGGCAGAATATGTGTGATTCAATAAGTGAGAGATAGAGAAAAAAAATGTGGTGTTTGTGATGTGTCTGCACTACTTGAGTGTCTAAGTATCATTACTAATTCAATTAGCATACCTTGACAGTTATTGCTTGTTGTACTGCCATCCTTGCAAAAGCAGAGCAACTCCTTCTTGGTGTTACTATAGCCACAAACTCCATCACTGGCCTCACACTCAGCACAACTTGTAGGTGTTTGCCAATCAAGCACAAACCCTTCATTCATGGCCCCAGCAAACTCACTCATCAACCCATCACTTGTAACCTCATCCTTCATCACAGTCACCACAACATTAACTTGGCAATTCTCATCCCAGTCAAAACCCTTAGTCTCATTCCCCATCTCAAACACAAAAGACCTATTCACCCCAGAACTCAGACACTCAATGAAAGGCACCCCAGAAGGGTAACCACTGCAATTGTAGTAAAAGCTGAGATTTTTGTTCAAGGGGGAGTGAGAAAGTGGAAGGTTCCCCACAGGAACATTGTGAAGTGCCCTAGGACATGTTTGGTTTGCGGTGTCAGCATCAACCAGTTTAAGACTATGGTTTTCATAGTCTATATCTTTTACATAGTAGTACAATCCTGGAGGTAGAGAGAAAATAGGGTCACCATCATAACAGATAAGGCCAAGCTCTTGGTATCCACAATATTGATCAGGAGGGGAGCCTCTAGCTAGCCAGAAAGGGTAACTGATGTTAGGTCCATTTGTGCAGCGGTAAGTGGGGCATGTTGTTGAGGATGAAGTGTTGTGGCTGCCAGAGGAAATGATAAAGCAGAGAAACAAAGCAGAAACAAAACATGCAAATGCAAGCTTGAACATTGTGAAATATTTGGATTTCTGTTGAACTGTTGAACTCAGTACTAATCCAGCAAAATCTTGCTTCTTCTCAGATATATACTGAAATGTTGGAGATATAGGTACTTCAGAGTAGGAAGAAGAGGGTAAGGTTTATTATATGTGATGATGTTGAGGAGTTAGTCAGATTTTTGTTTCCAAGTCTCTTGAGCTATAAGTCATAGGATGGAAATTTCTTAGTGAAGGTTACGTGACGCAGAAGACAATTCATAAATGAGGAGAAATAGTTGATAAATTTCCTATTTGTAAAGTTCTTACGTTCACATTGGCATTCAACAAAAATAAACAGAGATGACTTCACTAAGATCCAAATATAAATGAATGTGCCAAAGATGTGGTCGATTGAAGTCGTGCATGTTTGATTCCCCTTAAATATGCAATTGTTTCGAATTTTGTATATAGGAAAAAAGTCATCATTAAAAGGAGAGCTAGCTTCACCATTATATAAAAGTTCTCACTCAAAGAGTATCGTCCCAAAAGAAAAAAATTATTGAATGTCAACCTATTGTTTTCTTTATCAGACCATTTATCAATGAATTCCACATAGTCACTCTTGTGTTTTTTGTATTTTGACTATAAACACTTCCAACGACACTTACATTAACTTACATTAAGTAAGCAAGAATAAAAGTTCACAGAGTGATATTTATATATAATGTAATAAGATAAATAAATTAAGAACAGTACATGCTCAAACTTTTTTTGAACCGATACAATAATTTAACATACTAAAAGTCATATAAAGCCCCTAAACTCTTTGATTCAACAATGGATATGCTGACTTATGAGCAAAAATAGTTTTTTTTTTCCATTTTAATCCGTACTCCAATATTTACAACTCATCCGACTCTGACAGCGTTGCAATTTGTGTAGCTTCCAAAGAAGCCAAATCACAAATTCAACGACATCAAATGATTTCAAGCCGACATCGTTGTGAACACGAAAACGGAGGACAACTTGAGTATAGACCATACAAAACAACATAATAAAACAAAGGAGGGAGATATAGATGTTGGCGGAAATGGCGGAGATGGTAGCGGCTGAGATTGCGATAGAGGCGGCAAGGGGAGCTAGAAGATTGTAGTGGTGGCCATAGAGATAGTGGATGGAAGAATGTAAGAAATCCACACAAAAAGGATAAAAAAACTTACTTATTGGAGTAGCAAAATCACTTATTGTGATAGAGAATTCGCCTACGGTGGAAAAAACACCTATCATGGAGAAGAAGTCTCATAAAATGAGGGAGAACCCCTTAAGGGGGTGGGGGGACACCGCTGCAAAGGGGGTGGTGGTAGGACATCTGTAAAGTTTTCTAAGCTAGGATTCTTATGAGTCACTTATTCGAGTTGAGAATATTCACGTACTTGTAATAACTAACTCTCATAAGATGATTTTTTCCATGCATACAATTTTATTTAAGGAGAATCAATATATTCTATTGTTGTTCCAAATATGATTTAGTGTATCATCTACCAAAACAATTATATTTTAGATATGTCTACTATAATGGGTAAAGCTCTTCATAAGCAATGTTGGCCTAATTGTTAACTTTTATGTCTTAGAATGTGCACAAATATGCATTTATTAAATGAGTACAAAGTAGATTGCTTTCTTCAACCTCCCACGGTAGTACGGTACGATTTCTTCAATCTCTTGTATTTTACTTTCTCCTCTGCTCGCATGTTTCTGCTTGGAATAATGGGTTTCCTTCTTCTTTGTAGACTCACGCTTTGTTAATCTTGCAACTTTTTTATGTGTAGCTAATTTTAAGTTTGAGTGTAGAAACCTTAGCTTAAAATGTGTACTGTGTCTATTTGATTTATAGAAATCATTGTGGGTAGTGATTGCCATGGAGAATTCCTCTTCTTCTGGTTCAAGAAGTTCATCATCTATTTTCGTAGACAACAGCCAACTATATGCTATTGTGGTGTTCTGTGCCAGTTTCTAAAACTGAAATGAACCCCGGGAGGAAGTTTTTGGGTTGTGGAAGAGCCATCAAATATGCTCTTCCACACATTGTAATTTCTTTTTTTGGACCACTAATTGTATAAGCTGAACATGCTTGCATTACTAGTTACTCTAGACTTTGTAGTTTCCTATGCTCTTCTTAACAATGCAGATTAAATACTTCAGTGGTTTCTTATGAGCTATAGTGTCTTGAGTTGAACTGTTGTTGTTTCAACCTTTTGTAGTGCTAACTTTAAAACAAAGTGATCTTCCTAACAGGTTTATCATAGATTCTACCAAGTTTATTCCTGAATACTTCAACGCAGAAAAGTACGTGAGCTACTAAAAGCCGCTTGCTTGGAGGTTATGTTGTTATCTAAGAAGATGTGTGTGTGTTTGCCATTTTATCTTCAGGTCCTATGCCAAATCATATTGCTTTCTTAATGGACGGTAATCGAAGGTACTGCTATGTATTGGGAGTGAGGTATGTTCCTGTCTATTCATTCAGCATTGATAACTTCAATAAGAAGCCCAGAGAGGCTCAAATCTTCATGGAACTGATACGAGAAAAGATTGAAGAGTTTGTTTGAACCTCTAGGTCGAAAGTTAGATCTTTAGGGGTCGCACTGTTAGGAA
The DNA here is from genome assembly GCF_012489685.1 of Lotus japonicus. Classification (NCBI taxonomy): domain Eukaryota; kingdom Viridiplantae; phylum Streptophyta; class Magnoliopsida; order Fabales; family Fabaceae; genus Lotus; species Lotus japonicus. The sequence continues at coordinate 82,601,049 of NC_080044.1, read as the reverse complement.
GACTTTTGACATTTCATCACACCCGGGTTAGAAGAGAGCATTTTACAGCACACACAAAAATTATAAGCATCATTACTTCTTTCTTTTTGGTCAAGATCATTGCTGTTTTGAGATTGCTGAAATTATGGTAAACATAATAGCAACACTGGCCTGGTATAGGCAGGTTGCACTTTTTTGCAGGAGAAAAGGAGTCAGGTCCATCTTTCACACATCCTTGAAATGGATCTGCCAACTCACTACACCTAGGAGAGAAATGTGAGCCCAATATAAGCCATAACAACAGGCAAGACACTTTGTCATCAGCCAACACTTCACAAGTGTGTGTTTGAAAATCCTCCCGATTCTAAAGTCAGAATCAATTATGGGAAAAAAGCTTCATAGCTTCTGGGTTTCATATTGATTCTGAGAAAAAAAGTTAATTCAAACATGCTGGAAGTCGCTTCCTAATTTGATTCTTCAACTGCTAACTTATATATACAGCTGAAAGTCAAAGTACTAATGTTCCTAATTCCACCTTGCAGCTCCATCAATGCCAGAACCAGAACCTGAGGGTGTTATGTCACCGTCTGTTTGTGACTCTGAGAAGCTGTAAGGCATGGCATTCATGAATGATCCTGCGGCAAATGTTGCATTCATTGGCCATTCGCTGCACCCTATTTGTGCACTTTGGCTAGGTACATAGCTACCACCCTCTGCAGATTTATCACCAAAATAATCGTTCTGATTGCATGATGCCATTACCAATGCTTGATGATTGTTTGGAAATTGGTCCCCAGTTTCACCTGCAGAATTAGATTCTATTGATGTTATTGTCATTGACACTGAAATTAACTTTGTAGTAAAATAACTATGCACAGGCACCGCACATACATTAATGGAGCACACTGATTAATGGAACATATATAGTACCTTGGGTTAACAAAGCAACATTATCATTCATGACCCCATCGATTTCCTCCAAGTTATTCCATCTAGCATATGCTTCTCTAACCAATTTCTCTATATAGCTCTGCAAATGAACCCATTGAAATGAATTTCTAGGTTGTCAACACATAGTGAAATCTAGTAGTGCATGTTTGAAAGTCATTCTTCTAAAGGCAGAATCAATTCTGGGAAGAAGCTTTGTGAGTAGTTCCTCCTGGCTTTCAGAATTGATTCTGAAGAAAGAAAAATTGATACAAACATGCTAAAAGTCATGGAACAAGGCAAGTTTGAGTTGTTAAGGTACCCTGTTCATGTTGTTCAGTTCTCTAGCTGGAAAGATTTGTCCATTGATTTCAGCTTTAACCAACTGGCATATGCCATTCAGAATAATGGTAAATTGAGGACCACGGTGGATGTAGAGCTTGTTGCCCATGTTGCAAGTCTTTGCATGCTTCATTGTCACTTCCCACATTCTCTCTGACATTCCAATGCCTAAAATCTGATTGCATAACAATAGCTTATATTAATAATAATCATACATTTAACATTGATTAATAATAAGTTTACTTTTTTTATGTGTACCTTTCTGAGCCTTTGTGGATCAACAACAGATAACTTGAGAAAGTCTTGCACTGTGGTTATTCGCTCTGAGGACAATTTTTTGTGGAAAGCTCCATCTTTCCCAATCTTCTCTAGGCGCCACACTTCATCATGGAGCATTGGTGGGTGATGTTTCTTGTACACTTCAAATGTATGAAAAAAGATTATAAATTAGCAAAGGATACATATTTAACATGTATATAACAAAACACTAACCTCATACATGTGTTCATTTTTTTGGTTTTTATCCGCTTCTCTAATATAAAGGGACACATACAATTACACAAATATTTAAGGGGGGAAATATTAAAAAGAGATGATTTGAGCTACTGAAAAAGGAGGAAACCTTCTATACCCTGTAATACTGAGAACTAGGTACTATTCTCTTTCACCAAATAGGTAAATCTATTATTCAGTTTCTTTCCATTTTATATTTAAATTTTTTAAATTTTACCAATTCATGAAGTATAATTGTTTCAATAAAAAAGTACATTTACAATACTGTAGATTTTTCAGTGAAGAAGACAGATAATTATTTTTTTTGGACTATTAAGTTTACCAAAATCATTGACCGTTCCTGAAACCATTGACTTGACTCTTAAATCGTCTCAAGCAACTGGCAAAAACCAGAACTGAAGTAGGTATAGTTTACAACTAATAAGAAAATAAAAACAATTACGCGTAACTTGAGGTGTCTACAAGAAAGATGGTAAGCATTTGAGAAATATTTATTAAATAAATTCGACCAATAATCATGAAAAATGTATTTAGTTTCGCTTATCAAAAAAAAATTTATTTAGTTTCAAAATACCAAGCTTTAGACTCAAAAAAAGATAGACCTATTTAAAATAACATTAGTGAAATAAAATAAAATTTTCGTTTAAGTTATTATTATTAAGTTAAAATAACATCTTGAATAATATACCATATTTTTTTACAATTTGCGTAATATACTTATTAATTTCTTTAAATATTTAAACTTATTAATATAAATCAAGTCTTAAATTAAGAAAATAAATCAAATCAAAGAGCTTAAAAAAAACAACCCAACACAACTTGTTTACATCCGCAATTGTAACAAGATAAAGTTTTATGAGGGTTTTCTATCATGGTGGGACCATGATTAAGCTGAATGTTTGACCACTAATCACTTTCCAGTCATCATAAAAGAAGATTTAGACAAAAGAAAACAAGTTAAAAGGGGTCAATATTATTGCTTGCTGGACCGGATGAAAATGAAATTCCCTTTCTTGTTGGAGATAAGACCAATGTAATTTTCCATTACTATAATGGGAATATTAACAGACTCCATTAGATTTTTAAAAATGATAGTTTTACAATATTTCTCTTTCTAAATTGATAACTCATCACTTGAACTTATTTCTAAGTGAATTCCCCATACCTAATTTCTTTGATGCCATGATTTGCAACTTGTGTTGAAGACAACAATAATATAATGAGCAATCATTGGTAATATTATGTGTTAATTAGTCTATGATCTGCAGTAGTTTTCTGATACCACTATGGACTAGAGAAATTGACCCGTGAATTAAGATACTCTTTCTGATCATTAGTTTAGGGGATGTCTAAATGACCCATGATAAAGTTTGGGTTAAATAACCCATCATCCAATCACATTGGAGATAAGTGAGGTAGAATTTCTATATTTTATTTATTAATTTATTTCCAACTCATTTATCTCTAATGTGATTGGATGATGGGTTATTTAACCCAAACTTTATCATGAGTCATTTAGACATCCCTTAGTTTAGTTATATATAACCAACCCCCTTTACATAAATTAAATACAAAAGGACACCCGTACACTAACTAATTAACAACAGTAAACAGTTTATCAACAACATCACTGCATGAATAAAATTGAATTAACAGTGTTTAACAGATTCAGCTATCAAACATATATGGCAGCTAGGCTAGCTTCAATTTCATATGAAGATTTTCTACATGAACCATTTGACCAGGAAATCACATTAAAAAACAAAAAAAACTTTGCTCAATCTACTTCTATTCTAACTTCTAAACCAGCCATGCTTTGCAGATAGCAAAAGAATTAAAAATGAAATGCAAGCTATGCACATATTTGTAAGTATAAAATATATGAGTTTGATATATATGCACTGACAATTTAAATGACTCACATTCACCGCGGTGATCCTTAACAATAAAAGCGTCAGTCATGCCTTCACGGATTCTGAGACTCGGATTATTGCCGGTCGGAGCCACTCTCACGGCGACTCTGAACTTCCTACTACGTATCCAGCTAGAATTATCAGTGAACTCTATGTCCCCAATGGGTGCAATTCCATCCCTCAGGGTCAGATTCAGCTCTCCTGCAAGCAATGGCCTCTTCCCTGTTCTCTCCTTCACTATGTGCCTGTTGAACTCCTCACTTGTCCATGACTCCTTATCAGGGAAATCTCCATCAAGCACCACAATTTCTAGCTTGATGGGATGTTGGAAGCTCGTTGGAACCATTATTTGATCGCTACTCTTGTCAACAAGAACCACATGGATGGGTTTTTCGTCCATGTCCAATATCCTGCTACCTATTAGAAATATAATATAAAATCATTTATGTGTCATTTACTTAACAACTTAAGTTTTTGAGATAATTGATTCATGATACGCTACCTGTGAATATAGGGAGTGAAAGCTTTTTGCTGAACCTGAGCTGAAGGCTTGATGGTTGTATTTGTTCCAATGCTTGGAGTCTCAATGAAGGGGACCTAGTCATTGGTCGTGGACAACAATGTCTCATCACTCGCTCCACCTCTTCACTCACCTGTTTACAATTGACAAAAAATTAATCCAATTGCAAATTGATTGATTAATTTGCTTAATCAATGTATATATGCTTGGGATTCATTTAATTAAGATGACTTACCACTCTTCTCAGCAATGGTTCCAAGCCTGAGAAAAGGTTCTGCAAGTTTTTCACCATTACAACTTCTCCTATTACCCTGTCAAGAAGAATTGGCATGAAATGAGAAAGTGAGACATGTTTCTGAGCATGACAAATTCAATTAAGAGCAGAAAAGTAACTGAATATTTTGATGTTGCGCTGATTTCGAACCGAGGACTTGTTAGCTGGGTGAGATTCTCCAAACCAACAATCAACTCGGGAAAACAACAAGAAACTGAATATTGAACATGTATATTTTTGCTTGGTTTATAAAAAGAAATAAAACATACGAAGCAAAAGAAGGTCTAGTAGTTGTAGTTCTCATGCGTTTGTCGATTGGTTTGTCTTTGTCTTGATCGGAATCATCCAAAAACCTTTTAGCTGCCATTTTTCTGAAGAATTTGGGACCAGGTTGTGAAGGATTTGGTGTAAGATTGCACTGAGCTATGAAAAGATTTCCACTTTTTATACTATGTTTTGAAGCATAATAAATAATTGTTTTATGAAGTAATATGAAGCAGGAAAGAAGGTTCTTGGCATGTTGGAGGAAAGAACCAAGTAATGAGTATGTTGTATCCTAAAACTAGAAAGCGTATCATAAGATGTAAAAGACTTTAGACGTCAACGACCATATCCAAAGTCAACCGAAATATTTTTTTGGTTGTTTTTAACACTCTCAGAACATCTCCAATGAGAGTATGTAATGTCAAATATCTACTTCCACCAATATCCATTACCATTGGAGCATATTTTTAATTCCAACATGGTTAGTGAGAGTATGTGAGAGTAAATACTCAATTTAGTCATAAAAAGTGTGTTTGCATTTATTATTGTTTAATGTAAAATGTTTAAATAAAACTTATAGCTAATAAAATGATTTTTTTATATAAACTTTTAAGAGTTGATGGGTTGAAGTTGGAGTAAAAATTAATAAAATGATGTGGCATTATTGAGAGTTGTAAAAAGTAAAATGTAAATACTTTAGTGAATATCATGGTTAAAGATGCTCTCAGCCCTCATCACCTCAATTCACACTTTTCCTTCTTTTAAAATTTATAAATTGCCCCTTCCTCTTTCACATTTTCTTCCCTCGCCCCCCCCCCCCCCCAAGACCTTAGCTACAAGATTTTTGAAAATCTGGTATCTTAAAAACTCATCTACCGAATTTTTGAATTTTTGCTATTGGGTTCTAAGTACAGGTAACATGTAATTTAGAAATTATCGAAAATTAGAAAATCCGGTACACAGGAAGTTGGAAAACATAAACTAACTAATTTTCAGGAAGAGTTGCATAAAGGTAGAACACAAAAGAGAAGATGTTTATATTAAAAAACAAGTTTTTGAGTTTTAAATCCTTATATTGTTAATTGTGCTACCAAATTTTAATTCTCGTTAAGTCTTAGAAATTTAAGTTTTCGGTGTGTAAATCACTATAAATTGTTTTGGAAATAAGAACTCGGAAGCAATTTTGATTTTTAGTGTTTCAGATTTTCCTTTCCTATATGTTAATAGCGAAAATGTGTATCGGGTTTTAGACACTGATAAACAATGAAATAGAGGACTTTTTACGAAATTACAACCGACACGGTGAGTGTGGTTTTGGTTCCAACTCTTGAGCCAACCGATCCAACCCACTCGTCAACATGCTGAGTTGGTTAAAATTCAGCTTGTACATACTCTACGTCAGACTGGCCCAACCCATTTTTGAAAGACAACTTTGGGCTGGGAAAAACACGGCCCAATCCAATTCCCGCGGGCGGGTTATAACAAGTAAACGGGTCATCGGGTAAGAAGAGAATCATTCAAATAAAACTCACTCGTTCACTCTCATCATCTCGCGTCTCTCTCTCCCAATCACCAAACCCTAATTCACTCAGCGCAGCGCCGCCGCAACGCCACCTCGCCGGTGAGTAACCACCGCTGCCTTCGTTTGTTCTCCACGGTTTTGAATCTATCACGTAGTGTTGTTAACTTTGTCGTCTCTCTCTTTACTCTTTCTTTCTATGCAGTTGTGAAGTGTAGAGAAGATGGCAGAAGAAGAAGCCCAAGCTCTCAACACTATTTCAGAGGTTACACTCAAGAAGAGGAAAAACAACGAAGCGTTGGCTTTGAGGAAAAAGGCACAGTTCCAGTATAAGAATTTTCAAATCAGAAACAACAACGACTCCATCAAAAAACCTGAGGATTTCATTTTTGAATATCGCAACCAGGTTACTCTCTTCCTATTATTTTCATCATATAATACTGCAATATTCAATTTCTAGAGTTGCAATTTTTTCACTTGTCTATGCCATCACTTTGTGTAATTGTTATCCATAAGCTAATTAGATAAACTTATTGAAATCAATTCAAAATATGTTGTTATAGACATGTATAATCTCTTATTCATAGGTTAATTTGTGCCGCTTATGAAAATAAACTCAAAACAGCTTATAGATAGGTTATAAGCTATTTACAGAAACTTTTCAAACACTTGCATGATCAATTTTGCTATAAGATAAGCTCTTCCAAACGGGACCTAAATGCATTCGATGGCTTCTATTATTATTATTTTTATTGATTATTTGTGCTTCCTTCTGTAGGAGCTGGACCTTATTAGAATGAAAAGAAGGGTCAAGAGGAATCCGTCAGAGCTATTGACCCCAAATTCCAAGCCCATAATAGTCATTCGGATACAGGGGTAGCTTTCTTTCTTTCTTCTCTCAGTTTGATATTTTGGTTTTGTGAGGAGTTATAACATCTTTCTTTGTCATTCTTTTAGGAAAAAGGACATGCATCCTGTAACCAGAAAGGCCTTGTTCAGCTTAGGGTTGAGGAAAATATTCAGTGCTGTTTTTGTGAAGCCAAGTGAGGGGATAATGGCCAAGCTGCAGAGAGTTGAACCATTTGTTACCTACGGGTAAGAGATTAATCTTCCTTGTTCTATATTTGATGTGTATGAGATGATTATGATATGATATGATATTGGATGCTAGTGGAAGGGTAGCTTTGTAGAACTTTCATGTATTTCTAGTTCAAAAGGAAGATGTATAGGTTACATACTTCTCTTATGTTGTGCTCTGCTGCAACTTCATTTATTACTGTAATCATTATGGAAGTTTGAGCTCTACCTCTCTCTCTATGTACATTTTGATTGGGAATTGTTCATGCAGTAATCCCTAGGAGGCCTAGCTAGAATACAATTTAGCCATAGAATACAAAATTAAGCATAATGCAACATTTCAAATCCATCATAAGTGGATATCTATCCATTCCTTATGGGGTTCCCTGATTATCGCCTTGATTGCTCGCTCCTTTACTTCCATAGTGATTCACTCCAACTAGGGGTGGAAATAGGCCGAGCCGAGCCAAGCTTTGTGCGGCCTAGGCCTGGCCTGCATTATTTTTTTGTGGCCCAAGCCTGGCCTGTGGCCTATCAATAGGCCAAATTTTATGGCTTGGCCTGGCCTTTTCTAAGGCCTGACATGGCCTACAAGCCTGCTTAAAAGCCTATTTAACAGACAATTTTATCAAAAGAAGGTTATTTGGCTGGCGGGCTAATAAGCCTTTTATATATTATTACACTTTCTTTTCAAATAAAAAAACCTGTATCATTGCATTTCAAAAACTACACCTGTATCATTGAATATGTCTGGAACATTTCTAATCTAGGTTAGGGTAGGGACTTAGGATTTTCTTTTATACTAAAGTATACATCAGTTTAAAAAAATCAAATAATATATTATTATATTATATTTATTTATATTATTAATAAAAATAATATATAAATAGGCCGGCCTGTTAGGCCAAATAGGCTTTTTTAATAGTTTGGGCCTAGCCTTTTTAGTTAAACAAGCTTTTAAAAAAGCCTAAGCCTGACCTTTTTAATAAACGAGCCGAGCCGAGCCGAGCCTCTAACGAGTCAAGCCATAGGCCCCTGACGAGCCGCCTGGCCTATTTCCACCCCTAACTCCAACGTTCAATATTTAGTCAATCAACATTTATTCGAATAAAGAGAGTCTATCAGCATTGTGTAATTCTCTGTGTTGTATTCCACATTGGGTGGAATGGCACTACCCTCTTGAACACCTTGTTTTTTCTAAATTTTTGTATCTTTATATATTTCATTCTTAAAAAATTGCATTTCACTTGCTGAGGATTGTTCTTAATTTTCTGAGAATCTGCTTCTTTTGAAGATATCCAAATCTTAAAAGCATAAAGGAGCTACTTTACAAGAAGGGACATGCGAAAATAGACAAGCGAAAAGTTCCTTTGACGGATAATAATATCATTGAGCAGGTAATATATTTTATTACAGGTTTCGTTCCTGGGTTTTTTTATCCCCAGACCCCATTAGATTGCATTTGTGATTTTTCGGATCTCTGCCATGCAGGAACTAGGCAAGTTTGGTATTGTGTGCATGGAAGACATGGTGCATGAAATTGAGAATACTGGTCCCCACTTCAAGGAAGTCGTCAGATTTATGTGGCCCTTTGATCTCAACAAACCATCAGATGGATTAAAAGGATCAAAAACCGCATACAAGGATGGTGGAGATGCAGGGAACCGTGAGGATTCCATCAACGAGCTAATCAATAAGATGAATTAATTGTCCTATGTAGTATTCATGTTTTGATGTTTATCATGTCCCTAATCCTAGGTGCATGTTCAGAGTTGTTACTGTAGTTTACCTGAAAAATTGAAATATCTACTTATCATTTTGCCTTCATTTACTGCCTTTACTTTCTTGTTTTCCCTCTGGGTTCAAATTAGGACCTCATTATTGACTTGAAAGAAGTTGCATGGTAAAGTGTTTTGCAGGACCTGAAATCATGCTCTTATGCTGTTTTATCCACATCACTTGAACTGTTTAGAATCTACCATGTATAATATAAACTCGAGCAGGAGTGAGTTCACTTTCAACACCCTCTTTCACGTTAAGCGACGCATCTTCTTTTTTAGTAGGCTTCTTGCAATTAGCAGTGACTTCCACGCTGTCACCGTTTCCTGGTTTTCCACTACTCTCATTGTATTGTTATGATTACAGTGTTTAACTTTCATCATCTCTTAAATCTCTTCATTTCAAATATAATCTTCATAGACACCGTCCCCTTATATAGAGGTTTCGCTGGGAGAGGGATAGGTATTTTTACTGAGTGGGTTATTTTTAGAGATATTAAAGGGATCATTTAGATTGAGGTTTGTTCACTATATCACAGTTAGAAAAGATAAAACAGAGGAGAGCAGGAGACAATGGTTATGTTGGGTGGGAGGGTGACGCACATGGGTCCATTAAATTTTTATCTTTTAATTTTTAGGCATTGGAATTTGGAGGGAGGGGCACACAGGGCTGTCCTCATTTTATTGTGTTTTAAATTTAAATCTTATCCTTATTTTATTTTTTAATTTCATTTGGTTTTATAACTTAGTTGTGATAAAAGTATAGCTACTCAAAACATGGTTTTGACTTTTTATCATTGAAATGAAAGTGCACATTTTCTTTACCTCAATATTTTTCATATAGCTGAAGTTAATGTTGTAAGAATTTCTTAAAAAAGTTAACCACCATGCGGGAAGCGTGGTACAAGGAAAGGGACTAAGAACAAAGCAATTTCACTCAAGAAACAAGCTGATGTCCAGACATGACTTAAATTTGTTTTCCCAATCTATTTATCATTAGGATTTGTCAATTGATTCTCGACAAATCAACAACAAAAAGTAAGAGAGTCACTCTAAAACATAAAATAAGTCATTACAATCATTAAATTTAATTATCATAATCACTTTACCACATACACTTTAGACTTTAGAGCAGAACCCTTGCGGAAATTAATGTTGTAAGAATTTCTTCAAAAAGTTAACCACCAGCAGGAAGCGTGGTACAATGAAAGGGAAAAACTGTTCAGTATGGTAAAGAATAATAGATGAGTGGTCAATATCTAAAGGGAGCTGAAGGATAGGAACTTATTCTTGTTTTTTTGAAACTCACTTGTTCTTGTTAATTGCAAAAAGCAGATCAAGGAAAGACATTTTGATTCCAATCCAATGTCTGCGAGCTCTTCTTCTTCTTCTGCTGCTGCTGCTGTTATGGCTCCTCCTTCTCCTCCACCAAAGTATGATGTGTTTGTGAGCTTTAGAGGGGAAGATACGCGTGACAACTTCACTAGTCATTTCTATGCTGAACTTAGCAGAAAAAATATCCAAGCCTTCATAGATAATAGACTAGGCAGAGGTGATGAGATCTCACCAGCACTCCACACAGCAATTGAAGATTCCATGATTTATGTCATCGTTTTCTCGGAACACTATGCTTCTTCCTCGTGGTGTTTGGATGAACTTGCCAGGATACTCGAGTGCAGGAAGAGATATGGAAGGGAGGTGATACCGGTTTTCTACAAGGTGAATCCATCAAGTGTTAGGCATCAGGAACAGAGTTATGCAGATGCTTTTGCTAAGCATGAACTGGGATTCAAGGATGAAGTCATTCGGAGGTGGAAGGCTGCTCTAGCAGAAGCAGCTGGAATTTCCGGCTGGGATTCAAACACCACCAGGTCAATAATGTTTTTTAATGTTATAATTAGACTTCATTTAACTTTTATACCTCTAAATTTTTTTAGCTAATTAAGTTCTAATACTGTTAAAATTAAGTAGGTAACTTTGATCCGATTTTGTCAAATTTCATAGACTTTAAATTCTTGAATATTTATTTTGTATTCAAATATTTTGTACGTTTTAGTTGTGGTCTTCATTTTACAAATCAAAAGCACCAAATGTGACACAATTATGTTGGCCTACCAAATGATGTTAGATTGTTGGTTCATATAAACCCCTATATAGAATGGAAGACTAATGCTTAGTTACTTTTATTATATGTTCCAGATCAGAATCCATGCTTATTGATCGTATTGTAGAAGATATTTTGAAAAAATTGAATCGTTCTGTCTCAAGTGAAACTCAAGGAATGGTTGGAATTGACAAGCATATTGCACAAATCCAGTCCTTGTTGCAGCTTCAGTCAGCAGCTGTTCGGATCATAGGAATTTGGGGCATGAGAGGAATAGGTAAAACTACACTGGTTGAGGCGTATCACAAACTGGGGACCCAATTCAGCTCTAGAAGCTTAACTGTGAATGCTCAACAAGAAATAGAAAGAGTTGGAACAAATGGTCTACGTCAAAAATACTTATCAGAGCTTTTAGATGAAGGAGGCAGCACGTCCAATGGATCAGGTTTTGCAGATGAAAGGCTCAAACAGGCAAAGGTTCTCCTTATTCTTGATGACGTGAAAAACTCGAGTCAAATTCAGGAATTAATTCGAGGACGTGGATACTTCAGTCAGGGAAGTAGAATCATTGTGACTAGCAGAGACAGGCAGGTGCTTCACAATGCTAGAGTTGATGAAATATATGAAGTCAAGGAGATGAGTTACAAAGATTCTCTACAACTATTTAGTTTACATGCCTTTAAACAAAAAAGTCCGGTGGGAGTTAATGCAGATTTGGCAGATAAGGTATTAGAATATGCTAAAGGTATCTCAATAGCTCTCAAAGTTTTAGGCTCACTGCTATATGGTAGAACAAGGAAAGTATGGGAAAGTCATTTGGAAAAGCTTCCCGATGACCAAATTTTCAGTGTGTTGAAATTAAGTTATGATGGGCTGGATGATGAACATAAGGACATATTTCTTGATATAGCTTGCTTCTATAGAGGACATTCGATGAATGTAGCAGTGGATTTGCTAGATGGTTGTGGTTTCTCTGCTGACATTGGAATTGATGTTCTCAAAGATAGGGGCCTCATATATATTTTGGAAGATCAAATCAGGCTGCATGATCTAATATGGGATATGGGAAAACAAATTGTTCGCCAACAATGTCTCAATGATCCTGGAAAACGCAGTCGTTTATGGAAACATAAAGAAGTTTATGATGTTTTAAGAAAGAACCAGGTATGTTATTCTGCACCTCAAGCCCCACTTGATAACGCTCATGGATTTACTCCTCTCAGACTACAAAGGACTGAGCAGTTACTAATTTTCCTATAACTACATGTTTTCATGATTATTTATCTTTAGTTCCTTGCGTTTACTTCCAGGGTACGGGTGCAATCCAGTGTATATCCACTGACCTGTACAAAATTAAAGAAGTTGAACTACAATATGAAATTTTCAAAAGCATGCCTAATCTGAGAATGCTATATTTCTATACTAAGGCATTTTGGTTTGGGAGAGGTCAATCAAATGTGATCCTTCCTACATATCTTGAAAGTCTTCCGGATGGTTTAAAAGTTCTTTATTGGGATAGATTTCCTCTAAGATCTTTGCCACTCAACTTTTGTTCAGAAAATCTTGTTAAACTTTATATGCATCATAGCCAGCTTAAACAACTTTGGAAGGACGATCAGGTGCTTCAAACTTTATGTTGTGTTCCTTTGTATAATAATAATAAACTCTTATTCATTATGCCATATATATAGGGTCAAGTTTACATTTTTTTTGTCACCTAATCATTTACTTTTTACATCAGGAATTACCGAATTTGAAAAGGCTCGATCTTAGTCATTCTTCAGACCTGATTCGAATACCAGGCCTTTCTTTGTTCCCAAATATTGAAGAAATAATTCTTAGTGATTGCAAAAGCTTGATTCAAGTTTACTCTTCAAGTTTCCTCAGCAAGCTCAAATGTTTATGGCTAATTGGTTGTGTTAAGCTTAGGAGTTTAAATGTTCCTAGCCGTATTCTATCAAGATCTTCTGGATCAGTGGGGCTCTATAACTGTTGCAAGCTCGAAACTTTTTCAATCAATAGAACCGAGGTGGTTGAATCAAGTGGTCATTCACATTTTGATGGACTCTTAGGAGCATTTGAAATTTATGATGATGCAAAAGGTGCCTCTAGCTATCAAGAGATGAACGGACTAGGTCTGGATGAAAAATATTCAACAAATCTTGAATGGTTTAGAAAAGGTAAGCCCTCACGAGTTTCCCATGAACTTTGTTGGTTAGATCTGGGTAGTTGTGAATCCCTTACAATGCTTCCAATTGACCTTTGTAAGTTGAAATTGCTAAGAAGACTCGATCTGAGTGGTTGCTCAAATTTGGAAAAATTCCCTGAAATTGTGGACACAATGGAAAATTTAGCTGTGCTTGTCTTAGACCAAACAGCAATACAAGAACTACCTTCATCCTTGGACCGTTTGGTGGGACTTGAAGAACTGAGCTTGCACAAATGTCGAAGGCTTGAGATTATACCCTCTTCGATTGGAAGACTAACCAAACTCTGCAAGTTAAACCTTACCTGCTGTGTATCACTTGAAACTTTTCCAAGCAGCATTTTCAAATTGAAGTTGACAGAACTTGATTTGTTTTGTTGCTCAAAGCTAAAGACCTTACCAAAGATCTTGGAGCCGGCAGAAAGCTTTGCTCACATTAACTTATCATATACATCAATTAAAGAACTTCCTTCATCATTGGATTTTTTGGTGGGTCTTCAAACCCTTTGTCTGGAAGAGTGTCGTAATCTGGAGTCACTTCCAAACATCATTGGTAATCTAAACATTCTCTCTGATCTTGACTGTACTAGCTGTTCTAATTTAACAGAAATCCCAAATGACATAGGTCGCTTGTTATCATTAAGGAAATTGTCACTATGTTATACCAGAATGGTGAATCTTCCGGAGAGTATTGCTCAACTTTCAAGCTTGGAATCACTTGATGTAAGAGATTGCAGAGAGCTTGAATGTATTCCACAACATCCACCATTTCTGATAATGTTATTGGCATTTCGTTGCCCATCCATTAGGAGAGTGCTGCCAAATTCAAGGGTTAAACCCTGGTCAGGTTCTAGAGAGGGTAGTGATGAACTAGATCCAAGTGCTTATAGTGATGTTGTGGCCGATGCCAGGGTTAGGATCATTGAGGATGCATATAGGTTTGTGTACTATTGCTTTCCAGGGAGTGAAGTTCCTGATTGGTTCCCTTATAGTTGCGAGGGAAATTCAGTAACCATGGATCAAGATTTTCAATATTGGTGCAATGATAATAGGCTCATTGGTTTTGCTATGTGTGTCGTTTTGCCAGTTGAAGATGTAAACTGCATATGTTATCTTAATGGTGACTTAAGATGCAGATTAACATTTGAATCTGATGGCAACACACACATCCTTCCCAACAATGTTCATCTACACAACTCTTTCTATCGGTGTTCTCATAGAATGTATAATGACATGCCAGATCACACATTCATAGGGAAATATTACTTCAGGGACTCTGCAGGCGTCGACATAGGGATCTCTTATGGCCTCCACTTCACTTTTGGAATCAGCCTTCCGTGGCTAGATTTTGAATCAAGCCTCGAGGTGAAAGAGTGCGGAATATGGCCTCTTTATCAAAGAACAAGGCATTTTTCGAATAAGCCAATTCATTTGGGACCCCACAGATCCACTTATACCAAAGAAAGAGATGATATTGGCAGCATAGTTGATTCTTCTAGCTTTCCAAGAGTTTCAAATAATGACTTTGAAGAACGTAAAGGGAAGAGGAAGTGTCTAGGGTGAAACATCTCTAGGAAAAATTGTAAATTTCTTGTCTGTTAAGTCAGGTTGTATCACAAATGTGGATTTTGTGGCTCTTACAATACTCAGGTAATCAAGTTAAGACATATTCCAGCTACTCTTAGTGTGCTTCTTCTGATAGGAGATAAACAGAGTTTGTAAATACTTGTGTAGTATTAGGAAGCATAGCAGATACAAAATGTGTAAATGTTTGTTGTATTTGGAATATTTGATTTTCTGTTTTCAATTGGTTAACATGTCTGGGAAGGCAAATCATGCTTTCCGGCAGCCAGACAAGAAAAATGAGAGAAGCAATTGAGCTCCATTAACTTGAGTTGAATGAAAACATAATCAAACACGCTTTTCAAAAATTTGAGCCCTCTAGTGTTAGATACGTATAATTCAATCTAAAGACCTGAAATTTCCACTCAACTCCATAATTGCAGGGTTTTTTTTGTCAAAATAATTGCAGCTTAACTTAATTCACCTTTCTCATAGGTGTGTCTCATATGAAAGCAATCT
Organism: Lotus japonicus; assembly: GCF_012489685.1. Taxonomy (NCBI): domain Eukaryota; kingdom Viridiplantae; phylum Streptophyta; class Magnoliopsida; order Fabales; family Fabaceae; genus Lotus; species Lotus japonicus. The sequence continues at coordinate 82,585,551 of NC_080044.1, read as the reverse complement.
TCTCAAACAGAGTTGTTTTCTTTTTCTTTTTTCTTTTTCTTCCTTTATTCATGTAAAGTCAATTAGTGAATTAACTTATTTAGATAATGATTTGACCACCAATAAGTTGGCTGATGAGATAGCTTAGCACTTTAGATTGTTTCTTTCCAAAATTTTGTAAGCTTTTTCGCTATCAAAGCTTTTTTGATGAAATGAAATTAATGGCAAGTTTAAAGCACCCTATGTTGGGTCGTGTCAACAGCGTTTTTTGTTTTAATTTTTTATTTTACTATACTTATATTTAGATTAAGAATAAGCATGATGACTATAGCAAACTATGATACATCAACATATGACATATGACTTAAAAATGATGCATCAACATATGACTTAAATTTGTTTCCCCGATCTATCATCATTAGGATTTGTCATTGATTCTCATTCTTCATATTATAGTTGTTCACTCAAATGCTTTATTCGTTGGAGCCTTTCACATGTTTTCCCCATTGAGTACATTGCATGTTCATAATAAGAAGCAATGTTTGTTCTTTTAGTGGAGTGACCATTTACGACTTAGCTATCTATCGCCAATGCTAATATAAGTGGTTTAAACTCTAAAGTAATTTGATATTAAGACAAATAAAGTATATACTGATTGAGATAGTGGGAGTAGGGGTAGCATAAACAATTGTATTATATATATTATATATTTGTATAAAGGTAAAGTGATATAGTTTCAGATTGATCATTGAAGGATTGATGGATAAGAAATCTTCAACTAAAGTGGGTTTGAGACTAAAAAGGTTGAAACATAACCTTAGTGGATCCATTGTAGCAAAAGGACCTGTCGATATTTTAATGGCAAATGTGTGCCCTAGCTGTGTAAAACACACGCGTATGTAAAGGAGAAGATAAAGATGATAGTCATCTTTTTCTTTTATCTGTTTGATTACTTTCCAAATTAGAGCTAACCCCCAAGGTTTCGGTCATATATAAAAGTGAGTGTTGAAGTGTGTGTTTGAATTTTAGTTTATAAAATTAGAGTTTTTGGTCAGTGTGAATTTATTTGTTGTAATGTAATTAATATTTGGATACTTTTATTTCAAAAGTAAGTTTAATAAATTACTCTTTATTTAGATAATATTAGTTAAAAACACTTTTAAATGTGTGTAATTATAAAAGGGGGAAAAAGAATGAAAGTCCAAACCTCCCACACTCCTTGAGGCCACCAACTTATTCCACTAAAGCCATTTGGACCTTCCTCTTACTGACATCCTCACTCCAAAAAAAATCTGCTAATCATCTCAATCTCGATTTGAAAACAAAGACTAATAAACGAAGTAAAACATGACATAATTAATATAGGAGGGAACTGCTTAAGCCATTTAACTTAATAACAAGAAAACATTTAAAAAACCAACAGAAAAATATTAATAATAAAGGTATGGATGTAATATATTAAAGTGACTAGGAAAGTAGAAATTGTAGAATTGGGCAAGGAATGTGTTGTCCATAGCCAAGATAGGGTTAAGCTTAGTCAAGCACGCTCTAATCACACATTCACACGCCAACTAATACAAGTTAAATTGTGATCTCGTGCCCCTCTCACTCTTAAATCTATATATGCCCACGGTTTTATATTTGATTTCCCTCCTTTAATGAAAAACTTAAATATTAAAAAATGGGATAGAGATAATACTAAAATTATTTCAAATAATTAAATATTAATATTAATAATTTTTATGAAAATATTAAATATTTTATTATAACTAATTTTATATATCATTATTTTAAATATTTTAAATTTTTTTTACTGAAATCTCTATATATGGAATAGTTATAAATTCAATGTAGTTTCTTGTCTCCTTATTCTGTTTTTGGATGTTCTTGCATTTCTTTATACATATATACCATTTGAACTCATTGTGGTCCCTTTTCTTTTGCACCACTTAAGTATACACTGAATAATATTTATTAGAAATCGTCTTGCTTTTGTTTAATAAGAGTCAAAACCTATTGGAATAATACAATCAATCAGCACAGCTATTTGGATTTACAAAAATATAGTATTGAGTATTGAGTATTGACTATTGATATTTACTACTAATAAAATTCAAATTAGATTTCAACAGCTAAAAGTGGCTTTAACTTTTTTATTAAAGCTTGTGTCATCATATTAAGCGCATTAACGGTCGTTAATTAAACTCGAATTTTAGGATTTAAAAGTTCTTGAAGCTGAAGAAGTTAATTAATTTGCTCTTACACGTACAACGTATTGAAGAATATTTAGTTAATACACAAAAATAAAGGGACTGTGACTTTTCAACTTTGATTCCTAAGTTACGTACCATTCTGCATTTTATATCAACACATTTTTAACCTCATATCTTCGATAGTGACAGGAACACTTTAGACTACTCTCGAATATTCATACCATTATTCATCTGAACATCAATTCAAAGTTTGATAAGGAATTATAAACATATGATTGCCTTACAATTTTCTTTTTTCACATGCTTTTCTTCATTTGTTTTTCAATTTTTCCTCATTAATAGGTTGCGTTTCCTCCACAACTTGATCCAAACCATTTAATTATGCATCACATGGAGGTAATATGTGAAATTATTTAAACCACACATTGTAGTTTCAAGTAACTAAAGTGTTTAAGGTTTTAGCATGTGGATAACTATTGTAAAAAGTGTTGTTTAAACATCTAGATCAAGTGTTTCATTTTTAGGCTGGAGTCACACTCTTGAGAAAACATTTGATTCTTGTTTAAAAGTGAGTAAAGTAAATCATCATAAAAGTTTGTGATAACTTACTTTACTTTCGAAAAATGTATACTCTCGACCTAGATGTTCAAACAATTATATTTTACCACTGCAATATACACCATATTCATAATGATATATACGTATGAGCTTCTTTTTAATTTTTATGTCTTTAAATGAGTTTTTATATGTTGGGGGCTTATGTGATTTTTTATGTTTTTGTCCCTTTAATCATGAGAATGGATGAGAGAACTAAGTAGCTAATTTCTAACCTATGTGAAAAGTCATATTTACTACACGTGCATCCAAGAGGTGGCTTATCATAATTAAATGTATAGTTAATCATAAAATTACATTTAAAATCACCGATTGTATTGAATATAATTTATTAAAATCACTCCATAAAATATTTAATTTTTTATAATAAATTTAGAAAGTATTTGAATATAATTAAATGACATCATAAATAAATGTACTTAAAAGATCATCTACCATTGTATTGTAACTCTCACATTAACAACAGAATTAAACACACAAGCTCATGAGAAGAAATGATACTCCTACTATATATCTTGTCCTAAAATAAACCTATGCATTTAATTTGTGTGAGAGGTCAAATAAATGGCAGCATAATTAACATCCAGCGTGGCATGAAGAGCCACGTGGAGTAGAGCCCACAAGTATAAACCTGGTCCTCCCTCGCTCTCGCTCGCGCTACCAGCTTCTTTCTCTTATCGGCGAAACACATCTCTTGCTTCATCTCCGCTTCACAACTACTCTACAACAAAAAAAGATTTAGAGAGAGAAACTCTCTCTCACTCTCTCTCTAACTACTTTCTCTCTCTATAACCGTCGTCGTCACCGGAAAAATTCAAACGAAATACAGTTATTTCATTTCACAGGAACAAAACAATAAAGGAGATGGCGACGCCTTTGGACGGAGGAGGAGGAGTGACGGTGCTGTCAAATTCCGTCAACAACGTCGCTTCCTCGTCGGCTCTCAATGGCGCCTTCAAGTGCTCCGACGTCGACTCATCGCCGATTTTGATTTTCCTGTTCTTTCACAAAGCGATGCGGAATGAGCTTGACGCGTTGCACCGGTTAGCTATGGCATTCGCCACCGGAAACCGCTCTGACATTCAGCCGCTCTCCGACCGCTACCATTTCCTCAGCGCGATTTATAGGCACCACTGCAATGCTGAAGATGAGGTGCTAATTTTTGGTTCAGTTTTTGTTCTTGTATATGTTTTGGAGTTTGATTGTTGTTGAATTGTGTGAATCGATGTTCCATTGGTGAGAGAAATGCTGTGGAAAACGAAGGGTTTTGATAGCTGGTTGCATTTGCAATGACGAAATGGAAATGACGCTCTTGTTTCTCTATTCTCTCGGCCATTTCCTCTTGGTAAATTTAGGTCTAACTTTGATACTCTTTAATTTCAGGGTGTGTTTGGTTTTCAGTTCACACGCGTTCAGTTTCAACTGAAAAACACGAATTTTAATGTGTGAATGTGAAAGTAACTCCTAGGTTCTGTTAGGTTGAAAGTGCTTTCGAGTTGATCTCAACTGAAATCCAAACACACCCTAGGTTGGATACTCATGGTAACAATGGGGAAAATATTGTACAGTATCAATTAATTTACAGGCTATATGTATCATCGTTAATCCTCTTCAATCTTGTGTTATTTTTCGTGAAAATAGATGTGGAAAAAGAAAAAGGAGAACTGTATTATAGAACGCTTTAGCTTTGGGGAAGAAGCTAACTTCAGGTGTGAAAAAATATTTTAAAATTGAAGCTCTGGATATGACTTCCTTAATAGCAGTGTCCAGTGGCGATTTCCATTCATGTATATAGTCTTAGGTTACTCTCATTACTAATGTACTCTGCATTCGATAGATGAAATGGGCATAAAATCCATATATGACTCTTTTCCCAGTTTATTTAATTTCAGTGCAGATGTTTTGGTTATCGTATACTATGTGTTGTGCATGAAAAAAATCGCAAAAAGCCAAAAACTTCCTTGTATGTGCCATTGCAGGGATGTTCACTTGTTTGCCACTAACTAGCAACAACGAAACTGATTGCACGCTATGTTCCGTGGAAAGAAAAAAGACCTGATCGAATGCCAATCCATTACTAAATTGAGCTTTTATAAGAAGTTAAGTTAATGCAGTTAGCAAACAGCTTTCACATTAACTTACCTTCTACATTAATGTTGTTAGCATGCAGCTAGTTTAGTATGAACTGGTCTTTTAGTGTCAGTTCTTCAATACTTTTTAATAAATTGTTATTTAGAGGAGGAATTTGTTTTCAAATTTAAAATAACTCAGATTCTGTTTTTCTTTGGTTTGTCTTTTCATAAAATTCCCTGTACATTTCTTGAACAAGTTTAAGGACTGGTTTATTATAATCTTAAGGCTATATGCTTTGCCTATGGTTTTTTCATAATTGCCTCAAAGCATTTCGTTAATTTGGCTTAATAACTTCTTTTGCTATGTTTCAAACGTTCTGAGGGAAAGATATTCTGGATTGTAGGTGATTTTTCCAGCTCTAGATATACGTGTGAAGAACGTAGCACAGGCATATTCACTTGAGCACAAGGGTGAAAGCAATCTTTTTGATCATCTATTTGAGCTATTGAATTCTTCCATCCATAATGATGAAAGTTTTGCAAGAGAGTTAGCATCTTGCGCGGGAGCTTTGCAGACGTCAGTTAGTCAGCACATGGCAAAGGAAGAGGAGCAGGTACAAGTTTATTTAATAGCTCTTACCTTTTATTCCACTTGGATTCTTATGATGAGATAAATACGATGTGATATTTTTTCTCCCTACAAGCTAGAATTATTATTATTATTATTATTATTATTGATGGAACTAAAAGTTTGGATAGTAAGGGATCCCCCCATGTTTTAAAAAGAATTGCTGTTATTAACTATTAAAACATGGTTCTGTGCCAACAGTATGTGGTAAAAATGTCAGCTTTTGATTTATGCTAATTGATTTGTGTAATTGTGTTCTGCTTGCTTGATGAATTAAATATTCTTGTAGGGACTATTGCTTTTAACACTACCATATTGGGGTTCATAGGGCAATTCAGCAAGAGTAATCAATAATGAAATCTGCAACAATCATGTTGATTCAGTTTTTATAAGTTAGAATTTATTGTTTGAGCTAAATTATAATTATTTTATCAAAGTATTTAGATGATATTCAGCGTCTTTCTATGTGATGAATACATGCGATATAGAACTTCTGATACTCAGCTTCTTGCTGAATAACAAGTCCTATTTCTTATTTATAAATTGTTTAAATCGTTTACACTTTGGTCAGGTAAGTGAGTATTTTGTATAGAAGTTATCTGTTTACTAATCTTCTATCAAAATGATTCTTTATAATAACATTTTGTCATGGCCTTGTAGTTTAAATGGCTAAATAGTGTGTCTGATAATCTGATTATTTTATTTATTGGGTGATATCAGGTATTTCCTCTACTTATTGAGAAGTTCTCTCTTGAGGAACAGGCATCCTTAGTTTGGCAGTTCCTTTGCAGTATTCCTGTGAATATGATGGCAGAGTTTCTTCCATGGCTTTCAACATCTATTCCACCTGATGAATCTCAGGATTTACAAAATTGCTTGATCAAGATAGTGCCAGAGGAAAAGCTTCTTCAGAAGGTGTGATTTTAAAATGCTGTTTTAGACCATTGTTTCATTTTCTTGTTAATTATATTTTATGAGTTAAAGCTGATGAGCCAATTTATTGTAGAGTTTACATTTGGAAGAATAAGAGGAAGTGTAGGGAATGAGCCTTAAGCTCCTATTTATACAAATAACAGAAGTTTTTATTAATAAAAGTATTAGAATAACTGTAGTAGCTGCTTGGTTGGTCACTATGAAGAGAGTAGTTATAAGGCAGTTAGTGAGCATAATTTGGGGGTATCCATTGTTTTGAGAGAGTGCGAAGAGTGCCCAGTTATATTATTCATATACATTTGATATGTAACAGTAATATATCTTATCTTATTCTTGCTTATTAAAGGTAATTTTCACCTGGATGGAAGGGAGAAGTTGTATCAACAAACTTGAAAGTTGTAAAGATCATTCTCAAGTTAAATGTGGTTCTAGCCCATTAGCCCATCAAGTTGGGAAAGTAAGCTGCATATGTGAATCCACAACAACTGGAAAAAGGAAGTATTCTGAATCTATGCTAGATGTTTCTGATGTCAGTGGAACACATCCTATAGATGAAATAGTGCTCTGGCATAATGCAATTAAAAAAGAGTTAAGTGAGATAGCAGAGGAGACTAGAAAGATACAACAATTGGGAGATTTTACTAATATATCAGCTTTTAATGAAAGATTGCAATTCGTTGCTGAAGTTTGCATATTTCACAGGTATCAGCTTAATTTATTTTTATCAATATCTGTCGTGTGGAAATATCATATGTTTCTTCAATTATACAAGTCCGTACATTAATTTATGATAAAAAGTCGACTTTTACTATCTGAAATATTGATTATTCATTTCTACGAGTGCAGTATTGCTGAGGACAAGGTTATATTTCCAGCTGTAGATGGAGAATTTTCTTTCTTTCAGGAGCATGCTGAAGAAGAAAGCCAATTTAATGACTTCCGGAGTTTGATTGAAGGTATTCAAAATGAAGGAGCATCATCTAATTCAGAAGTTGAATTTTATTCCAAGCTATGTTCACACGCTGACCATATAATGGAAACCATACAGAGGCATTTCCATAATGAAGAAGTTCAGGTGAGCCATCAGTGGTCTTTAGATAATTATTTTGAGAAACGAATCTAGTACACGATGTGAATGTGTTCAGCAAATGCATGTTTATTACAACAGTAAGATCAAATAAATAGTTAGTGGGATTTGAATGCATATATGTAGAAGTTGATAGATATGGATAATTATTGTATCCAGTAGTTAATTAATTTACTTTCTTGGAAAGAAGTGTCATATATGCAGCAGTTGATAAATAAGGATAATTTTTGTATCTATTGGTTAATTAATTTACTTTATTGGAAAAGAAGTATGACATGCAAATAAAGAAATTTGCAAACAAACTCCCTTTTAACCTATCTAAAGTGTGCTTAATCCCTCTCATCAATAGGTTCTTCCACTTGCAAGAAAGCACTTTAGCTTTAAAAGGCAATGTGAACTTCTTTATCAAAGCTTATGCATGATGCCTCTGAAATTGATTGAGCGTGTCCTGCCATGGTTGGTAGGATCTTTAACTGAAAAAGAAGCAAAGATTTTCCTGAACAACATGCAACTGGCAGGTTCTATGTCTATTTTCAATTTCCTTTCCTTCCAAAAGAAATTATATTTTCGAGAAATTTATTTGTGTACTGTAATCTATATTTGACAACTTCTTAATCTGTTTCAGCTCCAGCAACAGATTCTGCTCTAGTCACACTCTTCTGTGGTTGGGCTTGCAAGGCTCGTAATGAAGGTCTGTGTTTATCATCAAGCTCATTGGGTTGTTGTCCATCTCAAAGAATTTCTGATATTGAAGAAAACACTGGCCGGCCATCCTGTGTCTGTGACTCTGCATCATCTGGGAGACAGTGCTCAGTACTAGCTGAGTTAGATGGGAGCGAAAGATCAGTCAAGAGAAACACATTGGAGCTGCAAAAGAATGGAGATGTACCTGAAACTTCAGAGTCTGATAATATCCAGAAACAATGTTGTAAAGCTCGGTCTTGTTGTGTGCCAGGTTTAGGAGTAAGCACTAACAATTTAGGGCTGAGTTCTGTTTCTACGGCCAAGTCCTTACGCTCATTGTCTTTTAGCTCTTCTCCCCCATCTCTTAATTCCAGTCTTTTCATATGGGAAACAGAGAGCAGCTCCGGTGATGTTGGCTCTACACAAAGACCAATCGATACTGTGTTTAAATTCCATAAAGCTATACGGAAAGACTTGGAGTATCTAGATGTCGAATCTGGAAAACTGAGTCATGGTGATGAAACCATTCTTCGGCACTTTAGTGGAAGATTTCGTCTTTTGTGGGGTTTATATAGAGCTCATAGTAATGCTGAAGATGACATAGTATTTCCAGCACTGGAATCCAAAGAGGCACTTCATAATGTGAGTCATTCATACATGCTAGACCATAAGCAGGAAGAACAACTGTTTGAAGATATTTCCTGCGTTCTTTCTGAGCTTTCTGTCCTTCATGAAGCCTTGCAGATGACTCATATGTCAGAGGAATTAAGTGAAAGTAATTTTGGAACCTCTGATGCCAATGGAACTGATGATATCAAAAAGTTCAATGAACTTGCAACTAAGCTTCAGGGGATGTGCAAATCCGTAAGAGTGACCCTGGATCAGCATATTTTCAGGGAAGAGCGTGAGCTCTGGCCATTGTTTGGGAGGCATTTCACTGTAGAAGAACAGGACAAAATAGTAGGACGAATAATTGGAACTACAGGTGCAGAAGTTCTCCAATCAATGTTACCATGGGTAACTTCTGCACTTACTCAGGAAGAACAAAACACGCTGATGGATACATGGAAGCAGGCGACTAAGAATACTATGTTCAGTGAATGGCTTAATGAATGCTGGAAAGAGAGTCAGGCATCTGTAGTACAGACAGAAACATCTGATTATAGCACTTCTCAAAGAGGTTTCCAATATTCTTCAAGTTTTGTTCATCTTTGTGGAAATTGTGGTGTGGATTATTAATATTACAGCGTCTTACTGTTCTTTCCTAGGTTCTGAGAATCAAGAAAGCTTAGATCACACTGATCAAATGTTCAAGCCAGGTTGGAAAGACATATTCCGGATGAATCAGAATGAACTTGAGTCAGAGATCCGGAAAGTTTATCGTGACTCAACTCTTGATCCAAGGAGAAAGGCATATCTTGTGCAGAATCTAATGACAAGGTTGGTTCCTATGACCATAATTCTCTAGTGTTATTTGATGAGGACATATTTAACTGTATGTACATTTAGGATTTTACCCCTTGCCGTCTTGCTTCATTTGTTTAAAGTTATTTGTCTGTTCTAGTCGTTGGATAGCTGCCCAGCAAAAATCACCTAAAGCTCCATCTGAAGGATCATCTGGTGTAGAAATAGAAGGATATTCACCATCCTTTCGGGACCCAGGGAAACATGTATTTGGGTGTGAACACTATAAGAGAAATTGCAAGCTCCGAGCTGCATGTTGTGGCAAGTTATTTACATGTAGGTTTTGTCATGACAATGTGAGCGATCACTCAATGGATAGGTAAATTTCTGGTGAGGTTCTTATATTTTATAGTAGTATATACTATATACTTCTAATCATTTGCTTGATTATCGCAGAAAAGCAACATCAGAAATGATGTGTATGCGCTGCCTGAATATACAGCCCGTAGGACCTATATGCATGACACCTTCATGTAATGGACTTTCAATGGCAAAATATTTCTGCAATATATGCAAATTTTTTGATGATGAAAGGTACATCCTATGTCTCTCGTTTCTCCCTCTCAACACTGTAAACTTTTGCTATTAAGCTTAAGTTATATTTTTCTATTATAAACACACCCGAAGGGCGAAGGCGAAGCACTCCTCTATGTCGTCGACGTAGCTTGGATCTTTGCTTTCACTCTTGCTAAACTAACCTCTCACTAAATTTTGTATGTCTGTTTTTCACAAATATTAATTTATGAAAAATATTGAGTTTGTTTAATGTTATATGAATGTTGGCAAGAGATATGATATGATTGATTATAAATTAGTTTTAACTTATTTGTTAATTTTATTTTTTCTTGTAAGTTTTTACCCTTAAATTTCGCATGATTGATTATACTTTATTTTCAACTTATTTGTCAATTTTTTCTTGTAGCTTTTTACCCTTAAACTTTGCATGATTGATTTACAGGAATGTATATCATTGCCCATTTTGCAATTTATGCCGTGTCGGACGAGGGCTTGGGATTGATTATTTTCATTGCATGAAATGCAATTGTTGCCTGGGTATTAAATCAACATCTCACAAGTGCCTGGAGAAAGGTTTAGAAATGAACTGCCCAATTTGCTGCGACGACTTATTCACATCAAGTGCTCCAGTCAGAGCTCTACCTTGTGGCCACTATATGCATTCTGCTTGCTTTCAGGTTTATTTCAGGCCAATTTTAGGTTTCAGTCCCCTCTTAAAATAAGGGGAGATGTTCTAAAGGGTTGTGGATCCAATCTTATATTTTGTTATGATGTGTTAGGCATACACCTGTAGTCACTACACATGTCCAATCTGCAGCAAGTCATTGGGAGATATGGCGGTAAGAAGATTTTTGTTCATTATATCTCTCTTCTCCACCCAGCTAAGCCTTCATTCTCTGCCTTTATGCTTCTCAACTAAAAAAAAAAAGCAAAAATGCTGGGGGAAACAAACAAGATGATTAGTTCAATATTACTCTACCACCTTTGTAAAATGTAATTGAGCTCAAGTTGAAGCAAATTAATAGATTTTAACAATTTCTGTTTTGATATTTTCAAATAGGTTAGTTAAATATAAAAATTCTTTCTTTCTTAGTTTTAAACAAAGTAAAACTTGAAAAACATAAACCTAACCATTTTAACAAAGTAATGCATATGTTGCTGCTGTTTCTGATTAAGAATTTGAGATAACTAAGGAGTGTAAGAGGAAACACACTCCCTTTTATTAAAAGTTTCATTGAAAAGATGAAGGATGTAATTAGAATATTCGTGTCAAATTTCAATACCTTGTATTATATGGGGTATGAGTTACCACATATAACTAAAGAAAGCCAATTTTTTTCACTACCATCGGTTGAGATTGCACGTGTAGGACTCATTGTCAACCATTTTGTCAGGGGTTTCTTTGAGTAGCGTATTGGGGTATGACTATTTCAGGTGCAGCGTTGAGATAGAGACAGAAATGCTTGAAAATGTGCACGATATGGCTTGTTTAGTTGTTTTTCTGTATCTATGTAGGTTTACTTTGGTATGCTTGATGCCTTATTGGCTGCTGAGGAGCTTCCTGAAGAGTATAGGGACCGCAATCAGGTAAAAATTTTGGTATCTCGTGCATGTTACTTTTCACTACATTCCTTTCAAAAACTAATGTGGATTTTATGAGAGAGCATTCTGGCATTGTAGCTGGCCAGCATTTTTTTTTTTTTGTAAATTTCTTGTCTGTTAAGTCAGTTTTGTGATGCCAACACAGGACATACTCTGCCATGACTGTAACCGAAAGGGAACCTCACGTTTCCATTGGTTGTATCACAAATGTGGATTTTGTGGCTCTTACAATACTCGGGTAATCAAGTCAGAGACCTATTCCAGCTGCTCTTAGTGTGCTTCTTTTGACGGGAGATAGACAAAGTTTGTAAATATTTTGTGTAGTATTAGCATAGCATAGCATAGCAATCCAAAATTTCCCTCAACCAGGGGCTCCATTATTGTTTCATTTTATACAGAGGCCTCGTATTGTGTATTCTCTGTAACCGCAGATAGAAGCACCTTAGCCGTTTTATAGTAATTATTATTATTTATATTTTTTTCTTTGATCAGCCAAGGTTTTATAGTAATTATGTATAGATCAACTCTGTTCTGAAATTTTTCATTATGCAATGGATCTTTTTTCAGCTCCTTTTGTTTCTTTCTTCTATCCTCATAGTTTTCAGAGAAAACGATGATGTAAATCATCATTCTTCAATTGCGTTGCAGAGCTCATCTGAGAACTCGTCGCCTGTCTCTAGTGATCTGTCATCTATGAACGCATTGGTGACCGGTGAAGTTCTTATGTGTGTCCACCCCTCAGAAACTCATAAACACTTCATACTTTGCAGGAGGAGGAGGAGGAGGAGCCATAACAGCAGCCGAAGAAGAAGAGCTCCCAGACATTGGATTCAAAATTTCTTTGCTTGATCTTGGTTTTTCAATTAACAAGAAGAACAAGTTTGATATTTAATATGCACCACTCATCCATTATACATCCTTTGATATGTCATAGATTTCTTTTTAGGCTCGAGTCTAACCTTTTTGAAAGTGCGACATAGCTTGATATCCAACATAAAAGTATGAAATATATTAAGACGTTAAAGTAGATCCACCAATCTATCTGTAAACATGTAAACAATTTTAAAGACTAGCAAGCTAAATTATAACCATTGATCCCCGTCTTACATTACACCCAAGCCACTACATCGTGGAGTGTTAGTATTTTCTCACTCCTAATCTGCTTGAAAGATTTAACTTTTTCCTGTATCTACTAGCTCATGTGTAACAACCATTTATATTCAAGGAGATAAGCCACATCTAATTTTCACGTGAGCATAAAATATAGCAAAAGAAAAGTGTGTAGTAATCAATCATCTCTTTTCTGTACATGACATAGACATGATACCTAGTATAAAACAGTCAAGAACCCCTCCAAAAATTTCCTGATGTAACATAGATGTTTTAATAAATAAATGTCACGATCCTTGTAAATAAGGATTATGTTTTCCATTTTATTACGGAGCAGGGGCTAGCTCCAAGGTGCGAATATAGGAAATTATATATCAGACTCGAAACTTATGAAACCCCATGAATGAGTAATTTATCCATGTTCTTCAAGAAGCAGAAAACAAAGTTTAGGATGTAGATTAAGAAAGAGAAGTGAAACTGAGAGCAGTGAATTAGTGAGTCAATCTGATGACTCTCGAATAAATTTCACCCAATAATGAATTTCTTAGTGTTTCAAAGATTAAATTGCTGATATTCCTCATGTAGTTTTGATCCTGATAGCCTATATGCAAAAGATTAAAGATAAGTTTCCAGAAAGAATTATCTTCAATTTTGAAAATAAAAGAGCATGAAATTTAAATAGAAAAATAAACCTTATCATACGATGAAACCAGTGCCTAGTACTTTAAGAAATCCGGACCAAAAAATCCAGCATAAAAAAGAAAATTATTGGGACAAAATTTGAACCAGCATACACCATATGCAACTCTAGAACAAATTGAAAGATGCCAAAGGAAATGAAACTAAGCCTCTGTCATGGAGATTCAAACACAACATTTTGCCAGTCAGCTTCCTATACACTGCTGCAGAAGTCTCTAACTTCTATGCGGTGTTGTTTTGTAATTTCGTTCCTTTGGGTCCAAGAAAACCTATCCACAGAAAGACAAATATACAATTAATACGGAATGAATAAAAACTAGTATAATGGTAAATTAAGTTGCAAATTTCAAAGGCAAATGACATTAACTTTCAACAGAAACATGTTTAACAATGGGAATTCACTTCCCACTATATACAAGCGCAATCATAGACATGGTAAAGATATGTTTCATTCTATATAAGAAAAACTACTGATAGTTGATTAGTGGCCCCAAAATCCTCCGGGTGACAATCAATATCACATCCTAAAAGTTTTACAGGATTTAAACTGCTCAGTGAAAAAATGAAGCTACTCAAAAGTAAAGATTAATTGAGATGAAATTGATCCACGAGATTTCTTAATGAGGCACAAATACTTTGTCAGAGCTAATAGGGAAAGGTCACATTGAAATGTCTCAGGAGTCAGGACAGAGGAATAACAGAGACTATCATGCTAACATGTAATAAAATAAATTGCACTCTTAACTCAAGTTGAAGCAAATCCTGTATTATGGTTTATGAATATAACTCTTTATTGCTTCATTACTACTAGGAGGTTACACCAAAACACTTCCTCATGATGAAGTGTTGAGTCAGGCATAGTAAACAGATTACTCAAAATTACAGAAAACAGTCTCTAAGTCAATAATTATATCAGAGTGACAAAAGCAAGGAACACTAACACAGTATCAAATGTATTCAAACTAACAAAAAACAAAGTCAATGACAACAAAGCTAATTGCCAAAATACATGACAGAAATAAATTAAACTGAACTTACCTTCCCAATAGGAGTTTTAAATGCAGTACAGTGATCTTTCCTAGACGTACCTACCATCATCATCATCTTTTTCTTTTCTATAAAGAGGGTATATTCCGCACTCTTTCACCAAAGAACTTGATTTAAGATACAGCCCATTGCTGATCTCAAAAGTGAAGTTGTGGGCATGAATTATCCCATTGTGGTTGCTTGCAGAGTCCATTAAGTAATAGTTCCATATAAATGTATGATCTCGCACGAGATGTCCTACTCGAAGATCGATCTGATGCAAAGAGTTGTTTAGCTGATCATCGATGGGAAGGATGTGTGTCTGACCATCAGATTCAAATGTTAATCTGCATCTGAAGTTACTAAATCTGTATCCTGTATAATTCATATCTTCAAGTTGCAAAACAAAACACATAGCAAAACCAATGATCCTATTATCATTGGACAAATTTAGAGAATCTTTATCCACAGTAACTGAATTTCTCTTGCAATGATGGTGGAACCAATTAGGAACTTCACTCCCTGGAAAGCAATAGAACGCAAACCTACATGCAACATCAGTGATCCTATGCTCTGCATTGCGGACAACATCCCTTTGAGCACCTGGATCCTGTTTTTCATTATTGGTGAAGTAAAGTTCGAAGGTACCCTCTTTGGAATCTGACAGGAACCTTGAATTCGACATCACGCTTCTAATGGATGGGCAGTGAAATGCCAATAACTGTTTCATAAATGGAGGAAGATGTGGGATACACTCCAGCTTTCTGCAATAACTTACATCAAGTGATTCCAAGCTTGAAAGATGAGCAATACTCTCTGGAAGGTTCACAACTCCGGTATCTTGCAGTGACAATGTCCTTAATGATGACAAGCAACCTATGTCATTTGGGATTCCTGTTAATTTACGACAGCCTGAACAGTCAAGCTCAGAGAGAAGCTTTAGATTGCAAATGCTGTTTGGAAGTGACTCCAGGTCAGGGCACTCCTTCAGACACAAGGTTTGAAGACCCACCAAATTTTGCAGGGATGAAGGTAGTTTTTTAATTGCTGTTTCTGCTAAGCTAATGTGAGCAAAACTTTCTGCAGGTTCCAAGATCGCTGGGAAGGTCTTTAGCCTTGATCAATCATTCAAATCAAGTTTTGTCAACTTCAGATCGAAAATGCTGCCGGGAAAAGTTTCAAGTGATTCACAGTAGGTAAGGTCTAATTTGCAGAGTTTGGTGAGTGTTCCAATCGAAGAGGGAATACTCTCAAGCTTGGAGCAAAACTTCAAGCTCAATTCTTCAAGCCCCACCAAATGGTTCAAGGATGAAGGTAGTTCCTGTATTGCTGTTTGTTTTAAGACAAGCACCGCTAAATTTTCCATTGTCTCCTTGATTTCAGGGATATTTTCCACATTTGAGCAACCACTCAGATTAAGTCTTTCAAGAAATTTCAACTTAAAAAGATTGATTGGAAGTCTTGTAAGGGATTTACAACCAGAAAGAATTATTTCTTTAATATTCGGGGACTTGGAAAGGTCTGGTATTCGAACCAGTTTCCAAGAATTACTAAGATCAAGCCTTTCCAAATTTGGTAATTCCTGATGTAAGGAGAAAACGATTAGATGACCAAAAAAAATGTAACTTAACCCTATATACATGGCATAGTGAACAAGAGTACTATATTATCATACAAAGCATGGGTTACTAATTTATAGCATTCAATTCTACAGTCATGAGATTGAAAACCAGAGATTATTCATAATTAAAATTTGAAGGACCATGGCATAAAGATTGAAGTACCTGATCATCCCCCCAAAGTTGTTCAAGACGGCTTTCACGCATGTGAAGTTTAACAAGCTTTTCTGGACAAAAGTCCAGCGGAAAAGATCTTTGAGGAAATTCATCCCAATGAAGAACTTTTAAACCATTCGGAAGACTTTCAAGTAAATCAGGAACGATCACATTTGATTGACCTTGCTTAAAAGAAGAATGCTTATGGAAATAAAGCATTCTTATATTAGGCATGCTTTTGAAAATTTCTGGATGTAGTTGAACTTTTTCTATTTGGCACATGTCAAGGAATATACACTGGATTGCATCCGTCCCCTGGAAGTAAAAGCAAGGAATTATAGATAAATAGACATGGAAAGATGTAACTGCAGGAAATTTAATAACTGCTAAGTACTTTCTAGTAAGTGAGAAGTAAATCCAAGAGACAGTGTGAGTTATCAAGTGGGGGTTGAGGTGCAGAAGAATATACCTTGTTCTTTCTTACAACATGGTAAATTTCTTTATGGTTCCATAGATGACTGTGTTTTCCTGGATCACTGACGCATTGTTGACGAACAATTTCTCTTCCCATTTCCAATACTAGATCATGCACCGCGATTCGATCTTCCAAAATAGATATAAGGCCCCTATCTTTGAGGACATCCATTCCAATGTCAGCAGAGAAACCACAACTATCTAGCAATTCCACTACTTTATCCACAAAATCGCCTGCATAGAAGCAAGTAATGTCAAGAAATATGTCCTTCTGTTCATCATCCAGCCCATCATAACTTAATTTCAGCACATCAAAAATATCAACATTGGGAAGCTCTTTCAACTTTTTCAACTCACTTTCCCATACTTCCCTTTCTTTATCATAAAGCAGTGAGCCTAAAACTTGTAGAGCTAATGGAACCCCTTTAGCATATTTTAATACCTCTACTATCAAGTTCGCATAACCTTCTAGGGGATAGTCTTCCTTAAAGGCATTTAAACGGAAGAGCTCCAAAGAGTCTTGGTAACTCATCCCCTCGACTTCATATATTTCATCAGCTTCAGCATTCTTAAGCACATGCCGGTGTCTGCTAGTCACAATGATTCTACTTCCCTGGCCGAAGTTTCCATGCCCTCCAATCAATTCTAGAATTGGAATTGAAATTTTCAAGTCATCAAGAATAAGGAGAACCTTTGCCCGTTTGACCCTTTCAATTGCATAATTTAATCCATTTGACTGAATATCTTCCCCTAGAAGTTTTGATAAGTATTTTTTGCGTAGAGAGTATATTCCATATCTGTCTATTTTTTGTTGAGCATTCACAATCAAGCATCTGGAACTGAATTGGGTCCCCAGTTTGTGATAGAGTGCCTCAGCCAATGTACTTTTACCTATTCCTCCCATGCCACAAATTCCTATGATCCGAACAGCTTCTGAGTCAAGCTGCAACAAGGACTGGATTTGTGCAATATGCTTGTCAATTCCAAGCATTCCTTGAGAGAAAGGAGGATTCAATTTTTTGAAAATATCTTGTGCAATACGATCAATAAGCATGGATTCTGATCTGGAACATATAATAAAAGTAACTAAAGCATTAGTCTTCCATATTTATAAATTGATTAGATGAGAATATCAGATGATTAAGAAAAAAACATAATTAACGGTGGAATTAACTAAAAAAGTAGTCACCTGGCGGCGATTGAATGATAACCGGAGAGATCAGCAGCTTCAAGCAGAGCTTTCTTCCATCTCTGCATTACTACCCCCGGTACTAACCGGTTTTGGTGCTCATCAAACGCATCTCCATAACTATTTGTCTGATGCCTAACAGTTGATGGATCCACACGGTAGAAAATAGGTATGACAGCCCTGTCATAGTTCATCTTGCATTCCATAATCTTGACGAGTTCATCCAAACAGCACCTGGAAGAAGCATAGTTTTCAGAGAAAACGATGACGTAAATCGTGGATGCTTCAATTGCTTTGCAGATCTCATCGCCTGTCTCTAGTGATCTGTCATCTATGAAGACATTTTTCCTGCGAAGTGCAGCATGAAGATGACTGGTGAAGGTCTTGCCCGTGTCTTCCCCTGAGAAGCTCAAAAACACATCATATTTTAGTGGATTAGGAGGAGGAGCCATAGCAGCAGCAGCAGCAGAAGATGATGATGAGCTCTCAGACATTGGAATCAAACTAGAACTGGTTTTTTGCAATTAACAAGAACAACAACAAGTGTGCCTTCGGAAACTCAAAAACTCAATTCCAAAAGAAACAACAACTGTTCAAATAAAAAATCCTAAAACCCTAATCGCAGGAAATTACTCAAATAGCCCTAAAATTGAAAATAAGATAATCTATATATCTATCTAATATACAAATTTTGTTTTTCAATATTAAATCTGCATGTTTTTCAATATTAAATCTACATTAAAAAAATATTATCTACATGTTTTCCAATATTAAATCTCCATTAAAAAAAATTAAGATTTTGTTTTCAATTTCTCTTTTTTTAGTAATATTTGTGAATGTTTTATTAACCCGTGTCCTGCACGGGTAACTTTTATTTAATTAAATTGTAAATCTAAATGTTGTGTGGTACAATGTTTTTTTTTATCTTTTGAGTAAATACATCTGAACTATTGTTTTAAATATATGTGTTTTGAACATTGTGTGTTTTTTTAAGAAGTACAATGTGTTTTAATCTACCGTCACTTTTTTTCTTATTTAATTATGATATAATATAAGATTTTTAAAATTAATTTTAGTCATCTTTTCAACTCAAAATCTTATTATAATTCCGTTGACGCGTCAAGTCTTATTTCCCACCACACGCACATTCCACGAAAAATCACTCACTCACCTTCCATTCTATTCTTACACTCAATCATTTCTCTCTCATTCTCTAAGAACCTCTTTTTCTCTCTTCCCACCATGGACTGCGGCATCCAAGCCGTCTTTGCCGCCATCGGCAGCTTCTTCATCGTCACTCTCCTCCTCGTTGTTGCCATCCTCTTCTGCCAGCACCGCAAAACCACCAAATCTCGAACCCGCCGCAGCAGGCATATCCAATCTCGACCCCTCAGAAACACCAACTCCAGCACCTCCTTCTCCATATTCGACGTCAGCTGGTCCTGAAAACCCGAACCTCAAGATCTCCATGGAAAGAACTCTCCCGCGCCACTGAAAATTTCTCCCCGTGCCTAATCGTCGGCGACGACAGCTTTGGCTTGGTCTAAAAAGCCCGCCTCTCCACCGACACCGTCATCGCCGTCAAGAAGCTCTCCCCCGACGCCTTCCAAGGCTTCCGTGAGTTCGCGGCGGATATGGAAACGGTCAGCAAGCTCTGCCACCGCAACATCGTCAATGTCCTTCACAATTTCGTAGGTCACAAAATAACTATCCTGAAGGGATAAAGTATTAAGTCATAATGAGTGTTTGAAATAGGAAAACATATGAAATTGGAATCTAATCCTTAAATATATATTCTTGCTGGAAATGGTAAAATTAATAGGGTCTTTTCTTGTACTATATTTTGAATTTGTTATAAATCTTTTTTAAATTAATTTTCAAAAAAATTAATTTATTTAAGGGATAAAATATTCAGATATAATTATTTTTTTAAATATGAACAATATTTATTGCAAAAATTTCGCAAAAGTAAACTGTGTTGTAAAAATAAAAAATGTATGATGCAATTATAAGTCAAAGATAATCATACATATATACCTCATTGCAGTTTTTTAACTGTACAATTGTCTTGTAAACTGATTCATTCAACACATCATTGCTCAATGTGTACATTGACGCAGCAGGTATTTTAGCCAATGTGGCAGAATTTCCATCAGGATTTTTTATGAGATACCAGGTTAAATATGAACGTGTAAATGATAAAGGAATTTCATTTACAACACTTAAAATTTTAATTCAAGTTTTTTTCCATTTAATTTAAATAGATACCTTCTCTTTAGGTCTTGAACCGCAGTATGTCTAAATTCATCAACAATTTAGAGTTATAGTTTGTGTTCAATACTTCCATCTTACCTGCACGTTTCAAAGGTTTAAATACATTTGCAAGATTTTAAGTTTTTTAAAAAACAAATAGTCCAGTCAGACTTTTTTAATGTATATTTAAAAATATTCCATATTTTTCAAAATCAATTAAACTAAATATTCTTCTCAACACTTTAGAATCCAACTCTCGCCTCAAACACTCTTCTTACATGCAGCTCGTGCGTCAATGCACCCTTCTTCTAAATTCACCTTGAATTTAAATTTAAATTTTAACTTTTGGAATTCCTGATTTTTATTTGGGGTTTCAGGCAATCGTAGGAACCAACGGAAAACCTTTGAATCGCACCCTCGTTTTCAGGTTCGTTCGCTTGTTCCGTTTGTCCCATCCGTCACACATTCTCTCTACGGTTTCATGAAAACTCACGACATTGAGTGTTTTGGTTCTTCTTCAGAGGGTTCCAAGACAACACTGATAACATCACCTGTGTCATGCACACAGAGTTTTTCACAAAAATTTTGAAATTAAGTCTAAAAAAATATTGTTAAATTTAAGAAATTCCAAATATGACCATAGCTTTTCTATCCCGTGGGCTAAAAGTAGATAAATTTATAACAGATCCAACCTTGAATAGATAATGTATACTTCTCTTATCATTAAATGTGATCTCTAAATCCTAACTAAAACACAATGGATTCATAAATAGTACATGAATGTTATCTCCCCTTTGCTTGAAAAGCCTCTTGTCTCCGTTGGGCGATGCACTTAGTTGTGGATTTTGGCTTTCGTTCGGTGTGCTTTGAGACGGATTGTCTTTAGCTCTTTACTTGGTGGAAGAAAGGGAAACATGGTTTATCCTATTTAGATGCTATTGTTCGCGATTGTCGCTTTTTTCTTTTTGCTTTTAGTTTTTTTTTATTTGACTTTTGTAAGACGTACTGGTAATTATGTTGCAGACTTTTTAGCGATGAATGCTTCTGATTTCCCCAACTCTGTTTGGGTGGAGGAGGTTCCTTATGTTGCGGATCACTTGATGATCAATGATGTATTGGCGTCATCGCCCGTTTTGAACTAATGTTATTTGCAGTCAATTTCAAAAAAAAAAGTACTGGAATGTAGAAAAAATTACTCATAAGAAGTGTAGACAACTCACCGTTCAATATCACAAATTTAATTAATAATCCAAAATCAATCAAAATGTTGACCAAAAATACAAACAACAGGGGAAACTTTTTTCTTTCTCTATTTATCCCCCTCTCTATCTTTACATCGTCAATCCCTGCAGCAGCAGTTTTGCAAAAAATGAAAAATAGTATGGAATCCATAGTTTGAGTTGGGTTTCAAATTTTAAACAAAAAATAGCACAAATCTAACAAAAATACAGAATCAAAACATCATTCATTAACACAGAATACATGTTGCAGAAAATGTGTCATTACCCCAATTTGTTCATGGATTAATATACATATCAGACTCGGCACCTCCATATTAGTTTGAAAACACCAAAGTTAATAACACAACAGAGTTGTGGGGTGTCCACCAAATCCAAATGAATTTAATGAAATCACCTATTAAAGTTAATACAGAAAGAAAAACAAAAAGTTAAAAGGAAGTCACCTGGCTTGGAAGCACAACATACCCAAACCAAGATCAATGACAAATAACATCTTATCATTAGCTGTTTCAGGTTCACCGAGCAAAAACTTTTTTCGATTTTATCGGGATATGGTTGTGGTTCACAGCAAAACCATATGAAAGCATGCTTCACCTTACAGGCTCTCTCTCCCACTACGTTTCATCCAAGCCATTATTTGAAACTCAGAGACACTTGAAGAGTCAACAAGGTCACCAAAAACATCTTGTTCTTTGGTATACAGAGGGCGTATTCCGCACTCTTTAACCTCGAGAATTTCTTGACGGTGTGACATATACTTGCTGATCTCAAAAGTGAATTTGTGGAAACTATAGATCACTCTGTAGATGCTTGTAGGGTCCATTAAGTAATATTTCCATAGGAATGTGTGATCTCGCACCATATGTCCCATTTGACGACCACTGTAAGAGAAAGAGTCGTTTAGCCGGTCATCGTCTAGAAGGATGTGTGTGCGACCATCATATTCAAATGTTAACCTGCATCTAAAATAATCACATTTTATATCTTCTTGCAGAACAACACAAATTGCAAAACCAGTGAGCCTGTTATCATTGCACAAACTTAGAAGATCTTAATCCACAGTTACTGAATTTCCCGCGCCACGATAAGAGAACCAATCAGGAACTGCACTCCCTGGAAAGCAATAGTACACAAACCTAGATGCATCCTCAATGATCCTATTCCTTGCATCGGCCACAACATCACCATGAGCCCTTAGATCCTGTTCATCATTATTGGTTAAATGAAATTCGAAGGTACCCTCTTTGGTATCTGATGGGTTTGGCACCACTCTTGTTATGGATGGGCAATCAAATGCCAATAACTCTTTCAAAAATGGTGGAAGTTGTGGGATAAAGACAAGCTTTTTGCAATCACTTACATTAAGTGATTCCAAGCTTGAAAGATGAGCAATACTATCTGGAAGGTTCACGATTTTGGTGCCTTGCAGTGACAATTTCCTTAATGATAGCATGCGACCTATGTCATCTGGTATTCCTGTTAATTTACCACAGCCTGAACAGTCAAGCTTAGAGAGAAGCTTTAGATTACAAATGCTGTTTGGAATAATCTCAAGCTTTGAGCAAAACATCAAGCTCAATTCTCCAAGCCCCACCAAAAGGTGCAAGGATGCAGGTAGTGCTTGAATTGATGTTTCGCCTAAGATAAGCACAGCTAAATGTTCCATTGTCTCCATGATTTCAGGGAATTTTTCCAAATTTTTGCAACAATTCAGATCAAGTCTTCTAAGCGATTTCAACTTACAAAGGTCGATTGGAAGGCTTGTAAGGGATTCACAACTAGAGAGAATTATTTCTTCAATATTTGGAGACTTAGAAAGGTCTGGTATTCGAATCAGTTTCCAAGAATTACTAAGATCGAGCCTTTTCAAATTTGGTAATTCCTGATGTGAAAAGTAATTGATTAGGTGACATAAAAATGTAAACCTATACAGATTGCAAAAAGAACAAGAGTACTATATTGTTATACAAACTACAAGCATGGAGAACTAATTTATAGCATTCAATTCCACACTGACAAGATTGAAAATCAAAGACTATTCCTAACAAAAATACAAAGCAACATAACATAAAGCTTGAAGTACCTGATCGTTCTCCCAAAATTGTTCAAGATGGATATGGCGCATACGAAGTTCAACAAGATTTTCTGGGCAAAAGTCCAGCGGCAAAGATCTTTGAGGAAATTCATCCCAATGAAGAACTTTTAAACTATCAGAAAGACTTTCAAGAACTTTAGGAATGACAAAATGTGGTTCACTTTCTAAACCATTCGGCAAAGAATAATGCTTATGAAAATAAAGCATTCTCAGATTATGCATGCTATTGAAAAATTTTCGATGTACTTTAACATTTTGTATTTGGCTGATGTCGAGGAATATACAATGGATTGCAGCTTTCCCCTGAAAGTAAGCAAAATGAATTAGAGACAAATAAACATGAAATGATTGATGTAGTTGTAGGAAATTTAATAACTGTTAAGTGCTTTGTAGTATGTGAGAAGTAAATCCAAGAGTATGTGTTATCAAATGGGGCTTGAGGTGCAGAAGAATATACCTTCTTCATTTTTAAAACCTTGCAAATTTCAGTGTGGTTCCATAAACGACTGCGTTCTCTAGGATCATGGACACATTGTCGACAAACAATTTCTTTTCCCATTTCCAGTATTAGATCATGCACCATGACTCGATCTCCCAAAATAGATATAAGGCACCTATCTTTGAGGAATCTCATTGCACTTTCAGCCTTGAAACCACAACTATCTAGCAATTCCACTACTCTATTCACAAAACTGCCTGCATGAAAGCAAGCTATGTCAAGAAATATGTCCTTCTGCAAACGGTCCAAGCCCTCGTAACTTAATATCAACACATTAAAAATATCAACATTGGGAAGCACTTTCAACTTTTCCAACTCATCTTCCCATGTTTTCATCTCTTGACCACAAAGCAGTGAGCCTAAAACTTTGAGAGCTAATGGAACCCCTTGAGCATATTGTAATACCTTTTCTACCAAGTCTGCATAACTCTTCACGGGAAAGATTTGTTTAAAGGAATTTAAACTGAAGAGCTGTAGAGAATCTTGGTAATCCATCTTCTTGACTTCATATGTTTCATCAGCTCCAGCATTCCTAAACACCTGCATGTCTCTGCTAGTCACAATGATTCTACTGCCCTGGCCGAAGTTTCCACACCCCCAATTAATTCTTGAATTTGACTCGAATTTTTGACGTCATCAAGAATAAGGAGAACCTTTTCCCGTTTGACCCTTTCAATTGCATAATTTAATCCATTTGACTGAATATCTTCCCCTAGAAGTTTTGATAAGTATTTTTTACGTAGAGAGTCTATTCCATCTCTGTCTATTTCTTGCTGAGCATTCACAATCAAGCATCTGGAACTGAATTGGGATGCCAGTTTGTTATGTACTGCCTGAGCCAGTGTAGATTTACCTATTCCTCCCATGCCCCAAATTCCTATGATCCGAACACCTGCTGACTCAAGATGCAACAAGGACTCGATTTGTGTCATATGCTTCTCAATTCCAACCATTCCTTGAGTATCACTTGGAAAAGAACGATTCAATTTACTTAAAATATTTTCCACAATACTACGAAGAACCTTGGTTTCTGGGCTGGAATATATAAAAGTAACTAAAACATTAGTCTTCCATTCTACGATATGAATGAAGAATCGAACAACATTTGGTAGGGAAATATAATGATGTCATATTTGTTGCTTTTAATTTGTAAAATAGAGATCACAACAATACTATACACACCAAAACCGTTCTGATAGTAAGCAAAA
Organism: Lotus japonicus; assembly: GCF_012489685.1. Lineage (NCBI taxonomy): Eukaryota > Viridiplantae > Streptophyta > Magnoliopsida > Fabales > Fabaceae > Lotus > Lotus japonicus. The sequence continues at coordinate 82,560,189 of NC_080044.1, read as the reverse complement.
CAATATTCAGATACAAAAATCAAACTATAACATACAAAAATATTCATACAAATGAATGAATTGGAAATATTGAGTTATTTAACTTTTAAACCTTCAAGTTTATATCATTTCCCTAACTCATCATTATCCTAAAATATTTTAATAATATGTAAATAATATATTAAAATTGATTAAAAGTGCAATATTAACTCTAAGTTTAATCAAGGCCAAAATTAGTCACCTCTTGTCATCTACACCCGTGCCTTTGAGTCCAGCTGAATGGGTTAGAGCAAGCTTCCACTTGTTTATTTCTTCCTCGTCATACCACTTTTGTTTGATATGGTCAGCGAAAGCACTTTCATAACTCCCTTCCTGATACCTAACAGTTGCTGGTTCCACATTGTAGAAAATCGGTATTATATGCCTTTGATCATAGTATCTCACCTTGCATTCCCAAATCTTCACAAGTTCCTTCAAACACCAGGAAGAAGAAGCATAGTTTTCAGAGAAAATGATGACGTAAATTCTGGATTCTTCAATTCCTTTGTAGAGCTCATCTGAGATCTCATTGCCTCTGTCAATTTTGTAATCTATGAACGTTTTGATCTTTTTCCTGCAAAGTGCAGCATGTACGTGTGTCTTCCCCTCTAAAGCTCAAAAACACATCATATTTTGTAGGAGGAGCAGGAGGAAGAGCCATAGCAGCAGCAGAAGAAGAAGATGATGAGCTCTCAGACTAGATCTAGATCTGGTTTTTTGCAATTAACAAGAAGAAGAACAACAAGTACTGTGCCTTCGGCGTTGCGTATTGAATTATTACCTACTCACCCTTGTCTCAGCTTTTCCTTTTCCGTGCATCACGCTTCACGCGTGGTGGTTCAATTTTTTTTTTTTTATGCAAAGTGGTTCAATTATTTATTATTTGGTAAACTAATTATTCATTTTTCAAAGTTGGTAATTAATATTAATCATTGTGTCCACTTATTTTGCATTTTAATTCTCTCACATAAATCCTTGTTCAAGTAGGTTTTGTCTACTTGAAACAATTTAAGGCATCAGACTAATCTATTTAATGGACAGAGATGGAATAGACTATTTAATGAGACTAATCTATTTCATCGGGTAAATGGTCACTTTGGTCCTTGAAAGTGTCAACCGGCTTCACATTCGTCCCTGAATGAATTTTATTCATCTCGCGGTCCCTCAAAGTGGCAAATTTCTGTCACTTTAGTCCTTGACGTTAAAAAACACTAACAGAGGTTAACAAATTCCGTTTTTTAAAATTGAAAAATCATTTAATTAAATTAGAATAACAATCGAACTAAAAATCTAATAAATTAAAATAGAAAAGTACAATTAAGATTCAAAATCTCCTTCTTAACCATTTCTTCTCCTCCCCCACCTCCAATCACCCCATACCTCTTTCAACCCATAAATAATCAACAATATTATGCCTTATGGGTAATAATATTCAGCTTTTAAGCCATGAAAATAACAAGAAGAGCAAGTCAAGAGGAGACGGGGGTAAACAGAAGAGTGTGAGGAGTGAGTGACCCATCATCCTCCGCCACCGACGACTCCTTCCTCCGGCCTCACCTCCCCTTACATGCGCTCCACCCGATACTCACTCGTCCTCTCCTCCATCCTCCTCTCAACTTCAACCAAAATGCGTTACGGTGTATATCTGGTTCTGAGATCTGAGTTTCAAGGTTTCATCTGGGTTTGAAGGTGAAACCCAGACTCAAACATAAACCCAGAACAACTGGTCCCAGATCGAGAGTGAGAGAGAGAGAGAAATGTGTGGGAATGTCCTTGTACATTATGCCTATGTGATTTTGAACATAAATCCACCTGCAATTGTTGATTTTGTCTGAAAGGTGTGAACTTTAGTGGTGCAGAAGCGTGGGTTTTGGGGGGTTTAGGTGGTGAGAGAGAAATAGAGATGCAGAGACATAAACAGGTGAGAGGGAGGGAACATAAACAAAGTTGAGGATGAAGATGAAGAGTTGAGGATAAAGGGTTCTGAATTTGGGTGAAGATGATGAGAGAGGATAATGATCTGATGAAGATGATAGGATGAAAGTTTTTTTAAACGTGCTGATATGGTGAAGTTGGTGATGAAAGGATTGAAGAAGAAGATGAAGAAAAAAGAAGTAAGCTGAAGAAGATGAGAAGGAGATTAGGATTTTGTGTTTTATTAATCAATTTTTTGATTAATTTGTTTTTTCTAAATTTAAATTAATGATTTCCAGGTAAAAAAATAAAAAAAGGAATTTGTTAACGTCTGTTAGTGTTTTTTAACGTCAAGGACTAAAGTGACGGACGTTTGCTACTTTGGGGCACCGCGAGGTGAATAAAATTCATTCAGGGACGAATGTGAAGTCGGTTGACACTTTCAAGGACCAAAGTGATCATTTACACCTATTTCATCTATTAATCTATTTGAGTCGGTATTTATGGCAGCTTTTGTGCACTAATACCCGTTTTTAACCGCTTTAAAATATGTTGGTGGCGATTTAAACCATAACAAAATACACTGCAATAATTAACATTTTTAGTGGGGCCAAACCCTGCAGCATGTAAGGCCCAAGTTTTTAAGCTTATGCTAAGTGAATAAACTTCCTATTCACGATTAGGGTTGATGTAATGTGAAGGGAAACCTGAACGAAAGTTTATTAAATGAAATATATTTATGAAGGAGAAAGTTTAGGAAAAGTTCAAGGATTGCATTCAGATCGATAAAAGTTATAGCACGATCGTTTTACGCTTAAACCTAGGTCAGAAACCCTAGTATATAGCTAATTTTCACTTTTAGGCACGACGGAAGTTAATTCCAAAAATCTTCAGAGAAATGTTAGAACTTCTCTTTTTCCATATATCACAATCGTTTCGAGGCGAAACTCTAGAATCTACGAACGTCCGATTCCAATCATCGGAAGTTTGCCGAAACCGAATCCCTGGTATTTCAAAACCCTAGAATTTCTCGACAATGAAGACTTTTTCTATTCAGAGCTTCAAATGAATATTCTACACGCATACACCCATTTCTCTTGATGATTTCAATCTTTCTTCAGAAGGAAGTTTTCTATTCCGACATTCGATGCAAAAAGCAACTTATCGGGTAAAATAGTTTTATACCGACTATGCTTTAGTTGCCAAAAATACAAGGAGACCTCTTTATAGTTTTGGAATTCTTTTGCCAAAACATATCTATTAATTCATGGAGAATGAAGCCGGAAAAATCAGATTCGCGAAACTTTCATTTTCCCGCGAATTTCCAACCTTTATATATAGCAAAGAAAGGAAGAAAAACACAAATTCTCCTCCATTTTCTCTCCCAAAACCGCGGCCAAGAACAAGGAAGAAGGAAGAAGAGTTTTTCTTCATCGTTTGCTTGATCGTTGATCCGTTAGTTGCTACTTCAAGGCTTCGAGGTATAGTCGCTAATCCTTACCTCTGATCGCTTTTTCCATAGCTTTTCTGTAGAGTTTTATGAGCGGATAGTTTATGGGTTTTTGCAAAACTATCCTGAATCTTTCATTTCTGATTCTAAACCTCTTCCTTATGCGCCCAAGATCACTTCTGCCGGGTTAGATTTTCCGTTATGTCGCCGGAATTCCGCCGGAATCAATTTGAGCCTAAAATACCCATTTTTGGAGTTTTTGGTGTAAAGCTTCAACCTTTAGGCTGAAAACTATCGCCTTAGCTTAGTGCTAGTAGGATTAGTTGTCATAAACGTCGTTGGTGACGTCCCTGCAAAATTTTATTTTTGGGATTTCAGTTTTGAAAAATCCTAAGTTAAAAATCATGACCAAAATACCCCTGCGACAGTTTTTGATCCGATAATTTTTTCGAGCTCAGAATACCCTTAGTTACGGCTTATGAAAGCATAGGAACCAAGTTTGATCGAAGAAAAATCGAGCCCCATAATTGCACAAAGTGGCCGAGCCCTATTAGGGGGGAGGAGGAAAATTTCCTTTTCCGAAAACTTGTCTTTCGCGCTAGATTATCGTACCTTAGAGTATAGATTACTTCGAGTAACCTTAGTAAGTATCGATAGTTTAGTTTTCGATAGATTCTGATAGTATTTCTGTGGTTTTGCTCTAAAGGTGATTTTGAGGAATTCCCAGAGGAGCAAGCCTTTGATTGTGAACAAGTGTTAGGAGATCGTCCTGGAGAATCTACAGGTGAGGGCTTCTCACTGAATCTCTAGTTAATGCTTAGGGTTGATGTTTCGACATTGTTTACTGTTTATGCACTGGAATTGTGTGTGATTGGAAAATGTTTTCTGAGGCTTCGGCTGACAATGTAGATGATTCATCTACTGAATGTTTTTGAGATTGACTTACATGCTATGTGTTATGTGGGTAATCTAGGATGTGTGGTGCATGCTTTATATGCTAAGTGCTAAGTGTTTATGATGCGATTTATCGATATATGACATGTTGTTGATTGTGATGAATTGAATATGCTCTGTACTGGAATCTGAGTTTCTGAACGGTGAGAAAAGCGGGCAGGTCATGCCGATTTTATTTTGAGAGTTTTGAGGAAGCTTGAAAGGACGAATGAGATTCGGGCCTTGTTATGATGTTTATGGATCGAGACATTCTCTGGAGTCATTTGGGGATTAGGAGATCCCGAGAACTTATAGGATTTGCGATAAGACTAAAAGGATAATTATTTTGTAAAGAAAACTCATAAGACATTAAACAACCTCTAAATCTTTAAGTAATGGTAATAATCTCGGAAGGAAGCTTTGGATGCAAATCATAGTTTTGGAAAACGAGAAGTGTCGTCGGATCCCAGCATTGAGAAAGTTGAGAGGCTTCGAGTATGTAGATGTTGTGGTGCTGTTGGAGCAGCGTTTGTTGTTGTGCTGTTGGAGCAGCTATTGTTGTTGTGCTGTTGGAGTAGCTATGTTGTTGGGTGTATCTTCGACTTTGCGGCGCGAATCCGTATGTCCAAACCCGACGGGTTGGGCCGATTCGGCAATAATTGTTGACACGCGCGAATCCGTATATTCAATCCGATGGATTGGATCGATTCGGCGGTAGTCACTCAGGCACGCGTGAGTCCGTATGTTCAATCAGAGGGATTGGATCGATTCAGCGATTGCCATTTTACCTCGCGTGAATCCGTATGTTCAATCCGAGGGATTGGATCGATTCAGCGACAACTTTTCGACACGCGCGGATCCGTATGTTCAATCCGATGGATTGGATCGATTCGGCGATAGTCATTGGACACGCGCAACGTCCGTATGTTCGACTCCTTTGAGTGAATCGACTTGGCGTTGTCATTTGTTGCGTGTGCGAGTCCGTATGTCCATCCCGATGGGTTGGATCGACTCGACATGCCTAATTGTGGGAGTTGCGTGTGCGAGTCCGTATGTTCAACCCAAGGGGTTGGATCGACTTGACATGCCTAATTGTTGGGCTATCCTGGGGATAAGTCCGGGAAACCGGTAGTTTCCGAGTATGTGATACTCTTTGCTTGTTGAGCAGTTGTGACCATCGGATTGAGATGAGTCGGATGATCCGGAGATCATCATGAGTTACTATGTTGATGTGAAGAAGTGTCTTTTGTCGCAGAATCGACTTTACCTTAGGGTAAGCTTTTAGAGACTTTAATTTACCTAGAACACGTGGCGACGTGTCGAGTGAGAGTCGGAGACGTTGTTTGACTAATCATCCTGCATTCATGCATACTGATTTAGTTGTCGAGTGTGATTGTTATTTGTTAATCCTATTTGGAACATGTTAATTGTTATTATTGCTGTTAAGTTCATTATGGAATATGCAACCCTAGGATGTTATCCCTAGCTATAAGCCTAAGTGGCTATTCTCTTATCTATATCTATTGGTGCTATTATTTATGTCATTCTTTGGAGTTGACCCTCGCGTCTTCTGTGTGTGCTTTGGCGGACAAACGCCCTTTGTTAGATGTTGGGATGCTGGAACAGGAGCGCATCGCGATAGCGAGCGGAGGACGGATGGTGTACATAGACTAGGTCGTTCTGGATTTCGAATTCGGACGACGATCATGCTAGCATGTAGGTTTTAGTGCTGGTGTGAGCTCCTCGAGATGGGATTAGTGTAGGAGTAGAGTCTTAGCTCTGAACATCATTTGTTTTCTTTGGGGACAGGGTAGTTTCCCACCTATAGCTTTTTGTGTGGTTCCTTTACGGGAATCACAGAGAGTTGGTTGGACTTAAGAGGTCTTGTTTTAGGCCATCTGGACTGACTTATTCTTATTTTGAGGGACAGTGTTGCAGACACCTAACCTTTCTTTTGGATTATACCTTTTGCCTATGGGCGTTCTTTTCTACTACTTTCCGTCACTGGAGGTTACTCGTGACGAGGTTGGGTACTTACAGCGGGGGTTGTAAATATATATTGTATAATAGTTTTATTGCTTTTCGCATTTGGGTTTTATTTAATTCAGTCTTGTCTTAGTTATTATATCGAAAAAAAATATTCACGTATTTCCGCATTAAGTTTACTTTTGGTTACTAAAGTGACGCCACCGAAATCGGGGTGTTACACAGCACATGTGGGATCAAACCTGGCACTCACACTCACTAGTCACCACCGTCAATAACTTTTTTAGTGGGGTTAAATCCAATTCACTCATATTTTACACCAACTTAAAACTTATTTTCAGTTTTGAGAAGAGGGCCTGAAATTCATAAGAAAAATGAATTTCATCCACCACCGATGAAACCAGTCCTTAGTACTTAAAAAAATTAGGAAAAATATACAGCATAAAAGAGAAATATTTAGACAAATTTAATCAGCATACACCATACGTAACTCTAGAACAAATTCAAAACTGACAGAGGAATTGAAACAAGCCTCTGCAATGGAATACTCAATATCCTGTCTCCAACTTGTATTGGGTGTTGTACAGCAGAACTTTCTTTGGTGGCCTCAATATCCTTCGTGTGGCAATACAAATTAGTGAATTACATTCCTAGAAGTTTAATGAATTACACTGATCAATAAAAAAAACTACTCAAAAGTAAAGATTAATTGAGATAAGATTGTTCAGCAAAAATTTATAACGAGGGGGCAAATAATTGGTATGGGGTAATAGGAAAAGGTCACACTGAAATTTCTCAGGACTTAGAAATAACAAAGATTATCATGCCAACATGTAATAATGAATAAATTGCACTCTCAACTCAAGTTGAAGCAATCATGTAATGTGGTCTGTGGGATACTAGGATATGTATGCCTCTTAAGTATTTCATTAGCTAGATTGTGTTTGAATTTCATTAGCAGTAAGAGAAAATCGTATGGTTCCTAGAAATTTAATTAGACTGAACTTGCCTTGCCACTAAACTTCTTCTTAAGCTCCCTGACTAGCCTAACATGAATCTTTGCCTAGCCTGAGACCGTCGGGCCAGCCCCATCACCGGTTCAATTTGAAGACAACAAACTTCATAGGCAAAAATGAAAACTTCTTTCACAGACACATGTTTAATCATGAGAATTCATTTTCCAACATATACATGTACATTCATTGACATGGTAAAGAGACATTTTATCCTATAAGAAAAACTTCAGATAGTTGATTGAACAACACGATAACTTAAGAAGTTGATAGGAAACAATAGCTCTACCTTCATAATCTTGGATCCATCAACTCGAAACCTCACGCTTCCCAACAATCTCAGCAGGCGATATGACATCCCCCAGCATTGCTTCATAAACAGCAGTAAGGGTTCGGGTGCGGAGAGGTTGAACAGTAGAACCTTCCTTTGGTAGCCTCAATAGAATTACATCCTACAAATTTAATATGATTCAAACAGGTTGGTGGAAAAAAAAACTTTAAGCTACTCCAAACTAAAGATTAATCAAGATGATATTGTTCAACAAAACTTCTTACTGAGGGGAAAATACTTAGTAAGAGATAGTACGGAAGGGTCACAATGAAATTTCTCAGGACAGAGGAATAACACAGATAATCCTGCCAACATGTAATAAATAAATTGCACTAAAAGTAATCCTGTATTGTGGTTTGTGGATATTAACTCTACTATTTCAACACAGAAAGTAAAACACAAAGTAAAAGCAAATTCACAGGGCTTAGAAGCACAACTTACCAAAACCAAGATCAAAAAGAAGCAACATCTTATAACTAATGTTTGACAAGTAAAATTTTCTAGGTTCTACAAGTCCATGAACAAACCTAATTCCATGATACGAGATTCATTTATAATAGTAACTTCTCAAAACCTTGTCATAAAAGCTGGGAATATTAGGCTTGACAGGATCCAAAAGACTATCAACAAGACTATTGACTTACCATTTCAAACGGAGATCCTGAAGAATTTATATTGCCTCTGATGTCACACCTGCAGCTACATTTGGTGCCATCCTGCACAATGCCAACAATTTAAAGGAGCAGAAATGGTAAGAACACAAATAAATTGCAGTTAGGAAAAATAGCAAGTCAAACCTATGCTGAGATGAGTTATGTTTGAACTAATTCCATAAAAACCTCCAAATAACTCTCTTTTTCCACGTCTCCAGACTATTTATCTCCCTGTTTGAACTGCAGCAAAGTCAAGCCATGCAAAGATTTTGCATATCCAAGTAAACCAACTTTCTCATTAGTATTTTGTATCCTATCTTTGATAAGCATAATTACATGCTAAGCCATACATGGTACAACGGATTGAATATCAGAAAAAGAAAAATATAGAAGATACTTTTGCTGATTTTTCAACCGACATCATATAGTTGTGCTCTCTCTGAAAATGTTCAAAAGCAGTAGAGGCAATACAGAATCAAACTATAATTCATAAGCAATTAAAGATTCAAGCTGTATTAAAAAAATTGTGCATTAAATTTTAAAATGGATTTCAAATAAATTGTCAACCCACAATTAACATGATATGCCTAAAGAACTTACAAATCATGGACTCAAATAAAAACACTTATACATTGGAAAAATAAAGTGCAATCAGCAAGTGCATCAACGACATCATTCAAAACAACACCTGCCCAACTGACTCTTCAAACTCAGTAGGCTCAGCATCCTTATCTTTGTGAATTTTCTTCCGTGATGTGCACATCTTCACAAACTGCTGATAAAAAATAGAACTTGTGAGTGCATACAAAAAAAAAGGATTCCCCATTTGCATATAACCCTAAATTAAAAAAAATAATAATAAGTAAAAATGATAACTTTTTAGTTTGTATAAATAGTTACGTAGAAATTATTTGATCTTCATTGTAGTGTTAAATAAAGCTTTTTTGGCTGTTATTTTTAACTATTATATCGAAATTACTCAAAAAGTTAATGTACATTAAAAACTTAAAATGGATATCAAACTAACTGTCAAGTGTCAACCCACCAGAACTCTACATGCACATGCCTACTACCAAATCATGGACTCAAATAATATGAGTACTGAGTAGGCTTTAGTGATGACTCGTGCTCAACATAAAGTGGGGTCAAGCTCACCAAGCAGCACCTGAGCACAGAAATTGAGACCACAGAGTTGTGGGGGTGTCCACCATCCAAATGATTTTGAAGTACCTGTAGCAATAAAAATAATCACTAGCAACACATAAATTAAAACACAAAGTAAAAGCAAATTCACAAGACTTGAAAGCACAACTTACCAAAACCAACATGGCTGAGAAGCAACATGTTATAATTAGCTATTCCAGGTTGAACAAGCAAAAAACTTTGCCAGTTTTAGAACTCCATGGACTAATCTAATTCAATCATATGAGATTCTTTTGTAACAGCAATTAGTCAAAATCTTGTCATAAAAGCTGGGAATATTAAGCTTGACAAGATTTCAAAGATTGACTTACCATTTCAAATGGAGTCATGGAAGAATTTATATTGCCTCTGATGCCATGTCAACAGCTATATTTGGCGACACCCAGCACAATGCTAGCAATTTAAAGGAGCATAAATGGTAAGAATACTTTGCAGCTGCGTTATAACAGATCAAGTTGACAAACCATTCCATAAAAATCTCTAAATAATTCTCTTTTTCCACATATTGAAACTAATTGTCTCGTGTTTGAATTGCAACAGAGTCACACCATGCAAAAGATTTTGCATATCGAAGTAAACCAACATTTCCATTAGTATTTCGTATCAAATCTTCATTAAGCATAATTACATGCTAAGCAATACATGGTAGAACGGATTGAATATTGGAAGAAAATAATAGCAGTTACATTTGCTAACTATTCAACCAATTTCACAAAGTTGTGCTCTCTCTCAAAATATTCAAAAGTGAAAACTTTCCTGGTTTTACAACTCCATGGAAAAACCACCTAATTCATTGATACGAGAATCATTTACAACAGCAATTAGTCAAAACCTTGTCATAAAAATAGGGAAATAATATTAGATTGAAAATACCATTAACACAATTATTGACTTACCAACCATTTCAAATGGAGATCTTGAAGAATTTATACCTCTACCCTGCATGATGCTAACAATTACATTTACAAGGAGCAAAACGGTAAGAATAGAAAGGAATTATTACAGATACGAAAAGACAGAACAATTCAAACCTATGCTGTGATGAGTAATGTTGACAACACATTCCATAAAAATCTCCAAAGAACTCTCTTTTTCCAAGTCATGAAACTATGGTCGTGGTTCACAGCGAAACCATATGAAAGCAGGTTTCACCTCACACGCTACCTCTTCCCACTACGTTTCTTCCAAGTCATTATTTGAAATTCGGAGAGAGCCAACAAGGCCATCGATATCATATTTTTCTTTTGGTATAAAGGGGGCATATTCCACACTCTTTCACCAAATAACTTGTTTCAGAATACAGCCTATATGTGTTCCTAAAAGTGAAGCTGGAGGCATGAAAGATCCCTTTGTGGACCGACTTCGTTAAGTAAGATTTCCATAGGAATGTGTGATCTCTCTGTCCCATTTGTTGAGCACTGAAAGAGAAAGAGTTTCTAAGCTGGGCTTCCTGGGGAAGGGTGTATGTGCGGCCATCAGATTTAAATGTTATTCTGCATTGAAAAGGACCATATCTTGTATCTTTCAGTTGCAAAACGAGACACATAGAAAAACCGATGAGCCTGTTATCATTGCACCAATTTAGAGAATCTTTATCCACAGTTACCGAATTTCCATTGGAACGATAAGGGAACCAATGAGGAACTGCACTCCCTGGAAACAAATAGTACACAAATCTATATGCATCTTCACTGATCCGAAGCCTTGCATCAGACACAACATCACTACTAGCACTTGGATACTGTTTTTCATTACTGGTGAAATGAAATTGGAAGGTGCCTTTTTTGGAATCTGACGGGTGTTTGAAGGTTGAATTAAAAATCACTCTTCTAATAAATGGGCAATCAATTGCCAATAACTCTTTCAGAAATGGTGGAAGTTGTGGGATACATTCAACCTTTCTGCAACCACTGATATTAAGTGATTTCAAGCTTGAAAGTTGAGCAATACTCTCTGGAAGGTTCACAATTTCGGTATAACTTACATTAAGTGATTCCAAGGTTGAAAGATGAGCAATACTCTCGGGGAGGTTCACAATTCTGGTATAACTTACATTAAGTGATTCCAAGCTTGAAAGACGAGCAATACTCTCTGGGAGGTTCACAATTTTGGTATAACTTACATTAAGTGATTCCAAGCTTGAAAGATAAGCAATACTCTCTGGGAGGTTCACAATTCCGGTATTCTTCAGAATCAAGTTCCTTAATGATGACAAGCAGCCTATGTCATTTGGGATTTCGGTTAATTTACCACAACTTGAACAATCAAGCTCAGAGAGACGCTTTAGATTGCAAATGCTGTTGGGAAGTGACTCCAGATCCTGGCAAAATCTCAGAGACAAGGTTTTAAGAGCCACCAAGAAGTCCAAAGATGAAGGCAGTTGTTTAATTGCTGTTCCTGCTAAGTTAATGAAAGTACAACTTTTTGCAGGCTCCAAGATCTCTGGGAAGGTGTTTAGCTTTAAGCAACCTCTAAAATTGAGTGCTTCCAACTTCAATTTGAAAATGGTGCTTGGAAAAGTTTCAAGTGATTCACAGCAGCTAAAGTCTAAATTCCAGAGTCTGGTGAGGCTTCCAATGGAACAGGGAATGATCTCAAGCCTTGGGCAACCTTGCAAGATCAGTTTTTCAAGCCCCACCAAACAGTGAAGGGATGAAGGTAGTTCTTGTATTGCTGTTTGGTCTAATTCAAGCACCGCTAAATTTTCCATTGTGTTGTCAATTTCAGGAAAAGTTTTCAAATTTGAGCAACCACTCAGAGACAACTTCGTACGCTTGAAATATCGTGAGGGCCCATCATCTTTTAATACCTCTGTTTCCGTACAAGTTCTTTTGATTGAAAACGTTTTGAGCTTGCGACAATTATCGAGCCCCACTTTTCCACAAGATTTCGATAGAATATTGCTAGGAACATTTAAACTCGTAAGCTCACCACAATCATTTAACTCTAAACATTTGAGTTTGCTGAGAAAACTCGAGGAGTGAACTTCAATTAAGCTTGCACAACCACCAAGATTTATTTCTTCAATATTTGGGAACTTAGAAAGATCTGGTATTCGAATCAACTTCCCAGACTTGCTAAGATGGAGCCTTTTCAAATTCGGTAATTCCTGATGTAAAAAGCCTTTTTAATATAATATATACTTTTTTGGCTATGAGATGACTATATGTCTAATTAGCTCAACTATCTACCAGTTGTACACCTTATTTATTTATATATAATTAAAAAAATGACATGCGATAAAAATAAAATAAAGAGAAACGAAGGGGAGATAGCCAATAATTAACAAGGGTAGTATAGGAATTAAACATTGATAATTCACAAATTCTATTAAGGGTATTAGTGTAGTGTCATTGGGGAAGCTTTGCCATCTAGGTAACTTTGCTAGTAAAGGCTAAGCTCTATATGGCTTATGATGTTTGCCAGTAGTTTCGATACAAACACACTCTACTTTCTTTTTCATCTCAATTTCACTCATTTTTCTTTCTATTTTTTTGTATTTCCTATCATTTCACTTACCATATCACTCATTTTTTTTGATTTCCCTTCATATTTAACCAAGGTGAAAGTGTGTGAACAAAACTTTAATGTATTTGTAATGGGTTGACGCAACATTGTGCTTTCTATCAATTCAACTTTGGCTTAATAAAAATTACTTATGAAAAATTATTAGGACTTGGTCCGTTATGTTTTGTTCACGTACTCAGTCTAGTTTGTGTTTTCTTTGTATGTTGTTAGTTCCTCAATTTTTACTGCAATTCATAGCTAAAATACAAAGGAACGCAACATAAAACTTGAACTACCTGATCATCCTCCCAAAGTTGTTCAAGCTCGCTATGAGGCATATCAAGTTGAACAATATTTTCAAGACAAAGCGGCAAGGATCTTTGAGGAAATCCATGCCAATGAAGATATTTTAAACCATCCGGAAGACTTTCAAGAAGTCCAAAAAGGGTCACATTTGATTGAATTTGCTCAGAAAAATATCCCTTATGAAAACAAAGCATTCTCAGATTAGGCATGCTTTTAAAAATCTGAGGATGTAGTTGAACAAAGGTTTCCGTGCCCATGTCAAGGTATATACACTGAATTGCATTTGTCCCCTAAAAGTAAAAGTAAAAGCAAGGAATTAAAGATGAATAATAACATGAAAGGATGTGTAGTTAGTTGCAAGAAATTAAATAACTGCTAAGTACTTTGTAGTATGTGAGAAGTAAATCCATGAGACTATATGTGAGTTATCGTGCAGGGGTTGAGCTGCATAAGAATATACCTTGTCCTTTTTTAATACAGTGCAAATTTCTTCATGGTTCCATAAACGACTACGTTTTCCAGGATCATTGGCACATTCTTGATGAACAATATCCATTCCCATTTCCTGAATTAGATCATGCACCATGACTTTATCTCCCAAAATAGATATCAGGCCCCTATCTTTGAGAACATCCATTCCAACTTTAGCAGCGAAACCAAAAGCATCTATGAGAGCCACTACTGCATCCTCATCCCAGCCTACATAGAAGCAGGCAATGTCAAGAAATATGTTCTTCTCTTCATCATCCAGCCCATCATAACTTAATTTCAACACATTGATAATTTGACGATTGGGAAGCTTTCGCAGCTTTTGCAGTAGACTTTTCCATACTTCCCTTTCTTTATCATAAAGCAGCGAGCCTAAAACTTGGAGAGCTAATGGAACCCCTTTAGCATATTTTAATACCTCTTCTACCAAGTCCGCATAACCTCCCACGGGAGTGTTTGGTTTAAAGGCCCTTGATATGAAGAGTCGTAGAGAATCTTGGTAACTCATCTCTTCGACTTCATATATTTCATCAGCTTCAGCATTCTTAAGCACTTGCAGGTCTCTGCTAGTCACAATGATTCTACTTCCCTGACCGAAGTTTCCATGCCCTCCAATCAATTCTTGAAATTTTCACATCATCAAGAATAAGGAGAACCTTTGCCCGTTTGAGCCTTTCATCTGAAAAACCAAGCTCTGATGAGTACTTTTGACGTAGACGGTATGTTCCATCTCTGTCTATTTCTTGTTGAGCATTTTCAACCAAGCATCTGGACTCGAATTCGTCCGCGAGTTTGTCATACAGTGCCCGAGCCAGTGTAGTTTTACCTATTCCACCCATGCCCCAAATTCCAATGATTCGAACAGCTTCTGACTCAAGTTGCAACAAGGTCTTGATTTGTGCAATATGCTCGTTAATTCCAACCATTCCTTTATTATCACTATCACTTGAGATGGAACGATCCAATTTTTTTAAAATATCTTGTGCAATATCATCAACAAAGTTGGATTCTGTTCTGGAACATATAAAAGGAACAACATTTATAAATTGACTAGATCAGATGATTAAGAACAAAAACATGATTAACGGTGGAATTAACTAAAAAAAGTAGTCACCTGGCAGCTTTTAAATCCCAGCCGGAGATTCCAGCAGCTTCGGTAAGAGCATCCTTCCATCTCTGAATTATTTCCTTGGGTACTAACCGGTTTTGATGCTTCACAAACGCATCAGCATAAGTCTCTTTCTGATGCCTAACAGTTGCTGGTTCCGCATGGTAGAAAATAGGTATGACATGCCTTTGATGATCATATTTGTTCTTGCAATCCATAATCTTGACGAGTTCATCCAAGCACCACGAGGAAGAAGCATAGTTTTCAGAGAAAATGATGACGTAAATCATGGATGCTTCAATTGCTTTGCAGAGTTCAGGTGAGATCTCATCGCCTGTCTCTAGTGATCTGTCATCTATGAAGGCATTGATTTTTTTCCTGTCAAGTTCAGCATAAAGATGACTCATGAAGTTCTTGCGCGTATCTTCCCCTCGGAAGCTCAAAAACACATCATACTTTGGTGGAGGAGCCATAACAGAAGCAGCAGCAGCAGAAGATGATGAGCTCCCAGACCTTGGATTCACAATTTCTTTTCTTGATCTGATTTTTGCAATTAAAAAGAACAAGAGTCTGATCAGGTTTTGCTTCATCAGTGGCAGCAGCACCAGCAGCAGCAGAAGAAGAGCTCCAGACATTGGAGTCAAAATTTGTTTGCTTGATCTGGTTTTTCCAATTACCAAAGAACAAAGTGTATTCACCACTCATCCATTATCCGATCCATCCTTTTGATATTTTATATAGGTCTTGTCTCGCTTTTTTCCTTCTATTATTGCTTTTCGCGTCACGCTTTCCGCGTGGTGGAATCTGCTACATCTACCAATACATATACATGCACAATATGTATCCAAGACCATGTTAGATAGTCATTACCAGCAAAAAGCTGATGCTCTGAAAACTCTGCTTGGTTAGAAGACATCCCGGTGGGCATGAATTAGCATTTGCTGTCAAATGGTGTCATGTAGCAATCACTCTCTAGTCTCTATTCTATTATGAATTTCCACTTGTAATAATGTTCAAGCCTAAAGCTACTTTGATGTGCACAGGCTCGCTTTTAAAAACTACTTTGATGTGCACACCTTTGCAATCTATTAATATAAGAAATGAAAATTCATTTTCTTCTCACCTACGTTATATTATTCTTTTAGGAAAACTTGATATGCAAATTGATAAATTAATCTTTCAAGATTATTACCGTTCACGGTGCATATTATCAGTAAAAATGGGTTAACGTGCAGTTTTAGATCCAATTCATCAAAACACTTGAACCATGTCGCCAGAAATAGCCAGGTGCAGTTTTAGATCCATTTCATCAAAACACTTGAGCCATGTAACCCAAAATAGCCAGGTCAGCATAAACGGTTAAAAAATGGATGGAGTTAACGGTAGGATCAAAATTGCACAATTTACAAAATAGGGAGACTAAAATTGCGAGAAAATAGGTAGGGGGACTAAAATCCCTGAATCATGAAACCAGAGAGACCAAAAGGGCAATTAAGCCATTTCATTGTCAATTGACTTTTTGGAATAATGACAAACTGAGATCGTAGCTTGGGTGTGTATGCAACAGATTAATTTCAAAAAGATTATCTATTAAGTTTTACGAAAAGAACCTGAAATTTATAAGAAAAGTAAAACTCATCCGAATGATGAAACCAGTCCCTGGTGCTTAAAAAATCAAAAAAGAAATCCAGCATAAAAGGAAATTATTCAGACAAAATTTTAGCCAGCAGACACCATATGCAACTCTAGAACAAATTCAAAGCTGAGAAAGGAATTGAAACTAAGCCTCTGTGATGGGATACTCAAACACAACATCTTTGCCAGACAGCTTCCTGTACACTGCGGCAAAAGTCTCCAGCTTGTACTCAGTGTTGTTTCGTTCCTTTGGGTCCAAGAAAACCTGACCAGAGAAGCACAATATACAATTAACAAGGGATGAATAAAAACTAGTACAAGGTGAAACTAAGTTGCAAACTTCAAAGGCAAGTGATAATAACTTTCAGACACATGATTAGCCATGTGAATTTATTTTCCAATATAGCTCTCTACCTTCATAATCTTGGATCCATCAACTCGATACCTCACACGTTTCCCAACAATCTCAGCAGGCAATACGACATCCTCCAGCATTGCTTCATGAACAGCGGTGAGGGTACGGGTGCGGGGACGTTGAGCAGCTGAACCTTTCTTTGGTGGCCTCAATATCCTCCGAGTGGCAATCAAAATTACATCCTACAAATTAAATAGGATTTAACTGTTCAGTAAAAGAAATTAAAGCTTCTCACAAGTCAAGACTAATTACCATGCCAACATGCAATAAATAAATTAGGGGCAAATACTTTGTAAGAGCTAATAGGGAAAGGTCACATTGAAATTTCTCAGGACAGAGGAATAAGAGATGTTATCATGCCAATATGCAATAAATAAATTACACTCTTCACTCAATTTGATGCATTCCTTTATTGTGGTTTGTGGATATAACTCTTTACAACCAGGTTACAACAAAAAACTCCTCGTGATCTAGTGTTTGAAATTCCTTTAGCAATGGTTAAAAGCATATTTACAGAAATCCATACCTCACTATGAAGTGCACAAAAAGAAGGCAATATAAATTCAAACGATAACTGAGTCACAGGCATGACGAAAGATTCCTCATATTATAAAAAACAGTCTATCAGGCCATAATTACATCAGAATGGCCAATGCAAGGAGCATGAACACAGTATCAAATGTATTCAAACTAACAAAAAAACAATACCAATGACAACAAAGCTACTGAACATACCTTGCCACTAAACTTCTTCTCAAGCTCCCTGACAAGCTTAACATGAACCTTCCTGAAAGCTTTCCTCAATCTGTACGGCACATGGATAACAACAGCCTTGCGGTTCCCAGAAACATCAACTTGTCTGCAAATCAGTAATACAAACACAAGTCAAAATACAGACAGAAAACTCACAACCCTTCCCACACACACACAGAGAGAAGCAAGTACTACTCATCCTTACACTGCTGAATTGATGTATAAATCCTTCAAATCACTTTTAAGCTCCTGATGGGTATTTTCCAGATCAAACAATGCCTGCAACATCAAAGTTCAACAAATAAACATTAACGCATTGAAATAAAGTGCAATTAGCAGCTACATCAACAGCAACATTCAAATCATCACCTGCCCAACTGTTTCCTCAAATTCAGTAGGCTCAGCATCCTTATCTTTGTGGATTTTCTTCCTTGATGTGTACATCTTCAGAAACTGGTCACAAATAACAGAACATGTGAGTGAATATGAATTCCCCAATGGAAATTACCCTAATTTTCACCCATTCCCCAAAAATAAAAATGAAAACTTTTCTTCCATTCCATCACTGATATCGAATATTGAATTGCAGAACGCGTAAAAAGCTAAAAGGGTCTCGAGTTCACTCCTTACCTAGACGAGATGCAAGCACCGGAGAGATCTGCAGCAAAGAGTGGAGTGGGAGCACTTGCAGATTTCGCAGCAATGTGAAAATTAGGGTTTGTGATAAAACCTTTGTTATATGGACTCATTGAGAGAATAAGATTGGGCTTGGTCCAATAAATCTTGGTCTTAATTTGGGCTCTCAATAATGTTGATATATGGATAAACACAAAAATAACCTTTCATTTAGCTAATTCTTCACCCTAATTCCTTTTTTAGAAAAAATGAAAATATATATTAGAGTGTATGAATAAATAAATTAATTAATTTCTAGCATTCGATCATGTCACATGAGGTGACAAATAATTGTTGAGAGTTTAAAAATGTTTACACTAATCCGGCATTGTATTTTTGTATTTGAGACATATCAATTTAAATATGATTTACAAGACACTAGTGTTATATGGCACGATATGAAACACACAGACAATACTAAATGGTTTATTATGACTTTACAAAAAACTAAATGTAGAATTAAAATTAAAATAATAATCAGAATACCTATGTGACTATGTGAGTAATCTTGTGGTTTGTGTTGTCAACGCCTGGTAATAAACAACATTAGTGTTTACACAAAGAAAAATCTTAGGGCGCCACTACTCCCAAAAACTTTAGGGTGTGTTTGTGAATTTTTAGGAGAGGAGAGTGGAAAACTTTGAGAGAAGGGGAGGGCAAGAGATGGGGAAAGAGAGTAAGTGATTGCCTTGTTTAAGAGTTTAAAATTCTCCAAATAGAGGAACTAGAAAACATAACTAAGAGAGGGTTTTGAAATGTTAAAGGTTCATGAAGCTGAAGTTTAGTGAAAATTTTATAGAATTTGAAGAGGTTTGTAGGATGTGATATTAGGGGTTGAAGATTAAAACATTTGAGTTATTTATTTTGGATGAAAATTGATCTAATTGGTGAGTTTTAAGTAGGAAAATAGTTCAAATTATTTTAATTGATTCGATTTACAAAGATTTTAGGTAGAAATGAGAATGAATTTTAAATGAAAAATTAATGGAGGTTAAACTGTAATGATTAAATAAATTCAAGAATTCAATTTACACATTCACAAGAGACTAAAATTACACATTAATTAAAACAACTGCTTATCATTTTAATTCTACACATTATGATCGAAGTCTATAACACACACAATTGGCTTATGCTATATTATACACTCTTCCAAGATCAATTTTTAGAAAAATAAGATCCTCTTTCAAACAGAAATTCCAGACCAATGTATAACTTCAATTGTGATTTTTTTTCATTTGCAACATTACATGTTTCTCTCTAAATTTTGCATCTTTCTAATTTATTCTCCCCTTATTCGATCGTGCATTGAAGGACCCTCTTCATTTCATCATCATAGTAGTTTATTAGCACTTGATTTTATCATCACAGTACTTTTCTCAACTTAGCACTTCAGCACAAAATACATAGTACTCATCTGAACAGAGGAATACAAGACAAATGGACTTAAAACAGTCACCACCTACATTAGTTAATTTAATGGCTAATCAACAATTGATTGTGTAATAAAAATAACATATATCATAAAACACAGTATTTGGGTTTTTCCAAAAAACTAACTGACGGGTAGTTTATTCAAGTGTTACGTGTTTAATTCCACTTAAACATGATCAAGTTAAAGTCTTGTGTATGGAAAAAAAAAGTCTTGTTGGAAGAGTCTGTCAAACACTCAAACTAGGATATGATGAATCCTGCCTCGAATAGTAGCATCTAGTGGAAGATAGTATGTGCTGAAAAAAAAACCAAAACCTTATTGCAAGTTTCTAAATTGCCACAATTCATCCATGTTCCACATGCCACATGCAAAATCATTGTGTACCCAATTGCTTTCTGCCATGTGACAATCACCAACTGAGAATTGCACATCCTCAGTTACTTTTACAGCTCCCATTTTGAAGGTATCCATCTCAAAGCCATCATATGTGAATGTGTCAAAGTCATTGTTATCTAAGGCATGAAATTGATTAGTTGTATATCCCAATTGCTGAGGCACCTTTGGGATATTTGCTGACTCGGAAAAGGATTTGCATGAACCATTGTTGTGCTCATGTTGATCCAAATAACTGGGACCTGCTTCATTCATACAAGGTCCCTCCCAAGGGATTGGTGTTGGTATTGTTGAATACTGAGAAACACTATCAGGAGGCAAAGGAATATCCTGGTTTTGGATTATGGACATGGCTGAAGAAGATGATTCTTTTGCTTTCTGAAGCAATTTTGGCATCCACAAACGCCTAATAAGTGCTTGAAACTCCTTGCTATCTGTGTCAATTTTCAAATGCCTTGCTTGTTTCTGAATCCGGGTTCTCCAGTAGTTCTTGATTTCATTGTCTGTCCTGCCTGGCAAATGCTGTGCAATTTGTGACCACCTATAATCATAAAAGAAATAAAAATTCAGAGGAAGGGTAACAATTTGGAATTGACAAGCATGTTCATATTGGCATGATTTCCTTCATTGCTACTCCCAACATTTAGCTCGTGTTTAAATTTTTGTTGAACTCGGGAAGGATAATATTTTTTAAATTGACAAGCATATTCATAGTGGCATGATTTCCTTATTTGCATATCCCAGCATTCAGTGAATGTTTTCCTGTCAACGTGACCAAATTTTACTTTTTCAATCCACATCTACGTGACAAAACAAACATACATTTAGTGGAGCTCAAGAATTAAACGTATGGGATAAGCACCTGTTTCCCCACCTAGAGTGGAGTTCAAGAATCAAAAGCTGCTCTTCTGGTGTTAAATTTCCCCTTTTTACATCTGGTTTTAGATAATTTAGCCACCTTAATCTGCAACTTTTCCCTGTTCTCTTTAATCCTGTCTCAGAAAAGGGAAAGGAAACTAATCAGAATTAGCATGAAAATTGTTAAAAAAAACAATGAAATAAGTACACAATCTTGTATATATCAGCTAGTAACCATGTAGTTTGTTATTTGTTGCTAATTTGGCTTGTCAGTATGTTACCTGAACGTTTAGCAAGCAAATTCCAACGCCCTTCCCCATGATTAGTAATGTGTTGGGTGAGCATATTATCCTCCTCAATAGTCCAAGGCCCTCTTCTAAGTTCATTATTATCATCTTCACTAGAACTGCTAGCAATGCTCTTTGAAGAAGACATGGCCTTTCTCACTAAAACTTGAAAACAGCGTGCACATATATAATCTGCAAGATTTGAGCAGAATAAAAGTAAACTCGTGTTATGAGGTGCTGTAATAGCCGTCGGTAACCGGTAAAAGCCGTCGGTAATGTAGGTTTCTTGAGGGTTAAAAAGTTGTGGGTATTGACTTCATCAGTAAATATTACTGGCGACTTTCCCCATTTTAGCCATCACTATTGTACCGACAATCATGCATGCCTCTAATACACAAGTTTTTGTTTAGCTGTGAAACTGCTGACAGAATCACACCGGTCATAGTAAAAAACCATCGGTAATTGTCAATATTTCTTAGGTAATGTAACTTCCGTGTATAATTGATTTTGTGACTGAAGTAATTATTTAAGTGGATTATCAAATATGTATATATCTATAGAACCATCTAAAAGTGATTCTGGAAATAAGAATTGATTCAAAGGCTCCTAAGTGTGAAACAGAACGCACATGAAGTAAATTGGCTTACGCAAGATACGTGGTATAAGATACTGTATCCCATTTTGGTGTAGAGTTCAGGTCAAAGTGAGTAACTATACACTTTACTACTTTTCCAAACGATAAAGCCTACTGCAGCTAGCTACAAATTCCATACGACAGCTTCCATTCAGCTTCCATAGTCATTGGCACAGGAAAAAATGGAAAGCAAGAAGGATAGGTGCATTGCTTGTATAATTGGTATATATCTTATTCTTACCTTTCTTTCTTGGCAAAACGACACTTCTTAATTTGGAGTCATCTGTCAGTCATACTTTGCAAAGCGACATTGCTTGTATAATTGGTGGATTAGAATCATCTCATCATGTTAAAGAGTTCAAATTTTCTGTAGGAATTTTAGCAAAATTAAGAAATTACTTCCATCGGAAAGAGACTATTTTAAGTGTATAATAACATTTTTAAATATGAGCGGTCTGATTATTATCAACAACTTACGATCATCCGACTAAGTCGAAATTAAGATGTTGTGACCGCGGGATCAATCCGGGCCCATGTTGAAACTGTTAATTTTTTTTTGCAAATCTCTCCCTTCGTATATATTAAATAAATAAAACTCCTATGAATATTTAGAGACAAATTAAAGCTTGACATATTTTTTGTGACATAAGGGGAGGATCTTGATCCAATAGACTCAAATTAAAGTTGTTCTGAGTCAAAGAAGAGACTCAAATGAATTGAATTCCATACTGATCAATCAATACCACATGCATGCTGGCATTGAGAAAGTTCTTCCCCATTCTTTACCATAAATAATTTAGATTATGCATTTCTTATTTGGAACTGATTTAAAATATTCCTAAGTGTCAAGAATCAGTCGATGTCGGTAAAAGCAAATAACTTTAACATCATCGAGTCCCCAATTATATGCTTATATGACTAAGAGCTCAAAGGTAAAAGCAATTGCCTATGGTATGAGGTTTGGATAGTTTACCTGACTTCAACCATTGTGAAAAAACAAAATTGGTATCAAGAAACAATGAAAAGAGTTGAATTTAAAAAAAAAGCATGAGAATAAGAATAAAGTAATAAGTCCATGAGTTTTTATAAAAGAAAAAACGATATTCTCAACGTGAACATATGAATGCAACATGCACATAACTATCAACTATCAAGGCATTGAAAATTAGATGGCTGATATAAGTGCAACAGTGACAGAAACGTGCTTGACTTAACAAAATTAAATAACTGATTAGATTGAACATGCTCAAAGCGTGCAGTTATTGTTTATGGAAACCCTGCTTGGAATCTTAGAACATAACCACCTTAATTTTCTTGTCAATTCTCGCTACGTGGTCTCCGTTTGTCCAAAAAAACCCATGTGTGTCTGTCCTGGACTATACACTAGAAAAGTCTGCTACGGTTTTTCACTGCTGCTATATTTGACTTGTGCATGGGTTGCAACTTTTTCAGCATTTCCTGCTGTTGATAACGGGTGGGAGGTCCTAAATTACATTGTAACCACCATTGTAGCCACAAAGTAACCGGTTTTGAAATCTCTGTTACAACATGACCGGAATTGCAATCGTCGGCAATTCAGCAACTCACCCATAGTTCACAATCGTGGGCGACTGTAACTGCAATTTAAAACATATATTTAGGTGGGACAGTCACATAATAACTGTGGATGATGATTGCATTTTCTTAATTTATGTAGTAACATGTATGTTTAAGCACAAGATAACACTTCAAATGATAAGATTGATCTAATTGATTTGAAATTCATATACTTCATGAAAAAAAAAAATTGCGACACAAGAATAATGATAAGATGGGTGGAGTGACAAAGTTATACAAGTTACTCGCCCAAAATGAAGTGTGGCACAAGAATTTGACCATTTATATAGGAAAGTCGAATATCCAGCTTGGTTTGATTAGGTATGAAAATAATAAAATTTTTGCCAATAAATGAAGATAATAATGGAAGTTGCATTTTATTGGCCAAACAAAAAGTCTGCTTGGGTCGATTTCTTTAAACACTCGCAATGGGCATAAGTCCAAACAATTTTTTGGCCGAAAGACAATACATGTTGCATATTGCAACATGGAATAGAAAATGAATTATGCTATTCTATACTGGACCTTTGGCCCATTCTCCATGCTCCGTAACTGGTCCAAACCATTCCGTAATTCGCTGAGATTCTAATCACTTTGACAAGGGAAATATGTGTGACCCAAAGAGGGAAAAATAGTTAAGTTTTTTGTTTGTGAAGTTTGGGTAGGTTTGGCTTCCGTCACCACCAAATACTAGGATATGCCTTCAGAACCATTACTCATTTATAAATGTACTTACAAATCGCTTACTAATATTATCCTCACATCGACAACGATAATCAAACACACAACTTTCTGAGTAGAAGTGATCCGTACTTACTACTGAGTCGACATATGTTGGTGGAAAATATAGTAATTGATAAAAAAAAAATGGGAAAAACATAGTTTTCATGAACATCTCATAATCTTTCATTAACCACCAACCCAATTTTCATGGGAAATATGGTGATTCGTACTTACTAAGTACCAACTGAGTCAACATGTGTTGATGAGAAATTTAGTTATTGATGAAAAAAAGGGGAAATATAGTTTTCATTGAACATCTCATAATCTTTCATTAACCACCAAACCCAAAACCCAGTTCAGTAATTATGGATTTATATATGAGTAACTATTTGTATAAAAATAAGTGTCTAATTGTCTATTATAATATCCAAACCTAACACACCAATATAATATTTATTAGATTTAACTTTATAAATCATAGTTTGATGGATCAAGTAAAAAAGAAAAACAATCACTTTATTAAGGGACTCTATTAAGTCTCATTGATTCAACGAATTGTGTGTTTCAAATATCCTAATTTTGTTTTTCTTTTCCCTTTTTCCATCCCACCTCTGTTTCCCGTTACTTGTTTTTGACATTAGCTTCTTCCAGCTGGGGTGAAGGATGCACTTAATATGGTATAAAGAATCAGTGGGCATCATATCAAATCATCTTTTGGGTCAAAAGTAGCTAAATTCATGTCATGTAACTTGTCATCGTTCATATGTAATTCAAGTAATTATGAGTGTATGATTGCATCATAGCTTTTAGATAAAGTTATATGCTAGCATTAAGAAACATAATAGTGAGATGAACTGCAGAATAACCCTGTGGACTTTAATAGGCTTAAGATATTCACATTTGAACATTAAAACAAACATATATGGTACTTGTTTCAGCTTCAGCCTTGCTAAGTAAGAATTATTTTTTTTATGGTAGTATGAGACCTAAATCTTTCTCAATCCTCAGTTTGTCATTTGAAGTTATAAAACTTGATACCAGATCTGGACTTTAATGAATATGGATGAATATCGCATCAAGCCATCAATTAGCAGTTGGAGCTTGGTATATACCCCAAAGAGTATTAACTTTTTTGTTCTATTGTGACAAAGCTCTCTTTAAGTTTTCCTATAGGAAGGTAAGCCTAGGCCAAAGTTTGTGGAATATTGCCAAACCTTTGATCCAATTGGTAGTGTGTTTGGCTCTGCAGTAGAAAAGTAATAAAGTGTAATTTTTGAAGTTATCATGTTTTGAATTGTGTGTCACCATCAATCCAAACATGTTACGAGCAAGGAAAACTTAATACTTATTTAACATTTTTTAGAGGGGCAAGAAAGAGAGCGCAAATTTATCAATTACTTTCATAAATGAAACCTATTGATTATGATTACTATGAACATTTACTTTCTTAACTTTCAAGATGAGAAAAAAAAGGAATGGAGGGATCAAGAGAGAGAGAGAAATTTCAAATGTTTTCTCAAAGGTCAAGTGCTGTTATGTGTTAGGTAAATTCAGCCTAACTAGTTACCATCCATAGGCCATCTTTATATGGTATATATTCTCATTCAAAACTTGAACTTGTTTGGCTGTATTGCCTTTTATGTTCAAAAGATTAAATGCAAATGCATGGGCAAGTTCTTTGCACGTTTATAACATGAAAATATTATATCTTCCAATATAGGCAAATGTAACAACCACAGAAAACCTACCTCTTGTAATATGAGTGTGTGTTTGAATGCCAGTTGTCTTGATACAACCTAAATATGCTTTTTTTTTGAGTTTATGTAAAAAGAGCTTCACTCATTTTTTATCTTGAAATATATACTAATGTCCCATTGCACTAGAGCTAACATATATCCTAACATAGCAAATCAAGCAGTGACAGCTAAATGGTTCTGAAAAGAGTTAGTAAGGCTTTCCTGCAATTGGGAAGATTGTCCTAACAAGAACAGTTTGTTTTTGTGTAAGAACTTTCAATGGTTACAAATGTTCAAACCATGTCCATTTTTTGTAAGGGCTACAATTAGGTATATAGGGCACCTACTATTGCTATTTTCCCATTTGCTTTCTTAAGACAGTGGAGACTTAAGAATCAATCCCATGATGGGAATTAAATGAGCTGCCACACACCAAGCAGACACCCACATGGTAGAAGGGTGGTTCTAAAGTTTGGTTCATTCATTTCTCAAATATCAGTCCAAATCAGAGACAATTAACCAAACAAAAGACAATGAAGTGTGTGTGGCTGAAACAGTAGTAATTGATAGGTAGAACCTTAATACAACTTGCTCACCAAGAAATCCAAATCAGCTTTTTCCTCACGTGTATGCTCTATGTACAGGCTTAAAACTATACTTTCAAATAACATTTTTTATAGCACGTTTGATCAGCTTTTCTTTCCTACAACTAATTCTAAAACTCAAAAGCTACTCACAGAAACTTCTCCCTAGAATTGATTCTGGTCTTAGAATCAACTAGAAGAACTTTTAAACCTGCATTTGGTTTAAACTTAAAGCAGCACAATGGTATATGGCATCAAGTTTTGACAAACTAGAAGATCAACTTCAAGAAATTAAAAGATTAGTTGAGAAATATATTGTACATGATATATATCAGGACACTGAGGAAAACTCTGCTTCACCAAGTGAGATGCTTGTAACTGGGAGAAAAACAAGGATACAATACAAGTCCATATTTTTTACCTGCTCACCCAAACTATGCTTCTATATATAGATGCTCTTAACCCATCAGGGTAGCTTAGTTGGCAACGTAGATTGAATGTGTGAGAAAAATTTTCAGGCTAGTTTCCCGCAAAATACATTGAGCGGAATGATGATCAGTCTTAACTATGACTAAATCCTGGATCCAGAATTGTCGCGTCTGAAGGGTGACTGGATATCATGTGGTTTGTACTTTATACCAAAAATATATAGATGCCCTTTTCCCACTACATTCAAACCTTTGATAATAGATAACAAAGAAAGGGATCCCAAAATTAAAAGTTCTAAAAGCTCCAAAAAATAGACAGTGCTTTTCTCACAAAGCAAGGACCCATATCGCAGCACCTTGTCTCATAAAGCATGGGCCCATATTGTTAACAAACATTTTCCCCTGTATATGGGGCCAACCAGGGGGAACACAACTACAGAGCCTTGAGCTGCCACATGCTGCTTCTATAATTCATCAATGTAGCTGCAATGTCACATTATAAATACCACTGTCACCCACATTATCCAGATACAACCACTTAAAAACCTTACCAAAACTCATTTTTGAAAAATCACATCATGGCTGAATTCACTGCAGATTGGCAAAGTCTTAGACCCTCATCATTTCCTTTCTTAGATATTGATAACATGGAACTACTAAATCATCTCAAAGGGGTGAATTCACATACCTTGGACAACTCAATTTTGAACATGCAGAACTTGATGCAATTCTCCAGTGGCAGCTTCTTTTGCTCCTCAGAACCAGAATTTCAAGGAAACTTGGAAGAAAATATGCCAGGCCTTGTGCATCATTTCAATCAAAATGCAGCTCCAGTTTCACCACCTATTTCTTCAGTAGAAAATGAAGGTAGAAAGAGGAAAGCAACCAACATGAGTGGACCTAGTTCTGCAAATTCAACCCCTTCAGTTTCTGAGAGTGAAAGCAAGATCAAAAATGTAAATTTTCTTTCTATTATTCAGTCATGATAAAGGAACAAGATATACTGCATGTTTGGAAATTCGTTCTACAATTGGTTCTGAATTTAAATCAATTCTAGAAGAAGCTTACGTGAGAAGCTTCTGTGTTTCGGAATTGATTCTAAGAAAAAATAAGTTGATCCTAACATGCATATGCTAAAGTTCCTTGAACTGGTTTTCATGGAACTTTTACTTTTGACTTGTATGCAACAGAGATTGATCTTTTTATTTATTCTGCATGTTTTCAGTGCTCTGGAAGAGGCAAGAGAGTAAAAAAGAACATGATGGAAGAGGAAGACAAGAAATCAACACAAGTAGTTCATGTTAGAGCCAGAAGAGGTCAAGCTACTGATAGTCACAGTTTAGCAGAAAGGGTATAATTCTTGAATCCCCTTCTTCAAGCCAAGATTTTTTTTTTGCATCAAATCATTAAATATGACTAAATTTAGATCATTTTTATGTTGTTTAAGATGAATTTGGACTAATATCTTTTCATTTATTGCGATTCAGGTTAGAAGAGGTAAAATCAATGAAAAACTTAAGTGCTTGCAAAACATTGTCCCAGGATGTTACAAGGTAAAGAAAAAATTCTTTTCCAAATCATGGCATGTTTCTAATTTTGATTCAATTTCTGACTATTTTTCTTTTTCACATTAATAAACTTGTAGACTATGGGTATGGCAATAATGTTGGATGAGATCATAAACTATGTCCAGTCCTTGCAACATCAAGTGGAGGTAAGTGATCAAAAGTCTAAAGAAGTAGCATTTTATTTATTGCTAGCAAAAGATATACATAATCTTAATATATATGTTTGGTTTGAGTGCAGTTCCTCTCTATGAAGCTCACTGCAGCAAGCACCTTTTATGACTTCAATTCAGAGATAAATTCTTTAGAGGCAATGCAGGTTGGAATCCTGAATATTTCACTGTCTTATGTTACTGAAAATGAACATTTTGGTTTGCTCGTTTTTACCGCATGTTTGGATCAACTTTCGTTTCTCACACAATTTCTCTTCAGAATTGATTCTGGTTTTAGAATCAATTGTAGAATTATTTATTTGTTTATTGATATATTTGTTGTTTTATGGCAGAGAGCAAGGGTATCCGAGGCAAAAGAGTTGGCAAAGTACGTGACAGAAGGATATGAAGGAGTTTCTTGCTTTCAACCAACTTGGCCTTAATTCCAATGACTTCTATTTTGTAATTTTTAACTCAGAAACCACACGAATCAAAAAGAAGCTCCATTCGCACTTCTTACTTTACAATTTTATAAGATCAAATTGTTTCCACTCTTTGGTAGACATTCTCATTTGTAAAATCCCATCAAACATGTGAAGAAATGAATGAAAGTGATAAAAAGCCTACATTTCATATATTTTTCTTTGTGTGGCTACAATTGCTTTGCAGATGTAGATGTGAATATTAATGCTTAAATTCTAAGATTAAAAAAAAAAAACTAAAGAAAAAGTAGTAGAAGAGTTACAATAGTATAGTGTGAGAATGTCCCAAGTTGAAATAGACTTTGTGGATAACACAACTGTCACTTGAACCTGTCGAAAGTTTTGTTTAATCCTTTTGCAACAGCCAGCTGTTAGTATTAAACAAAAATTTCAAGCAGAAAAGTTTAATGATGGAACCTTTCTGATCCCATGCCTAATGATACAATCACCAAAAAATTAGTTGTGATAGAGAGCAAAGTTGTATTTCTCAGCATATCATTATCATTTTGCCCAATAGTTTGAAGATATTTTCTTTCAATTCTACCATTTTTTTTAAAATGATTTTTTGATCATTTGGGGAACATTCGTGAATGTGTTTTCTATTTTCATCAACAACTATACTAAGTATTTCATATAATATATAGATACTTCTAAATATATATATTAAGTCTAAAATATTCATAAAAATTAAGAGAGTATTGGTTTGATTGATAAAAGATATATTAGTTAACCTATCATTAAAAAAATATAAACTAACAATAATGTTTATCGAACCTCTAGCGATTTGCGGCATTTAATTTACATATGTGCTAATTAGTGGCGATTTTTTTGCTGTCGTTAAACATGAAGTGTAAAAAATATTATGCAGGTATTAAACCGCCAAAAAAATTTGTGTCCAAAATCATATGTAAATTTTGTGGAAATTTGACACTATATTTATTCTTACACTTCACGTCAAGTAGTTGAAAATCGAGGAAAACGCAGTCAATTAAATGTCGCAAGTCGTTGGGATCTACATATAAGCATGACTAACCAAATGTAAAAATGCATGCATTTAAGATTTGTATTTTAAATTTTAATACATGATTATTTTTAAGTAATTTGGAATTAATTTACCATACTCAATACCTATTGAACAAATTTGAGTGAAATTATAAAACTTCTTTGATTGTAAAAATTAAAGTAAAATTATGGATTAATTTGATATAGAAGCTCCAAAAAAAAGTTGGACTTTATCATAAAAGTATTATCATTTATTAGTATTATTTTGATTATGTTTATGTTCAAGCAAACTTAACTCAAGTTACCATGATTGCAACAATGATGAGAGAGACTTGAATGATACAAATTTAACATTGACTTGAAGATACATTTGGTGTGTATATCCGATAGATATCTCTCTAACTTTGTGGTTGAGATTGAAAAATCTTACCAAAACCGCACATAATATTCCACCTTTCACTAGAAATCGCAGCAAATTTTTCTTATACAATTAAAATCTTTTCACGTGATTGCGTGTGTTCTACCAAGTTCCACCACATGCAGCCACACTCATTTGTTGCCATCATGGATCAACTTGAAGGTCCATGTCTTGTAGGTCCTACGCCAACAACAATGTTTCCTCAAGTAGTTTTATTAAGATATCCCCTTTGTCGGTAAAACAAGGAAATTGCTCATCCATTTGACACTATTAACTATTAACATATCTGGATTGGTCACACAATCCAAATCCATCTATTCGGATGGTATCAAATATAATTGTTGTAAATTAGCTATGAGAACATAAATAGCTATTTAATAGTTAATTTTCCAACAACTATTCATTTAGACAACCCAAAACTTATTCACCATGTTTACAAGTTATAATAAAAGTGTACCGGTACATTACCATAATCATTGGTGGACACTTCATCACAAAGTCTTTTCTAAGAACCAAACACACTATATTTGACTTCTTTAAAACAAGCTAGCGAGTCACAAGTAAAATAAATACTCATCATAATTATTAATTGAAAAATCAACGGTTGGGATTATGATAATATACTCATCTATATCTATATATATTAGAAAAGAACAACTTCTAGCATGACGTGTCGCTCTCACAGGCCAAGTTAGTGACGTGTCGCTCCGAGATTAATTCTCACTTAATTATTTACACGTCAGCTTTTCCACCTATTTAATTATTTACACGTCAGCTTTTCCACCTATTAATTTTCGGATTTTTAATTAATTCAGGATTTTATGAGTTTTTATTGTGATTTGCTAGATTTTGATAGTTTTTATCTATATTTATTTAGTACCTTTTTAAAATTTATATTTGATTAGGATTTAAGTTGTTTATTTCTTGATTTTATCTTAATTTATCTTATTATTTATTTTTAGAGTATTAATTAATTTTTATGGTATTTTTGTTGAATTTTTGGATTTTTAATTAACTCAGGATTTTATTACATATTTAATTTAAAAAAAAACAAGTGATTATGTTAAATATTAAAATAAATAAAATCCAACATGATCATGTTCCATTTATAAGAGATTCATGTGAAGGAAAAAACAAAAAGATATTCAATGGGTAAATATTTTATATCTTCTTTTATTTTAACCTTAAAATTTCCAAAAATCTAGCAAATCACAATAAAAAACTCATAAAATCCTGAATTAATTAAAAATCCGAAAATTTAATAAAAATACCATAAAAATTAATTAATAAAAAACTATCAAAATCTAGCAAATCACAATAAAAACTCATAAATCCCGAATTAATTAAATATCCGAAAATTCAATAAAAATACCATAAAAAGTAATTAATAATATAAAAATAAATCTAAAATAAATTAAAATAAAATAAATCAAAAATAAATTAAGATAAAATCAAGAAATAAACAACCTAAATCCTAATCAAATCTAAAATTTAAAAATATATTAACAACCTAAATCTTAATCAAATCTAAAATTTAAAAATGTATTTTTTTTATGAGAATTAACCTGAGAATGACACGTGGAATTATTAGAAAAGAACAACTAATAATTAAGTGGGAATTAATAGGTGTGTTTATTCTGTATCCAGATGCAATTTGGATTATTCTTTTGGCCTAGAGTATTTAGCTTTTATCTCTTTAATGTGATGATTAATGAACATTTGCAAGAAGTTGTATTTTCTTTTTCCAAAAAAATGTTTTGAAACGTCTGGATTCCCCAATTTTCTGCAATCATAATGTTTATGACTGTATTTTTTTTAATCATGATGCTCAGAAGAACTCTCTTCTTTAGAGCAAAGGAAAATGAAGAGCATTTGCACCTTGAACGAATCAAGGATAAGTCAAAACTTTTTCTTTTGGAGGATGGTGCTAGCAAAGATAGAAAACACAATGTAATGTTAAAAGCTATTGAAGCTATTGCTGGAGTCAGAGAAGAGGTGGCAAACTGTTTGAGATGGTGAAACATTCTTCCCATTTTATTGTTGGTAAAAAGATTGGAGAACATGTAAGGTTTTCTGCCCCTTTCATACTTTCTGATATACTTTGCACCTAAATTTTTGGTTTCAAGTGTGAAAATGAAGAGCATTCTAATGTTTCTCTCTTTTCAGAATCCTAAGTTTTGTTGTTAATCCTATTTAGAAATCCATTTACTCCATCTTGGTCTAATGCCCATGGCTGCCGTAGCCAAGCCTCAGTATTAAGATACCTTTGGTGGATGTATGAGTATTTAATTGTTGCAAATTTGAACATTGACCTACTTATCTTACCTCTTTCATACAACTCTTTACATATCTATTTGCTACTTTGATTGTTAGGAGAGATTTTTAACATCCGAACAATTTTGACAATTGGTATCTAAAGAAAGCTCTATTAGTATGACCTTTTTATCTTCTTTTTGTCTTCTTCACAAGTTAACCAGATAGAGAGGATGATGCAGAAACAATATTACACAAACGAAAATCAGTGACTTAGATAGATAAGTGGCTTAGTTTGTTTAACTTTAGTCCCTCTGTAATAAAGTGATTAGGTTAGTTATCATTTATGCTCACTATCTATCTGATTCATTTATGAGGTAGTTAGTATTATAAAAACCTGTAGCATTTCAGCAATTGAGAACCTGTGTTTTGGTTTTCTTTCATTTTTTAATCTTATTGTTTTGAAGAGTGAAACACCGAAATGGTATGGCAGTGATACTGTTAATGTGCTTAGGGAACGACATTGAGAAAAAGTTTTATGATTCTGACTTCCATAAGCTTAGGGGATGGCAGTGGTCACTGTAGATTAAATTAGCTATTGGTTATTAGCCATCATTGATTTTATTCCCTGATTATGTCTCTGATAGTAATTGAAAAGTCAAATTACGATAAATGTTTTATGACCTACATTACTCCATACTTACACCACCCCCTGATTTCTCCTTTTGGTCCTTCTCATGATCTATCCCCCTGATTTCTCCTTCTCATAATTGCACATAACCTAAGTTAACTCCTTAATACAATTTAAAAATGGCAAGGTAGATGTCCAGATAGGTTTCTCTTGGTGAACTTCTATGCCACAAGATGATGGTTTCAAGGAATTGTGATAATCTTGCTTCTGTTTTTTATAAATACTTATCTACATGTATTTGGTCAAGTCATTGGACAATGCAGAGTGTGTAAAATTGCAGCATGGTTTGTTTTTTTTTATTAGGGCAAGTGCATAATGGTTGGTGAAAGTCATGTAGAGATTACCATTTCTGTTCCGAAAACCCAAAGCTGTCGGAGCAACTTTTTATGGTTGGAGGAGCTTACTAAGGTGACTTATACTGAACAAACATGGGAGGAGAAGGATGTTTATGGTATTCCTTGAGAGAGCTTGAACATAAAAGAGGTATGAGAAGCAAGCCATTGAGAGCATGGTCCCTGCAAATTCCCACTTTTTTTTGTATTTATTTGTCTGCAGACTGCTATTAATGCAAGGCAGGCTTTCCTCTTTTTACTAACCTGAATGATCTCAGTCATAGATGCTTGCAAATACTCCACCATTCCTTCTGTTTCATTCTCATTTATTTTGATCTCTAATTTGTTGTGTTTGGTCATTGAAAAGAAGTAAGAATTTTTAATTTCTTTAGTTTGTCTTTCATGAAACTACTATACATCATATCAATGACTATATTAGTTAAATTTTCTCTTTTAGAATGTTAACTCCATATGCCTTATTGCTTGATTAGTTTATATAGTTAAAGGAGCTATATAATAAAATAGGTTAAGGAAATTATAAGGTTATTTAATTTCTTAAACTTATGCTCCTCTGTTATTGATACTATGCCTTTTTACTTAATTTATTGATTGATAATTATAAGGTTAAAGGTAACATCTACATGTTGTGGTATGATTTTTTTCTTCTAAATAATGCTAATTATGTACACTGGAGTTTAGTTTCTCTTTGTTTTGCCATTTAGACTGCATTTTTGTTTATTTTTTGCTGTTGTTTTTTGTTTATTTTTTAATTTGCTTTTCTCTTTCTCTAACAATGTGGTTTAAGGCAGCAGAGCTTCATTTTTTACTTCTTTTATGTCCTTTGTTTATGTAGCTATGTGTCAAGATTTTCACTTTGAGGCCAACCTTTTAACTGCAACAGTGAAGCATTTCACTTTGAGGCTAACCTTTTAGCTGCTGTTTATGTCCTGTAATAACTTTTAGAAGAATAAAATCAAATCATTGAAGCATATATTTTATGCCAATAAAATACACAGATGATTTAAACTGATTGATTATTTCTATTCCCTTTGGACTTGGGAGCAAAGCTCCAACTATATAAGTAGGGTTCAAGAATTTGACTATTGAAGTTGCGGCAAAGCTTTGCCAACCCTACCAAGTTCTTCATTGAACATTGTAGAATCAGTCCTTGGTGCATGTGGGATTAGTACTTTAAAGAGAACAAATCTCATAATTGTGAATAATGTCTCTGACATTGTTAAAGCAGGATGGTACTACAAACAGGTTATCCATAGACTGGATGGAATGGAACAACATTTAGCAATAGTTTTTTATAGGTATTTGACTATTCTATGCAGCTTTTCATTTTATAGCCCTTTTGGTTTTGGGCAGGATGACCCTTTAGGGTGGTACATAAACTTCAACTAGATATCGTGTAAATTAATGTCAATGGATGCTACAGGGGTGCTGCTCATGTTGGATGGAATGGAACAACATTTAGCAATAGTTTTTTATAGGTTATTTGAGTATTCTATGCAGCTTTTCATTTTATAGCCCTTTTGGTTTTGTGCAGGATGGCCCTTTAGGGTGGTACATATTTTTATATAGGACGAATAACATAAAGTTCAGCTAGATATCGTGTAAATTAATGTCAATGGATGCTACAGGGGTGCTGCTCATGTGTTTCATGTTCACAACAATTACTGCTTTGGAGCTTGCTTAAAATATGATTGGCCTAAAATAATCATTTTATGTTTCCCTTCCTCTTCATTTTTGCTAAGAAAAGTCCCTCTCAAGTCACAATAAAAGTGAGTGAAATTCATCAATTTTAGACTGCCTTTCATTTGCTCTTTTTGTTTCAGGGGATTTGACAGCTTATGGTAATTGATTGGAATAATTGCTCTCTCGGACTATTACTAAAAGAGAAAGGTACCATGCTCTAGCTCTTTCTGTTTGGCATCTTTTACTATATATTAATCACTCATTATCTTACCTGATATATAATGTTAACAACGCGTCCTCTTTCAATTCTTAATTTGTTTAATAACTTCTTTTGTTCAATCCATGGAGTATGTAGACGTGTTCCCTTGCTATGTTGAATATGTATTTATATAGTGACATGCCAATCTATTGATTTATTTCAAAAACTGTCCACAGAGGTGGATGCTGAGTTAGTTTCTTTATTGCAAGAAATCAGGATTAGAATGTGCTAGCAGCAGGTTACCTATTTAATCAGGATTTAGAGATCCTATATTTTCTGTTTTCTTCAAAATATCTGAATTTTTTACATATGCCTAAGTTTTGGCTTCTTTACACTATTCGTTGATATTCTGTGGTGATTTTTCAGCAAAAGTATATTCTTATTGGTTTTAAATAATCATTTTATGTTTCCCTTTCTCTTCATTTTAGATCAAATATGTAAGCGGCTCATATGATTCTGGGAATGTCTTCCTCTTATTGAATAAAGAGATTTCAGAGCATGAATATTTGAAAATAGTATAGAGTTCATCGCTGAGACTTTTCTATTGGTAACTTTGGTAACTCTTGCTTTTAAGTTTTGGTAAATTTGCCCACACTTCATATTTTCAAAATTGGATTTGTGAATATTGTTGGATTTGTCACTTATTACAGATTTCAAATTTATTTATAAATCCCGATAAATGCAGTATTTTATATGCTTTGTGTTGTACCCTTTTAAGTTTTTGTGTAAATGATGGGTTGCTTGATCCAAATCTGGTGCCAAAAGATGTCAAACTAGAAATTCTATCGAATTATATTTTTATGTCTTTAAAACCTTTTGTTTGTGCTACATCTTTTTATGCTATATGTTTTTGGTTTTTCTTGCACTGATAAAACTAAGGTTATAAAAATAGTAATTACTAATCTGGTGTGAATATTTGATTCAAGCTTTGATTGAGATTTAAGGCTTTGTTTTATAACAGCTTTTGAGAAATGATTTAATTGAGGCCATGCCCTGTGAAATGTGATATTTTACTTTTTTCAAATATCAAACTCTAGGTTTGCTTTTGGGTGATATTTAAGCTTAACTAACCACCTTATTTCAAACTCTAGGAGGTATGGCTCAATCTTTGTAGCATTGGGGAAAATTGGTCTGACAATAAGTGTTTGGTGGATTTTTCACCCAAGAGGAAGCTTTGCCAGTTTTCAAGATTGACCAAGGGAGCTTCTTTAAACGGTCTTGAAGGTCTCCTCTTGAGCCACCAAGAGAGGCTCTTAACAATTCAAACAAGAACTTGAAGATCAAGTACCTGCAGGTACTACTGAGCGCGACATGCATATGTTGGCTTAAAAGGGCTCTTACCATAAGAGTAGTTGAGATAAACATGACTCATTTCTTTTAGATATGGCCAAGAACTTAGGATTGAGCAAGCATATATGAATATTACAATTTGAGATTTGTAGGACGAGATGTTTGAAGGTTCTATATTTTATTATATTGTTACCTGAAATCACATTAGAAGGTTTGACTTGCGTTGGGTTTCACTCGAAGTAAAGCATAGAAAAAAGAATGTCAGGTAAGCATACAGAGTAAAATGCTAGATACGAAGAGCATACTCCATGTTGTTGAATTTTGTAGTTCTTGGACATGGTGTTGGAAGGAGTAAACATCTTCCACGAAGGGATATTTTATATGAAAATGATTGTGTTAAAATTAATAGAAAAAAATTAATATAATTAATTTTAGTATTTTTAAAAAAATTTAAGAGGGTATATTTATATCTGTATATAACTATAATAGTTTGATAGTTAAAATAGTATGAGGAATAAAAAATATGAATACATATGTACTATAGATTTATGACCTAAATTTATTAGTGCTAACATATTCGAGTTATGAGATCTCACGGGAAGGAACATTTTACATGATAAATGAAAAATGTGTACACATAGTTAAAAAAAACATTTTTATATAACTTAAGTGTATTTTTAATAATGTAAACAATAATTATATATTTATGTATTGTTACATATCTAAAACACAAAAGCAATACCCTTTATGCAACACAAGTATACATCTTCGCAACCAAAATTCAGTTTTTTATTTATTGTAAATCATGTCAAACAAAGCATCAAAGGTTGTTGGCATCACTTCCTTGCGGATAAACTGGGGATCATGGCTTACATGAGCACAGAGCACACCAAAGTGGATTGGACACCACATTTGTCACTCAAAACCTTAAGGCAAACAAAATTCAGTTATACCTCATATATGCAAAACTTAAATATTTTGGCCTAATAACTTTTGTGTTTTTCAAAATCTTTATATTAGTCTATTCAGTGTATGCTTACAAAATACTAGAATTGAGTGTCTAAATTTGTGCTCTTTAAATATCTACATCTTTATTATGATTGTTCTTACATTTTTAGCATTTTAAATATTTTATAATTTAAAATATTAATCGATGTATCAAATACAATAGAAAAATTTCCCGTGCAACGCGCGGGTAAAAACACTAGTACATGTATAAGACTCTAATTAATGTCTCATTCTCTAAATTCTCTAAATGACATAAATATGACAATTAAAAAATGATATGAATATGACAATTACATCAATCTCATATGAATACTTTTTAAATAACATGTCACAATTTTATTTATGAGATAGAAAATATGACTCATAACCAGGACTTCAACCAGCCTCACAAAAAATGTGGTGATTTCTCAATCTTTACTTATTTTATACTCTAAAATATTCAATCCTTGAGGTGCCACTGAAACCAATTCTAGAAATATGGCCAACCACAAGCTAAATTCCAAGTGAAGAAACGACCCATGGAACCCACTTAAAAATGAATATATCCATAAAATCTTGAGCATGTTGACGATTCACTAAGTGAATGATTGAGAAGAGAAAATATTTGTAGGATCACAACATATTTGTTGTCATTGTTTAATGGAAAGGGAAAGGGTTAGATGCATTGCATCCACATGAATGGGCCATGGCGAAGTATGGACAATGTGGGTTTCCAACTTCTGGAAAATGATAAGACATTGGAACTTCTAAGGCTTTTAAAGCCACTTTTGCTTCTTCAATCTTTCCTCATTTGACCACTTTTGACCATGGTCTTTATTTGTCAGCTAGCATGCATGCATGAATGAATAAGAAGGAGGAGAAATAAAAGACAAGAAGGGTCCCAAAGTTAAGTTGTTAAATGGGTGTATCATGTCTTAACAAAATGAATTTATATTGGGGGGACATGTTTAAGATGTAGTGTGGTAGTTGAAGGGAGGACTAGTCCTTAACTAGGGCAAGTTCAAGGATTCAAGCACAGTGGGCTCGCTTTCAAGATTTTGAAGTGAAAGTGGAACTTATTAGCTGGACCAAAATCAAAATGTCATAGATATAAAACCCCACCAAATTAGCTACAATGGAAGCAGCTAGCAAAGTTATACACCAGTGTGAACTTGTGTGGTCTCTTGGATATATCGAAGATCTGAACTGATCGAGTCATTTTCAACCCTGTTTTGATGTTATCTTCTGCAACATTTTCACCTCCTAATATGAAGCAGTGTTGTTTTAAAATTGACTAGACATGAAGCATTTTTTAAAAATTGACTAGACGAGTTTCGATTATGCTTTGATTAGTTTAATCAGTTAAATTTATGTTGGAGTTGTAATTGAACCAGAAAATAGTTAAATGAAAACATACCCAATTTACCAGCATGTTTGTATTTCTCTTTTCAAAAGTTGTATTTACTAAATTCTCCCAAAATCACATCTTTCCCTGAACATAAAAACTAACTGAATTTCCAAACTCACGCGTATATAGTCTATTCAAGTAATTGTTTCAATATCAAGTGGTGTTAACTTATGTTTTCAAATCAATATTAAGATTAGCCTTCTTCTTGTAAAAAAATTAATATTAAGATTGTAGTTTTACTCCTTCTTACTCATGTATTCACTCATGCGGTAAGCCTGAGAAACCAAACTAATAATTTAGAGAATTTAAACCCTAATTTATTTTAGTATTCAAGTAAACATGTGGTCTCTTCTAATGAGTTGTCTCTATACATGATAAACCATTTGTAATTGCCGCTTACTAAGAACATGCATAAGGGGCATGCGAATGAATATGTCGCCCTAATTGAACCATATCACCTAAACCTGAGAATACAAATGTCATATCAACCAAAACCCATTACATCGCCCAAGATAGAACACATTGTTGAAGATATATATAACACATAGCCCAAGGCAAGGAAGAGGCCCATGTCTTTAGGTCCATATGTCTGCTGCTAAGTTCCACTTTGATGTTCTTAACACATATCGTCCAAGCTCGCAAAACATGTAGTCTTAGTATTGTGGCGAAATGTGTCTTCTTGAGTTTCAACTCATCTTCATGTCGCCCTTTTTTATTTTCAATAGCGTTATAGCAAATAGCTCTCCATTTTTTCACAATGTCAAGTTGAGAATTGACATATGCTATGGTCTCGCCCATTTTTGATCCACCATAATCACTCAGTTCCCAACACTCATAATTCCTAAATGTGAAACCCTACCAAATTTTCAAACTCATACGTATATGGTCAACTCAACTATTGGGCCACAAAATTCCCATCATTCTTCGATTACGAATGCAATGTTGAGGCGACAAAAGCCCATATGCTTCTTACAAACGGGCTGTTTACATGTAGCCCTTTGAAAATTGTTAGTCCTAGCCACAGAACATAAAGCTCCCATGATTCCAAATTCCAATTGTTGTTCCAATTTGACCAAAAAAAAATTGTTGTTTAAAGATTTTGTTTTGGTCAAAAGACTTGAGATGAGTTGGTGATGACTGTCATCAGAGGGACAGAGGCCATCATGGTACAAAATGCATTTTAATGCTTAGAGTTTGATAGACGATTAAAGGAGAGGATATCATACCTGTAGATGTAGTCGTAGAGTATACTGTAGTAGTGATTGTTGTTTAGAGGATTTGGTCGCTGACGGTTATGGAGTTACTATAATGGTGTGGCTGCATTATGTGAGTATGCAAATGCCCATAACTTATAGTAACAAAATTAGTGTATTTGATGATTCTTTCATAATTGGATATGCATGCCACATATACACTGATTCATTTTGAGGTTAATCCATTGTTAAATAATGTCATGTTACGTGTTTTGCATGAAAATCTCAGCAATGGAAGCAAATAAGGAGAAAAATTACATGAATGAGAGTGCCCAGATTTTTATTATTTCAGTAAAGCAAGCAGCCAAGCACTCATTTAACATCCCAAGAGTTGAATGGTTATTATTTTGCACATGCTCTCAATAAATTTACCAATGGTGAATTCTGTGATTGAATCTCTTCTATCCTCAACAAGTAACAATCTCTCTCGAACAATTATAGCATGCATGTGAAGCTAATTAATTGCTACACACACATAAGGAAGAAGAAGAATGCAAGCACACTGTGATTAATTTAAAATCCAAAAAAAATCAATTAATTTCTGAAGAAAGCTACATCAAATTTCTTTGTTATTCTAAATTCAAATAATCTACCAAAATCAAAATTTGGATGAAAAAATTAGAACTCTTATTGGGACAAAAAAAATAGCAATTCTAATTAAGACTGTTGATACTCACGAAACTCGCTGCTCCTCAGATCGAACAGTAACGGATCCATGTCGGCGTGGCCCCATAATAACGGTTTATCCGGGCACACCGGAAAATGGATCGGTGGTGGCTCCGGAATCGCCTCCGTCGAAAACCACGACGGTTCATCGTCCTCCATGTCATGAGAACGGAGCTTCGGCGGCGGCGGGTCGCAAACGACGTCATTTTCGTGTTGTTGTTTTCCGGTGAGTTTCTGGACCAATTCCATGAAGTTGCGAGGGTCAGTGTGGATGATCCTTGGAGAATGCGTGTAGATAATCACCGGTGGTTGACGCTGCTGCTGCTGATGTGACGGTTTTTTGATGAAATGGGAATCCTTATTGACAGTTCTGAGAGGAGAAGGTGGTGGCGGTTGGTTCTTCTTGGTGGTGGTGATCTCTGTTTTGGGGTGAATCAACGGTGCAGGGCTCATTGCTTAATTAAATTAATTGTTGATTATTGTTTTCTAATTATGAAAAAATGATTCAAGTTAAACTACATCATCTCTTTTAACTGTTTCATTATTTTGCGGAATGGATTCAAATAAATTTTTAAGAGTTATACATTATTTATAATTAAGGATTAACTGTTTAAAAAAATATATTAAAAATTGAAAATTAATCCGTCACAAAATCCTTGTTTTGTGACGGGTTTATTTTCGTCGCAAAAGGTTATATCTTACTCATGTCTTTCATATACAAGAACCTTTGTTCCCATTTCCCAGCTGTAAGAAATTGCTGCATGGAAAAATGGAAGAAGATGAAGGAACAGTGATTGTTGTTGAAGAAGAAGAAGTGAAATGAAGATGGGTTTACTCACTTCACCGTCTTCCACTCTCTTCTTCTTCTCCTCTTCTCATTCCAAATTCAACTTATTCCACCTTCACCTTCGCATTCTCACTCTCAATTCCTTCTCTTCTCTCCGAACCAAACCTCCTTCTCTCACCAAATGGTCCTCCCTACCACCACCACCAACCACCCACGACGACGACGACTTGTTTGACCCTTTTCCTCCTCACACCGATGACTCCAAACCCCTCAACGCCATCGACAGAGTCGTTCACCGCTTGCGGAAACTAGGCTCAAATTCCCACCACGATGAAGACGAACCACCTCCGCATGATGGGTTTTTGCGGCGAGAATGGGTTCGCCCTGATGCTCCGATGGCGGTGGACACGGTGCTGCCATGGGAGAATGATGAGGAGCTACCGCGGGTGCGTGGAGAGGATGAGGGAGGAAAAGGGTTGAGGAAGAAAACGGTTAAGGCTCCATCTTTGGCGGAATTGGCACTTGGGGTGGATGAGGTGAAGCGGTTGCGGAGAGTGGGGATGCTTGTCAAGGAGAGGGTCAGTGTCCCTAAAGCTGGTCTCACGCAGGCTGTGCTCCACAAGATTCATAGTCACTGGAGGAACTGTGAGGTGGTCAGGCTCAAGTTTCATGAGCTCCTTGCTCAGAATATGAAGTTGGCTCAACAAATTGTAGAGGTTGCTCCCTTTCCATTCCCTTTTCTCTTTGCATCATATCATGTAATTATTATGACTAGTAACTTCAGTGTGTGGTGTGCTTCATGGTTTGCTCAATTTCTAACACAAACATACATAGATGTATTGTAATGTTGGTTATGTTATGTTATATGTAACATTTTGTGATTGTCAATCTCATCAACTAATTT
The DNA here is from genome assembly GCF_012489685.1 of Lotus japonicus. Classification (NCBI taxonomy): domain Eukaryota; kingdom Viridiplantae; phylum Streptophyta; class Magnoliopsida; order Fabales; family Fabaceae; genus Lotus; species Lotus japonicus. The sequence continues at coordinate 82,516,976 of NC_080044.1, read as the reverse complement.
TTCCACTTAACCTGTTGGATGAAGTCAAATGGATGAATGATTTGATATTATATTTGTGATGGAAAGAGAAAATGGAAGAAGGCAATTGTTAGTGAGTGATTGATTGTTGGATAAAGCCACATAATGAATGGTTTCATATTACATTTCTAACAGTGATACTGAACTCGTGAACTGAAATATTGTGCCTATGTGCAGCGTCGAACAAGAGGATTAATTATATGGAGCTCAGGAAGTGTTTTGTGGGTGTATCGTGGTAGGAATTATGAAGGGCCAATTCCCAGCAACCAATGGAATGGAAAGGGAGGTGATGATCGCCTTCTTGTGACAGATGTCTCTCTGGATAGTAACGCAACTTCCTCTTTGCCGGAAAAGAGTGATCCAATTTGGTGGAATCAACAACAGCCTCAGAATATGACGCCGGAGGAAGCAGAGTTCGACAGGATGCTTGATGATTTTGGTCCTCGTTTTGTTGAATGGTGGGGTACAGGAATACTTCCTGTGGATGCTGATTTACTTCCACCTAAGGTTACTGGTTACAAAGCACCTCTTAGGCTTCTCCCCGCTGGAATGCGTTCCCGCATAACCGAGGATGAGCTGACAAAATTGCGGAAACTATCCAAAGCCCTTCCTTGTCATTTTGCCTTAGGTAAATTGATATGCTACACTTTTTTCTTATCAAATTTGCTTTCCTTTCACTGACATAAATCTTGTGTTGTAAAGGGAGAAATAGAGATCTTCAAGGGCTGGCTTGTGCTATTCTCAAGCTTTGGGAGAAAAGCTTAGTTGCAAAGATTGCTGTCAAGCGTGGTATCCAGAATACAAACAACGAACTGATGGCAGATGAGTTGAAGGTTCGTGATTTATAATTTCTTTTGGTGTTAGGTGCTTGTGCAATTGAGCTTATGTGAAGCTAAATGCATCTCATTTTGGACCAATTACTGACTGTTGAACTAAAAATGCATAATATGCTGCGGAGCCGATAAAATATAAAAGTGTGAATCTGTGAATGATATTATTAGAATTATTAATGCAGTTAATATATCCAAGGCCCCCTTAAGTCTTCAATACAATTATGATATATACAATACAGTTATAATTTGTTTATATTTATCTTCGAAGGTTTCCTTTTACATTGATTTTGTCAGCTACCAAATAATTACAGATAAGAAAAATAAAAAGGAAAGAGAAACTTGTACGTTTTGTCCAGTTGCGCTCAAATTATGTTATCACACTAATACATATATAATTTTGAAGATACCGATCTGATTACCAATGTTGATAAAGATGAATTTTATTTACATAGTCACATGGTGCGTTTATTTGTTCCCAAGTCATACTATTCTAAGAAAAGAGAACAATGCAGTAGTTCTATTCGTTTGCTCATTTAGAAACGTGATTTTATTTTCATGGCGCAGAAATTAACAGGAGGTGCTTTGTTGCTAAGGAATAAATATTTCATTGTAATATATCGTGGGAAGGACTTTGTTCCAACCAGTGTGGCTGCTGTTTTAGCTGAAAGACAGGAATTGACGAAGCAGGTGCAAGATGCTGAGGAGAAGGTGCGTTGCAGAACTGTTGATGAGACTCTATCAGGGGAAGATGATGCAAATGGACAAGCAGGATCATTGGCTGAGTTCTATGAGGCTCAGGCACGCTGGGGAAGGGATATATCTAATAAAGAACGTGAGAAAATGATGAAAGAGGCTACTGAAGCCAAGAATGTTAGGCTTATAAAAAAAGTTGAACTTAAACTAGCTTCTGTAAGTATCCGCTTGTCTTATGAAGATTTTATGCTGAAGAAAGTATTTGTTTTATTGGAAGTACTTTCCTTATATCAGAAACATTTTCTTAAGAACTTTTAAATCAATCTGCTTAATTCATATTTGCAACTCTAAATGCATGAACAGGCCCAGGCCAAAAGACTAAGAGCAGAAAAGCTATTAGCTAAAGTAGAAGCATCCCTGGTTCCTGCTGTTCCTGATGATGATCGGGAAACAATCACAGATGAAGAGCGTATAATGTTTCGCTCGGTTGGTTTAACAATGAAGGCATACTTGCAACTTGGTGGGTAATTGTTCAGCTGTATGATAGATGCTTTATTGTAATGATGCAATACTAACAGCTGTTTATGATAATCTGCAGGTACACGTGGTGTTTTTGATGGTGTAATTGAAAACATGCATCTGCATTGGAGGCACCGAGAACTTGTTAAATTAATAACGAAACAAAAGACCCTTGCCTTTGTTGAAGACACAGCTAGGTTACTGGAATACGAGAGTGGTGGAATACTAGTTGCAATAGATAGACTTCCCAAAGGATTTTCTCTTATCTACTATCGTGGAAAGAATTATAGGCGGCCCATTAGTTTGTGGCCTAGAAACCTTTTAACGAAGGCAAAAGCATTGCAGCGATCAATAAACATGCAACGACATGAGGTTCCAATTTTTTAATATGTCAATCTCAGATCTGTCTATCTTCTTGTATCTTAATGATAATATTTGACCTTGTATTGTGCAGGCTCTGAGTCAGCATATAACAGAACTGGAGAAAAAAATAGAAAAAATGAAAAAAGAACTTGTAAGTATTGACGTATCATTAAATATATAGCTGCATTCTTTAAAAATAAATAATTGGTTGTGTACCCGGTAAATTGCTACTTCCTAAAATCTTGAAGGGATTGGGACAAACCCCCACCCCATGTATCTTTTGTTTTGCATTTTGCTTTCTGAATTAGAGAATCTTCTATCAATCTTAACGGTTGAAACCTTTCTTCAGTCTGTGCCAAGACTGACCGACTTAGGTTATCTCCAAAATACATTGTTGTGTGAATTTTCCGCCCAAAAACTCAATGTTTCAACCATGTGAAAATGTGTGTTTTAAAAAAATTAAAAGCAGTACTGAGCCCAATATATTATAGCTGCATATTTCCTTTAACATTTCAATTAATGTACTCTTTGCGTGTGATGTGCCTGTTCTTGTTAGTATACATCTATAGATACTAAATTATCCATTCATGCATTGACATATTGTGTCAACCTTTTAGGCTTTCAGAGTAGTTCAAAACTTCAAATGTAGGAGTACTGGTTCTTCTATAGTTGTTCAACATTATGGGGCAGGTGATTTGTTGAAATCATCAAATAGCTCCAAAAATAGTTTTTGCTCTCTTAGTCCTTTTAACACACTAAAAAGTAGTTGACCTGTTTTTAGAGGGAGCCACGTTAACTTGCCTATTTGAGTGTGTTGAAAAGAGTGTATAGCTTCCATTGCTCTTTAATATATTATGTACCCAATCCTCACCTCCACATTTACCTATTTTTAGCATTTAAATCTTTCTAGAATTTCAGGGTGCCCAAGTGAATGTGATCACTAATTCTTCACATACAAATAGATTATCATCAGGTTTACCTTATGTCTGTATAGCAAGTAGTCTTAATTCTTCACAACTGTGAGAACTTTCATTTAATGTACAAGGGTAGATTAGTATAGTAGCACCTACTATAAAATCCTCTTTAGTTCAATATCTTAGAGAAGATTCAGTCAATTACCAGCTTTGGGATCTTATATGGAAATGACTAATTTGTTTGTAACATCAAATTGATTATCAACTGAAAGAGGGTAAGGATGAGAAAGATTGATTACAATGCCAATTAATCATCTGCTGGTTGTTATTTTGCAGAGTGGGGATGAAGGCTCTAGTCCCCAAGTTATCGATGGTGATTTTGATGACAAGAAAGACAGTGATTGCGATGAGGATTATGAAATTTCAAGCTTGGAAAAATGATGGGTTTCCCTTGAAAGCAGGTTGACATATGACGGATCAGGATCCTCCGCGAAAACTCTCATAGGACTGATGAAGTCATTCGGGATTCAACGAATGATATGACCGGTTTGAGTGACTTGTAGGCTGGATGATGAATTAGTGAACGGGTCAAAATCTGTTAAACTCGGTTTACTCTCATGAAAACTTGTGACTTTGAACTGATTGAGATGGAGAAGGATTGGATGATGACACAATGCTTGACAGATTTTGTGACTATGATCGCCTCAGCAGAAGGATTGGATCTGGAATGTTTAGTTGCTCTCAAAATATACGGTGGCAAGGAAGCTAGAAATCAACATACACGCCTTCTCTTTGCAGAAGGCTTTTGTATATCCATTTTGATTTTCAATAGAATGAAATTTTCATGTGAGCAACAACATTTGTACAAATTTAGGGCCACGGGTAGTGCCAGAGGAAAGTTATCGGGCTCAAAAAGCATTTACAATAGACTTATATTTACCTCACCTCAATTGAACTATTTTGTTATAGATTGTGGTATGGCAGGGTTCAATGAAGTTAATATATGAAGCATTATATGATCTCTTTACTCTAAAGTAAGTTGGGTAAAGTATGCATCATAACCCTTAATAGTAGTTACCTACTTAGAAAAAATCAATAAAATAACTCAATCAAAGGTTGTGATGCTTATTTTACCTTGTAAAATGAGTGTCATGCCCCTCTTTCTCAATCCAAGAGTGAAACACTATTTTGATCACCAAAAAAACATAACACAATCAAGCCCTTTCACCCCGAATACTAATAACTCAGTGTTCAGTTTGTTTCTTCATATCAGTGTGTAAAACTCTTTCAGCAACTTAATTGAACGAAATAAATCAAATTGTGGAGAGTATATAAATTCAGCACCGAATTATCATTATTATCACACGGAAAGGGTTACGGAGTTGGGAAAGACAGTTTTGGTTTTCCGTAAAAGTAGAACAAAGGCCTATATGATTTAATTGGTGCCAAAATCAACAATAATAATAAAGGTCTACAATTTGTTACACAAGAATTCTGTATCAACTTCCACAAAACCTCATCGTAAAAGAATAATAACCTTATGCTAAATTGGAAGGATTAAGCATGCCTAACTTTCTTAGTTTATAATATACACATTGCATCATTGACGCAACATCTGTTGCAGCTGCAGCACTTGATTTCTTTGTTCTGGGGGCAGGTGATTTATCTGCTCGGGCGTGAGACTCATGACCTGCTGAAGCAGTGCCTTCTCCATATCTGGTGTCAACTGTATTTACACAAAGAGGAGGATGTCAACAGACTGCAGAAATTAATCAACAAACTAATGTTAATTCACAAGAATTACCCCAGGAGGCCGAAGAGGCTGATTAGCAGCACCCATCTGACCAGAAACTAAAGATGGTGGCCCCAGAGGACCAGAGAGCTGTGCTAAGTTTTCTGAGTGACCACCATGCATCCTAGACACTCTATCAACTTGCATTGCATTTCCACCTTGATTGCCAAAATCATGCCCAAAAGGCATATTTCCAACCTACAAGCAAGTATGGCATGACTTAGCATCTGAATAACCAATTACTATAAAGCACAGAGTACATGGACGATACTGCTTCTACATTCATGTTGTTTAGCTTTATTTCCATCACTCAAATCACCAAAGTCAACTTGGGTTTAGATCAAATGGACATCGTTTAACAAAAACTAGCTAAGTACCTCAATTGTAAAATTCAAACAGAGCAATGATAATGTGTCAGGAATAAATTTTGTACAGCTGTGTCAAAACAGGATCCACATAACTGACAGAAATAGAGTATATCTGAAAAATACACAATGTCTTTAAAGTGTAGAGAAACCTGTTAACTCTAAATTTTGTAAAAAAAATAGATTTTTAAAATTATCTGAGGAGCTCTAAGATAGAAAACATAGCTTCTTTCATCAGTCTCTCACTGTTAATCAACGTATTTGAGAGGGACTTGAAGCCTTAGGGTAAGGAGGTGCATATCCTAGAAGATCCATAAAACCTTAATTAGGGGGATTTTACCTATTCTTTCTAATAAAATACCAAGTTCCTAACATAATGCAGGTGTCATAGAGTCTAACCATTACTATAAAATTCACAGTACCAACACGGTTTATATCTAAACCATCAGTTGTAGCTAAGCATACCGGATAAGGTGACTGAGATGATTGCTGACTTGGAAGTGGAGGTTGCCCTTGGGTGAACGCGGATCCAACACTAGCAGGAGGTTTTGCACCTGGCTGAAAATTTCATCAACAGACACTATTGTTACATTTTGACACACCACTAAATCTTTGATTTGAAACTGAAATATTCAGCTTACATGAAACATAGATTGCTGAAGATTGTGAGAAGCACCAGCGTGTTGAAAACCTAAATTGGACCCCATTTGTGGGGGATACTGGGGATGGAAGGACGACGCTGAAGGTGGTCTGAGCTGTGGTGGCAGAGGTGGTTGCAAAGGCATATGTGGAAATCCAGGTGCCTGCAATGGTTGCTGCAACTGACTTGATGCAGTTTGCATTTGAGTTGGATGATGTGGCTGTGATGATGAATGAAGAGAAGGTGGAGGAATGTTTGGAAGTTGTGAAGATTGTGGAAGAGAAGCCGGAGCTGCTTGGGGTGCTAGATGTCCTTTAGGCTGTTGTGGCATCTGCAAAGAATGTCCAGCCATGGGCGGAGATTGATGACTCATTGCAGGAGTAGCGGCATAAGAAACTGGAACTGAAGGTTGGTTTTGGTGTTTCCTCAGAGGAATTTGGGTTTGAGATACACCAGCTTGATCCTGTGCACCACCTTGCCCAGGCAATAATGGAACAGGCTGAACTTTAGGCGGTTGTGCTGACTGTACTGACTGATTGTTCTGTGGAACCATCGGCTGAACTTTTGGAACCTAGAAGAAAACATTTTTTAGCATGCAAACTTCTAGCAATGGAAGGTTGTAAAAAAATGAAGTAAAAAGCATACCACTTGAGGTGATTGCACCATTCCAAGCATAATTTGTGCCTGAGTATACAAAACAAAAAGGACAAAGTTAAACAAATAACTAATATGGCTGAATCCCCTCAGATAAATAATGAGGTTAGTTAGAAACAAAGCCATATCAACACACGCTTCTTTATTCATTAAAGGATTCAGAATAGAACATTTTATAAAAATCTCTCCCCAAAAATAAATGACTCTATTCTCATGCACCAGCATATATTAATGTTTGAGTAAGACAACTAGAATAATGCTGAAAAATTATAGTTTTACACAAGCAAGACTATATACAGATATGAAATCTTTTTGATCCCTGTATAACTGAAAGGATGTCCAAGAAATAGATACACGTACAAGAAACATCAGGGACTCCTAAAAATCTCAATATGCACAAAAAATAAACTGTCATTCTTAGATACCAATAATAAGGTCTGAGCAAAAAGCAAATTTTCATCACCTCAAGGGCATATACAAGGGAAACATCATTAGCGGTTAGATTAGATATGATGCTTTGCGAGTTTTAGGGGAGGGGAAGGGGAGTGGAGGGCAAGAGAGAGAGAGGGAAGGAGGGTAAGTCTTTCACTTATTTGGGAGAAGAAAACCCACCAATTTGGGGTAACTAAAAAATATAAGTACGAGAAGGTTTTGGAGGATTTTAGAAATACCCAAAAGCCTCCCCCCTTATTAAAATCTCCCAAACAAGGGGTGGCTTCTCATAAGCCTCTCCATCTTCCCTTCTGGCCTCCAAAACCCAACTCACAAACACACTCTAAGAGTAAGGGTTGGACCACTTTCTAATCTATACACCAGCTTCTAAGAAAATTGAATGTAGCAGTTAGATAACTGTAGTTATCCATGAAATCAAATATTACATTTAGGGTTTCACCTTATGGCAAAATCATGCAGCATTAGAGAAAAATAGCTCCTCTAATCTAAATCCAATCACTATAAAATATCTACACAATTGTAACAATCAAATAGGTTTACAGACAGATTCATCAATGTAACAAACTGAAACTCAGAATTTCCACAACCCAAATTTGCAGCATCAAATTTAGCGCCAAAAGAGGAAGAACTACGCAAAGAAAGAAAAAGAAAAACCCTACAAACCTGGAAAAGCGCTTTGGTTAACATAGGGTTCTGGATGAGGATCTGCCTCGCTTGTTGTTGATTCTGTTCGATGAGATTCTGATGAGAAACAAAGGAAACTGGTTAGCATGTGATTGGTGCGTGAGTGAATATGAAGAAGAGTGACAAAGAGGAAGTAACGACGTGCCTTCATCTGAGACATGATATCGTAGAGCTGATTCTTTGACATTCCGGCGAGGTTCGCCGTTAACCCCTCACCGCCGCCGCCGCCGCCGCCGCTGACTTGTTTCCCGGCCATTGCAGAGACCAGAAAGATGCAAACTCAAAATTGAACGAAGGGGAGATTATTTATTATTGATAGATTATAAATATGTTACGTTGTGGGTATTTTTGTCTAAGTAACTATTGGTCGGCCCAAACTCAAAGTTCAATAAATCTGAGGACCAAAAATATGTTCAATAACTCCTCATATAATTGTCCGAAAAAATAAAAATCAATCTAAGAGGGCTAGCAACATTTTTTTAACACGTTTTCTATGGTTGGTCTCACAAAATGATTGGTCTATGAATGGTGCACGAAGAATAAATTATATAAGTGTTCGGTGCGCTGAAAATCTAGCGAGATCCTCTTTCGAAGTTGACAACGGTGCGCAGTGTGAGTGTCCTGAAGACGTTAGTGGTGTTGCTGGTTACATAGTGAGGGATACATGCAGAAGACACTCTGACGGTCAAGTCAGAATTAATGTTTGGGAGAGAATTCCCGAGTCTTTGTTGAACTCAAGCATCAATCCTTGAATGAATAGTATGTTGTGTAAATGAACGACAAAACCTGTATTAATAGGCTCAGTGTCTTTGACAGTTTTTCGTTGCAAGTGTTTGGTAAGTTCGTTAAGTGAGACATTTGATCATGTAAGTAGCCTTTGGCCGGCCCATCTTAGTTTGATGCGTTTCGGCCTTCTTGTGGCTGATCGATTATAAACCGGGACGCAACGTCTCTTTCCAATACAAGCCTTTTAATCAATTGATTTAGGTCCGACAACTTCATAATTGGCCGGAACAATAAAGGAAATAATATTTTTCTGGTACGATATAAGCTAGTATAAATAAATGTATTTCAGTCCAATTTTAACTCAATAAATTATTTTTTAATATATGTGTACAGGGCCGGCCCAACAATACATGAGGCCTAAAGCAAATTTTTTAAGTGAGGCCTTTTTAAATTAGTATTAACTATTAATGTTTAATTTTTTGGGGCTTTTTTACTTAGTAATAAAATTTGAGGCCTATTTTACTTAGTAAAAAATAATTTTTTTTTGGAGGCCTAAAGCCCTTGCTTGGGTGGCTTCACCCTTGGGCCGGCCCTGTATGTGTATAATCTTATACAACAAATATTTTGGAACTAGAGCTAGTATTACTTGTTCTTGGTTGACAACATCTATATGCTGCAATCTTAGCAACCACGTTAAAGAAAGGATCAATAAAGAGGATTGGCACAGGAAATCACAATATATTGAAACAGCCAACATAATCTTTTTCCATCAGGAGGTAAAGAATACATTCAAGGCCTGGATACAGAGGAAAAAACTGTTTCCTGTTTTGAGCCACAAGATTCTGAATTTATACATAAACATGAACACTGAACGATTAAATTATACATGAATTCAACTTCTTCTGGAAGAATGTCTTGTAGTTCTTTTATAAAGTGAGATAGTTCAGGTTTGTACCTATGCGTGTGGCTTGGTTTAGGTCTCTTCTTCTTTTTTGCTTTTTGCTCACGTAGGCAAAAAAGGACCCTGTTAAACTTAGATTTCCTGCTTTAAATGCACATTACAAAACAAGACTTATGCACTTTATTCATGAAAATTAGTTAGTGTTATAGGAAGAGAGAAGCAACGATTGGCCATTACTTGTTAACTTTTGTGGACTCCATGAGATGTTTAATTTTGACCTTGGTGCTTAAGTCTATAATTTGGTGACAAAGAAAATGCCATGTCCCAAAGAAGAAGTTCTTCTTAGAGTCTTCAACAATGTCTCAAGCTCTTTCCAGCTTCTCTTCCTACTTCTCTTCTCCACTGCCATTTTCCTTCTCACATTCTTAACCTTCACTGGCAGATTCCCCTTAATCCAAAGGTCTTGTTCTTGCTTCTCTCTCTTTCTTATCTACCGGAAGCATTAATAGAATGTTTGGTTCCAATGTGAAATTTTTTCCAGAATCATTTATACTTAGAAGCTACTAGTCTAAGTGCATATTTGTAAACTCTTATCTTTTGCTTCTGCCCACGATGATTTTGGCTTCACAATGTTTTTCAAACCAATTTCTAAACATACATTTAGAGTAAATGTGTCTTTGATCATGTTCAAATCGTGAAATCAAATATGCACTCACTCATTGATTGCCTATGGCATTTTACTTACAAATTTCTCTTTGTATGTTGCTGCAGAGATCAACAATATGAATATGTGTATTCTGATGACGAAGAAGAAGAAGAAGAAAATCAAGAAGGGTATTCTTGTGTTGATTCTACTGAGAAAGCAGACATCACATGTGGCAGTGAAACCCTTTACAAGGAGCTTCAGCCTCAGAGGAATCATTCTTATTCTCAGGAATTCATAACCCCCCAAGAAAGCTTGTTTGAAGATTCAGAAGAAAACCATTGTTCTGAATCAGTGTCTGTCCATGACTCACCTCAAGTTTCTGACTTTGAAGAAGACTTTCCAGCAAGAGATGCTGACTCTCTTCCAAATTATGTCCAAGTTGAAAGCAGGACAACCTCTCCCATCAACCTGAACCCGTACAAAAGTATTTCACATCATTGCTTGCTAATATATCATTCTATAAGCAATGTTATATGTTATGAAGAAAAGTTGCAAGAAATGCTGATGTGCTTAAGTTAATTGTGTTATTTGAGGGAAATCACAGGGGTAGCGGGTGATAACTACCAATTCTTACGTTTCTTACATAACTTTTTTTATTTTCCATCATAATACAAAATCATTCACGTGTTTTTAACTTTTGAGATAGTTGATTCATGACATATACTCTATTTTTAGTTGAATTTTTCACATGAAACACTTCTAGTTCAACTTTCTGATGCTACTTTTTGCAGATGATTATGTTGGTCTTGGAGTTATTAAAAATAAGAAGGTGCAGGAAGCAAACCTCACAAGGGATGAGAGATTCTTTGTTTTACCTTCTACCCAGTTGAAGCTTAAGAAGTTGATTGTTGAAAAGAAGGATGACGAGGACTCTACAAGCTCCTCTGAATGGAGGAGCTCCATGATCAATTGCAGGGATTATGATACTGAGGAGGATGCATTTTCTACCTCTTCTAGAAGAAGTTGCCCCAAGTGGGAATCATATACTTTGTTCCAAAAATATGATGAAGAAAAGGCATTCTTGAACAGAACTAGTTCACAGAAACTTCATGAATCTGGTAATGACCCTTTACTAATTCTTAATGCATTTTTTTAAGTGCAAGCATTGTCAGAATTGATTTTAGATAAAATTGATTATAGGAAAAGTGATTTCAATAAGGCAATATTGTGAAATCCTGTTACAAAATCTCACAATTGATTGTCTCCACCGCATAAGCTTCTCTCTAGCTTCTCTGCAGAATTGATTTTAGTGCCAAAATCAATTGTCTAAGTCAATTGTCAATGAGAATTGAGAATTGATTCTAAGATTGCACACATGTAGGCAAACACACTATGTTTCCCGTTTGAAAACCTCAGAAGTCAGAACCAATCATGTTAGAGTAAAATCAATTTTTGATGACAACATAGATTTTTTTTTGATAGGCAATGAAATGAATATATTAAGTGAAATACAAGGGGTACTTCAACCCAATACAAAGAGATAGAAAAGAAAAGATGACAACATAGATGTTTGGATGCCATTTGGAGAGTTGACTTCGTTATCAAAATAGTGAAAATACATTAAAATCACCAATTTTGATATTTTACGACTGAATTTCACAATAGTACCTTACACAAACCATTTTTATCATCCAAACATAACCAACTTCACTTCTACTCACTGTGACTATCATTAATTTTGTCAAAATCAATTTTATCCAAAATCAACTGGAAGATGCTGAGCCAAACACGCACTAAGTGTACATTACAATGACAGATACAACTCGTTACACATTGAAATTAACAAACAAATTTTCAGATTCTATAAGGTCTCCAAGATCAATGTCAGAGCGCATTGCAAACAAGCTTTCAACTATAAACAAAAAGGTTGCTGATGTTGGTCACAACCCATACCGTGAACTAGAGGCTGCATATGTTGCACAAATTTGCTTAACATGGGAAGCACTTAGTTGGAACTACAAAAACTGTCGTTCCAAACATTCTTCACTCCGTGATCTTGATACCGGTTGTCCTGCCATCATTGCACAACAATTCCAGCAATTTCAGGTTTTGTTACAAAGATACATAGAGAATGAGCCTTATGAGCATGGAAGGAGACCTGAGATTTTTGCTAGAATGAGGCTTTTGGCACCAAACTTGCTCCTGGTGCCAGAATGTCAAGGTATGATAATTACTTTTACTCTATCTTTTCCTGGAAGTTGATTACAAAACGCTGTGGTTTTTGGATCAACATTGTCACAATTGATTTGGATAAAATTGGTCATAGTAAAAGTGAGTTGATATGAGCTGAAAGCAAAGCAATTCTTTCTAGTTTCTACCAAATATCTATACTGTCATCCAAATTTTATTTTACTCTATCATAATTTTATTTTCTTGTTTGTTTTAAAGATTCAGAGGATGATGAGAAGGATGGTGATTTTCAATGTAAAATATCCTCAGCTTCATTTCTGATGATAATGGAGGAAGGAATCAGAACATTCATGAATTTTCTGAAGACTGATAAAGAAACACCATGTCATATCCTAGCAGCTTACTTTATGCGAAACCTAAGAGGAACAGTTGATCCAACACTACTCCGGCTAATGAAGAAAGTGAATCAAAAGGCATGTTCCAAATTTCAAATTAGTTCATTTTTTCCCTTCAATGTTTTTCAGTTCATTTAATTTTAATTTAATTACCTAACCCATAACCACAGAAGAGGAAGAAGGTTAAGGATCTTAGCCATGCAGGGAGATCATTGAGGAAGAGAAAGTTGAATGTGGAAGAAAAGATGGAGATTTTGATGGCTCTTATAGACCTAAAAGTGGTGTCAAGGGTGTTAAGAATGAATGAGTTGAGTGAAGAACAGTTGCACTGGTGTGAAAATAAAATGAGCAAAGTGAGGATCACTGAAGGGAGACTTCAAAGAGATTATTCAACTCCACTTTTCTTTCCCTCTCATCAACCCACCAGATGATGAATATACACGACTGCTAGTATGTTTGGATCAGCTTCTCTATTTCCCGAATCAATTCTGGTACCCTTATGCTGCTGATGATATAAGTTTCTACACAGAATTAATTTTGACTTTAAAATCGACTATAGAAGGATTTCCAAACACGCACTACATGTATAACACTTCAAGGAAATGGAGCTGATAAAGAAAGTAGAGACAAAGTGAAGTGGGTATGTAGATAGAGACATAACTAGGTTCCTTACTTGGGATTACATGCAATTTCAGCTGAATCAAAAGAAGAATGAGCTAGACAGGCACACATGAAGAAGAATAAAACAATGGTCTTAGGGGGGGGGGAAAGTACAGTACAGGTTACACATGCATGTAGCAGTCTTAGCCTCCTTTAGTTTTAGTTCTTTTACATACAACACTTGTAAAATAAATTGATAGAAATATATATCATCATTATAAGAAATAAGCAATAAATATTCAACATGTCTATATTCTATTAAAATGGGATTTTTTTTTTCTATTGGCTTAATTGAAATTTTAGTTCCTTGGTTTGACCATTAGTGATTTTGGTTTAGTCACGTAATAATTTTTATAGCAGATTTAGTCCTTAACTTTTTAATAATTGCAAATCAAGTCCTCCTATCATTACTATTCTACTTAAAACTTTCAAATACTCTTTTTTTAAGAAACATCTTCACAATTCATTTAATCAATTTATTCATTGTAGACATTGTTCTTGTCAAAACTCACTAATCAAAATATTAAATTTTAATAAAATATTAAGAACACAACAACTTCCCACCTCTTTAAACCCTAATCTCATATCCTTCAAAAATTAACAAATTCTCACTATTTTTTTAATTTTAAAATTTTGCAATATATCAAATCAATCAGAAACCTAAAATATTTCAAAAAGAAAATGAAGATTTTATGATTTTATGTATATGGAAATTGAGAGAGTGACAAAGCTTGCTTGATTTTATAAGTAAAAGGACTTGATTACCTCAAAGAAAAAAACTAAGGACATAGTCGAAGGGGATAAAAATGCAACTAAGCTTTTTCTATTTTAGTATCCAATTTTATTTTTCTAAAATATAGCTCTTATATAGATTTTAAACATTGGGCTTTGGGTTCAACCCAACCCCAATCAAATCCAAATCAAGCCAGGCCATGCCATTCCAAATCTAACCCGAAACTAGCTCAACCTGTTTCAACCCAAACCAAGCCAACACAAAAGCGACCCGCCCCACCCTAAACCAAACCAACCCACTCGGACTCAGCCCAGCCCGAAACAATACAAATACACTTTGCTCCATAGAATTAGGTCATAACTTCTAGGAGTAGGTTAGCAGTAAATCAGTAATCGCAGCTATATATGGTGGCTCCTCTATGAAATCATAACTAGGTCTGTTAGCAGACGTTGCAAGTTAATTAGTGGAGCTTTCTGTTTTACAGTTATTGCTAAGTATAAAAAATACATTTAACCATATACATAAAGTTATCATAGTAGCTAGCTAGCTTTTGCGTTCTTACAACTATTTTTCCGCGAAACCAATAATGTTCGAGCTAAGAACATTTACATTATAGTTAGACTAATTTTCCCAGTAATTTTTTTCTATTCACCGTTATTATGATTTTTTTACATCAAAAAAATAAATTATTACTATCAAGATTAACCCATGAATCTCCTCTTACTCAACCTATTAATTTACCGACTCTTTATATTTGAGCTATCTTTCGAATACACAATTTTTTTTGAAACTGAATACACGATCGATTATTATATATAGCTAAGCTAGTTTAGTTTGTATGTAAATAAAATAAAATGTGGAAATTAAGATATGATATTTTAAGAAAGCATGTGCAATTAAAGTATTATTTGAATGGTGTGATAGATCGTAGGGTGTAGGAAGGAACAGACACAGTCACGGAACGAACGAACGAACCCACACAAGACATGGAAGCTGGTCCACGCAGCCCCTTGTTCCCCACGCCCGCAGAGAATATATATATCTTTTTATTATTTATTGAAGATGCTTTTAGCCTCGTCACGTATCGTCATGGGATTCATCCCTAAAAAAAGATAAGCTTAATTACAATTCTAAATAAAGAAATACGTTGAGATCCAAGATTGCAACTTGATCCAACTACAGCATTTCAGAAACTATATTCAAATTTTGATCTTTATTTAGTTTATGTCATGTTCTTTTTCATTTTCTTCTCAGTTTTGCAAGTTTAAAAGAAAATCTAGTTGAGAAATATGTTTATGTAAAATATTGTAGCTTTCACTAAATGCAACTTCTTTTTAGTTACGGGGGTTGAAGCCTGAAGGAGTAGTTTCTACTCATCCTAGACTTTCACTTAAGAAAGAATATACAATGTTCATTTTGAAATGCTAGCTAGAGTGGATTTTTTTTACTCTCTAGATGTCCATTTGAACATGGATTCTACTTGCGGTTGATTTAGGCTTTTGCATGCGTAGTGAGCTAGCTAATTATCCATGATGAAGTACGATGAAGAGTACTCACATATGGCAATTGACACTTAAATCAGTTTAATTAGAATTAGAGAACTAAATTCAAACATAATGAGCGAATGTTAGGCAAATAAACAATTAAGATTGTATTTATAGAGTCTGATATTAAATATAGTTGAAACATACAACTTTAATGAGATCACTCAAGATCACTTCTGAGTTCTAAGTCATATAATCATGTTTGAAAAAAGTGGCTTAGCCCACCTTTTTTTTATACATCGGAAAAGATCAGCCTACTTTTCTAGTATGCTCAAATTGGAGAGGAAGTTTGAATTATGATATTTTTTTTTGGCTTTCCAGATATACCATGTTAATTATATATTTAACTAGGGATAAACTATATTTTTTCTAGATTTTTTTTTCCATATCATTATTTATCTCATACTTAGCTATTTATAAATTTTATCTCTTTATTCACTTTCTCACTTTTCTACTATGATCAAACAAAGTGTAACAAATGGATCATAACTGTTTTGAATCGGAGAAACTGCCTCAAGCACTGATTCTCTCTCTAACAAAAGAGAAAGATGAACAATTTACCCGTCTTCAACAAAAATACAACTCATGTTTGCAGAAACTTAACATGAAAAGCACTGTTAATTAAGATTAAAACACACAAAAAAAATCAGACAAAAAGCATATAAAATCAGTTACTAACAAGTAGTAATAATGAAATGAAACGAAAATGTAAAAGTTTCTGAAAAATATAAATATATTTTCGGTTAGTAATGAGAGTAGATTTGGAGAAGATAGTCGCTGTTGTTTATGGGCACAATAAATACGATGCACGTTATCAACTGTTGTACTGTACATTCAGACAACAACAACATGCTTTTGACAGAGCAACATGTCTCTCATCTCTCAAGGGCAAAACAGTGAAACAAATTCAACAACATGTTACATAATGACAGTTGACACAGACAGACACCATCACTCACACTTACATTACATATGGATCATCATACTGCCTCACACAGACAACAACAGAATCTAATTAAGATCTCAATCATCAATCAATTCAACGCTCTATAACTGCGGTCTTACATCACTTCCTGTGCACCTTCCCGTACTGTACCACATTCTTCTCTGCCTATGAATACCCACCCAACACACCTTACCCTCTCTTCTCCTATCCTCTTCCCTTTTGTGCCTCATCTGCACCCAATTCTTCTCTGCCTTTCTTCCTCTTCTCCTTCATAGGAGTCTCTTACTCTCTAGCAGCTCAGGTACATACCCTTCATCTCTATCTCTACCAGTTTTTTTTTTTTGGTTCATGGAGGTTCTGTTTATAACTACATGTCTCTGTAGAGTAGACACTTGAAAACTTGGCTTTACTTGTGTGTCTGTGCAAATTCTCAAACTTTGAAGCTTTCTGAAGATGGGTCTTTTGCATTTTTGCTTTCAAGTCTGGGGAAACTTTGAAAATTGATTTTTTGTTTGTTTGTATAGGTCTATGATTTCAATGGATTTGGTTCAATTTTTTTCTCTTTGACTCTGAAGGAACAAAAGAACTAGGACTAAAAAAACTACCTTTTTTGTTTTATTTGTGGTTGCAGGTGTTTCTTGTCTTGATCTAGGAAAATGAATTGCTATGCCTACTATGGTTACCAACAGAACAACACCTTGACAAGCTGTGAGGAGATGAGGATGGAATCAGTGGTTTGTCCTAAGCCTCGTAGAATGAGTCAGTTAAACCACTCTTCCATGAACAACCAAATCAGACCCTCTAGGCGCCCCATGGGGTAATTCTCTATTTTTTTCCAACCAATTTTGGTTGAATTTTACAATTAATTTGTATATAAATTAAGACTTTCTTTGTGTCTGTTGGCAGCTACCAATCTGAGATTGAAGATTCAGGAGTTGGGGCAGAGCTTCTGGACATCATCCTCCCCAAGGTTTTTTCCTATGTCAATCTCCATATTCATTGTGTAGTATATTCCAGAAAAACAAATGAAAATGTTTACTTTCTGAGTAATCTTCATAACTTCACATGTGCTAGCATTGTCCTGAGAAACTAACTAATAATATGGTAAATAAAAGGTTGATTTGTTGTGAGGCCTCAAAGATAGCATGTTAGGATCAGCTTATTTTTGACACCCTCAGCTATCTGGGTGCCCAAATTGATTATGAGGAAAAATAAGCTGATCTAGACAAGCTATCAGAGGAGCTTCTCCCCAGAAGTTGTGGTTTTAGAATAAATTGTAGAAGGATTTTCAAAATCAAGTTTTGGTTATGATTTATGATCAAAGGTTTTTGTATCCCTTTTCATCATTATTTTTTACATGGGGCTCAAATGATCTTATGACTAAAGACTACTACTTTGATTTGTTTGCAGGATAGCTGCTATCCTGAGAGTGACAGATCCGGGGAGTCGCCGTTTTTCTGTGGATCTCCACCTAGCAGGGCCTCAAACCCTGTGATCCAAGATGAGCAATTTGGTAATGGGAATTTTAGTCCATTTGCCGTGGCATCCGCTTCGCCATCCTCTTCTTCAGCCCGAGGCTGTGTTCCAATGAAATTTGGCAACACACCGGCTGTTGTGAGGATCGAAGGTTTTGACTGTCTTACAAGAGATAGGAGGAGCAACCGTAGCATCTCTGCGGTAGCCTAATCCATTTTTGATAGAAAGAAGAAAAGAGAAAACCAATACCAAGAGGCAGAGAAAAAAGAAGGTTAGAGGATTGAAGTTAATCAATCATTCAATTAGCAGAGGGGTCTTTTTTGTGTTTTTATTTTGGAAAGAGGAGCTAATCTTAATCCAATGTTGTTAGAGCACTGTATGTATATAACTGGTCTTTGTGGTCTTTCTAGTTGTTGCTCATGAGTCATGAGCATGCTGTCTTGTATAATTGAGATGGAGAGTCATCAATAAAAGAGGACAAAGCATGGTAAGAAAAAGGCAAGCAAAGCTGCTTTGTTCTATCATGTTAGTTTTGTGGAGGGTCTTTAGTTTTTATGTGTCTCTCAGATCCTCCTTCTGTAATTGTAATTTGGAGGAAATTGAGGATGAATCCTTGGAATTTTGTACATTATCATTGTTATCAGTTTTTGTGGGTGCCCTTTTTGAAGGCGTTGCCTGTTTGATAATCTCAAAGAAAGTTGTTTATAGAAAGCATTCTACCATTGAAAAAGATGAGGGTATTATATGTTTATCAGGGAATAACCATGATTGTGTTCTTTTAAAAAATAAATTATGCTTTAGGAAGATCTTAGGAAGCAACCAAGCGTATTTCATGGTAAGATTTTGAGGGGCTTTGTCTTGTATTTTAATC
Organism: Lotus japonicus; assembly: GCF_012489685.1. Taxonomy (NCBI): domain Eukaryota; kingdom Viridiplantae; phylum Streptophyta; class Magnoliopsida; order Fabales; family Fabaceae; genus Lotus; species Lotus japonicus. Next base: position 82,497,960 of record NC_080044.1, on the reverse strand, counting down.
ATTTTCTGATTGATTGAGTAGTTGGAAATAAAAGATAAGCATTTGCTGTTATGCAAGTGTGTCGTGGAATGGTGTGAAATTGTGTCTGAGAGATGAGGTAAGGTGTCAGCGATATGCATGGAGAGTGTGGCAAACACAACATGTGTTGGTTTGTGACTTATATGTTCTTGATTTATTTTCTAAATTTTTATTGAATGGTTGGTGGTTGATCTAGGGACATCATATTCATAATAATTTAATAAAAGGGCCCCATCCCAGGGATGCTAAGTTGCGTAAGGCTTTCTCCTTCAGCAGTGGATTTTGGAATGGGCACGTTGGCCGGCAATGCCAATTGCCCCAAACATGTGAACAACTACTTGCAAGTTGCAAGTTGAATGGCATCAATCTTAGGAAAAGGACCTAACTTAAGAAAAATGCATGATGATGATGAGGCAAACCTGCGTAAGAATCGAATCGACATTTAGTTCTAGTTCTGAGGTGGGGAGTTCTCTAATCACTTATGAGAAGAAGTTATAAAGATGAGTTTTTGAAGTCACCATGTTTTTTGGATTGTGTGCAACCACCCATGTTTAATTGTTGAACATTTTGGTTTAAACAACAAATATCATTTACCGAAACAATCATGATCGAGCCAGGCCGAGTTAGACCAATATGTTTTCTAATAAGTATTTAACGCAACTATATTCTAGGGGTTTGAACATGAAATCTCTGCTTAAGGTAGAACAATCTCACACCAGTTGATCCATTCGCTTCATCCTAACTTGTCGAGTATTTGTTACAAAAAATTGTTTCTTAATTATAAACAAGAAAACTGCCTCATGATTATGAATACACATTAGGTTACAATATCCACAAAAGATGTCACCAAATGTGACTAAAAATCAAGTGTTAGACCATACCAATGAAACAATTATATGTACATGGTGTGTGTGAATTTGTTCAGAGTCAATGAATTGCAGCTAATGCCTCCTACTTTACTGCCACCGTTTTGCAGCTTTAAGTTGGCCAATACTAGCGCTTTTTTTAATACCTGAAAATTGCATTTGAAGAATGTTGAAAATTCAATGAGCTGAGACTTGGAAAGTATGAAAATGGAAAATAATACATTTGTTATTTTCTTGTTTTCATACTTTCTAATGAGTATCCAAGCATGGTGTTAGATTGCATACCTGATGATGCTGGTGGCTTCTTCTGGGAGTCCTTTAATGCAGGCGTCAGAGATGGGGTTCGGTCTAATTTCCTAACCGTTCGAACAATTTTGGGTAATGCTTTGGATCTGCAAATACACAAAGAAAGTTTAACATACAAATTGAATCTTATGTACATATTAGTCTTAAACATGACTAATAATGATGCAGCAATGTATACAATGTCTCAATAAGTTATTTGAGTACATGAGGAAGGGATAATAAGTTATCAGATATATGTTAAATTTAGTATAGACAATTAGCATGGACTTTCAATAAAATAGATAATTAGCATGAAAATTGACAAGAATTTCCTTTCTAATATGAATCTTTAGTAAAATTATTCAGCAGAAATGTGAAGGGCTATGGCCAAAGCTGCAATAGAATAAGGACTACTCACTTCTCCGTCTTTTCTAATGATTTTTTGACTTCAGTAAGACTTGAATTTTCTGAAGAGCCATCAGTTTCTGTGCCCGGAACAACACCATTGTCAGAAACATCACTTGATCCTTCATGAGAATCAGAATCTGCAGACCCCGAAGTTTCTGCAGTTGAAGCAATATTCCTTCGTATATCTCCCCTAGTAATTTCAGATTGATGGAGAAGCTCATTTTGGTGTATATGACCATCCATTGGTTGCTCCGTAGAAGCTTCAAGGTTCTTATAACTTGGCAGTCTTCGGTTTTTCTTAGGAACACCACCAACTGAAGCGTTCAGTGATTGAAGCCGCTCAATCTCCTCATCTTTTTTCAAAATAGTGTTCTTCATAGAAGCCATCTGTTAGGTCACGACAGGTAAGATAGATGATAATTAGCTGTTTGATAATCCACAAATTTCTAAGTATAAAATGAAAAGATATGAGAACGTTTTGATACATCCATGAAAGTAAAAAAGTGTGTCACATGACCAAATCAACTAATTGATGTGGCAGACGGATAGCATATTTTGGTTCATGGTAAAATACTCAATACTCTAGAATCTAGAATCAGATTTTAAAGTTACAAATCTTAGCTCTTGAGTAAACATGTTTTGGTTTCATGTGCAAATCATGAAACCAGAACATGCACAGAAACTATAGTACCTGTTCCATTAATTCCCTGACATCTTTGCTCTCTTTGTTACTTCGCGCAGCTCCTAATTCAACTCCGGAAACTCTGTCAGCAAACTTTAAAGTGCTCAGAGTTTCAGAATATGAACTCACGTCTGAGTTAATTTGGACAAACATGAGTGTCTTTGCTTGACCACCTGTGCAGTAAAATCAAAGATAGCATTTAAAAGTATAGTCTAATAGAAGCTTATAAGAAGAATCTAAACCAAAAAAGTAAGGTGATGTTAGACAAATTTAAGCTACAAGCCAACTTAGATGTTTGGATCGACTTCTCTTTTCTCAGAGCCAATTCTAAAACCCAGAAGCTACTCACAGAAGCTTCTCCCCGGAATTGATTATGACTTTAGAATAAATTGTATAAGGATTTCCAAACATGAACTCAGAGCTTTTTCTTCTTATTTCTTATTGTATAGCTTCTAGCAAAGCAATGCAATGTTTACATGAATAATTGATGAGCATGGATTTACCAAGAGAAGTTTGCAGGAGTTGAGTGAGCTTGCTATTTCTGTATGGTACATGGGGACTCTTTTGAGAAAGAGCGAAAATGACATCTCCAAGAGCAGATAATGATTTGTTTATATGCTGTGCTTCCTTAAGCCTATCCCCAATTACTTCAGAGCGATCTACCCTTTCACTACCTGCCAAATCTACCAAATGAAGATTACCAAGCAGAGTAGAACCAGACTTCAATTCCTTCCCACGAACATGAATTGAGATCACACTGTGCACATAAGTTTATATGATGTCATCAAACAAACAAATAAAAGCCTTATCACATTAAGTGAAGTTGGCTATATTGATCACAGATCCAGATTAAAAATAACGGTCAGTTTTGTGTTGGCTGAAGAAAGCCTTACACAACCTTCCTCCTTGTCATCATAATAATAATTAAAAAACTTTCATTTGAATGTCTAGGAAAGAAAATAGGTCTGACCTGTGTGAACGGCTACTTCTTTCATTCATAGCAGTTGCACCAATGGCTCTATTTTTAAGCCCAATGTCCATTAGCTTAATGACATCTGAAGGTGATTTGACAGGGAAGATGCTAGCATCAGGCACTGCTAAACCCTTGGATGGAGAGTGAGTCAATATCCCAAGTGTGTGCAAATCAAGGAAACCAGAGAAGAAAATACTAGAGGAAGAAAAAGCATGCAAATAATAAACGAAAAATGAATCGTGGACATCTGTAAAGTGCAGACACCCCACAAACACCCGGAGTGAGAAATGAAGAGAACAGAGAGAAGTAATAAGTATGATGTGATGTGATAAGAAGAGAGAATAAGAGAGAAAAATTAGGTGTCTGTGGGGTGTCTAACTGTATGAATGTCCAAGTATTAGTCATAATAAACTGTCCAAAGTAACTGAGAAAAGGATATTTTTTGGGAGAACCATCTGTTGTTAACAAGTCACGAACTTGCTCATTGTATATCTCAACCATTTGAACCCCAATCTCATAGTCTATGAGGCTTGCTCTACTTGTACAAATGCTGAATAAGTCATTTAGAGCTCGATAATTAACACCAATATCCTCGCTTGTTGCTCCACTTGGACCAGTCTGAGAAAAGTAGGCATCTTATAGAAATGATGAATTTCTTTAATACATGTCTAAAGAAAAAACCAATATGTCAAAGATGGTTCATACCATTGTGTAAGTTTTCCCCGATCCAGTTTGGCCATAAGCAAACATACATACATTATACCCGTCGAGTACTGATCTAACAAAGGATTGAATGTCAGAGTATACCTCAACTGCATCATTCAAAAGAATAAGAGCAGAAGCATGAGTACAATATCATAATGTTAACATAACAACTAACAAGAAGAAGGGCCGTAATCTGCATGAATTTTCACATATGGATACCCTTTCATAGCCTAATCTAAAAAACTAGTGAGTATATGGATTTATGGAACAATAGAAATAAACCTTGAGTTGAGGCAGGGCCGAAGACCTTATTAAACTTAAATGATTTAAGAGCATCTTTCCCTTCTTTGGAAGGATGTGCCACAACCAAATCATTTTCACCAATATGTTGTATAATAGTCTGTCTTTCCCCTTTTCCAGTAAGAAATGGTCGAATTCGACAATATACTCTGATGTTTCCTGTATCAAAAAAAAATTGCGTGATTCACAGTAAACTTGCATCAATGGCCTCGAAGACACGCACAGATAACGCCACCTTTTAATTCTTGAACTTCATTAAACAGTTTCCGGTTTTCAGCAAGAACAACTTGATAGCTCTGAGCTGCATGTACCAGTGGTTTAAGATTTACACCTGAAATATAATCACATAATTAGATATTAGCTCCAAAAAGAAAAAAAGAAAATGAAGGTGATATTACAGTTTAATGATAATGCCTACCTAATCGACCACACTCCTCTGCACAAGCTTTTTGCTCTTTCATAACATCTTGCTTAATGGATTCCCAAGATAGTTTCAATTTCTGGATGTTTGTAAATTGAGTACAACATTGTAATGTTTGACAGCATGATGATAACATTGACATTAACACATTTGAAAGTATACCTGTAAGGAACAAATCTGGAAATCTATAGATTTCCGCATTTGCTTCTTTTCAGTGCTCCACTTCTGATTTCTCGATTCAGAAGAAGCCTCAAAATCCTTAACCTTATTTCTTAATTCTTCCAATCGACACTCATATTCTTGAGACTTCTGTCTCAATTCTGCTTTAGCAACCTTAGTCTCTTCTTCCAGCTGTAAGCACTGTACTTCACATGTTTTTTTGGCTGTTTCTAGTTCTTGCTTCAACGCGGAAATTTCCAATTTTTTGTCGTCGTGCTCCTTCATCCATCTGATCACATCTTTTTCATCTGCTTTCTTTCCTTCCTCTTTGATCTTCCCAAACAACATTAAAAACAATGTTAAGTTAGCCTCTTGTTTTATCCTATTCCCTGAATTTTGTATAAATATGTGCTTATCATGCAAAGTAAGAAATTATTAACTTCAACATCTGAAACCTCAAAATCCCTAACCTTGTTTCTTAATTCTTCCAATTGATGCTCGTATTCTTGAGACTTGTGTCTCAATTCATCTATAGCAACTTTAGCCTCTTCTTCCAACTGTAAGCATTGTGCTTCACATGTTTCTAGTTCTCGCTGCAATTTTGCGATTTCCAAATTTTTGTCCTCCTGCTCCTGCAATATCAATCTGATAATATCTGATTCATCTTCTTGCCTTTCTTCCTCTTTGATTTTGTCAGCCTATATTGAAGATCCAAAAAGCCCATAATACAAACAACATGAAAAATATTTATATTCTATCAAACTTCAACAGCTGACGCTGGCCAAAAAATGTTACAAATGTTCCTAATGATAAATAAAAAACTCCTACCAATTTAGTAAGTTTGATAGAATATAAAATGGATCACTTCTAGAAAGATCACTAGACAGGTCTTTTTGTGTTACCTCACTCTCTTCTCTAGTTTCAGATGCAAGTGCCTCGAGTACTTTTATTCTCGATTGATATTTTTCTTCCCGGGCCTTGAAAAGATTATTTTGCTGAAGGCACATGGTAAGAAATTGATATGAGAGAACTAAAAGAGAACCAATTGAGAGTTGAGAATAATGTATGGGCATACAGTTCGTATATGTTCTGCTTGAGTTGATATGCGCCGCTCAATCTCCTGAGAAACTCTTCGCAACAAGACTGCCACACGCTGAACAACAAAAATAATAAACAACAATGATCAAACAGTATGTGTTACATGTGTTTCTGATGCAAGTCATACCTGAGGTATTTCTCCATTTCTTCTTTCAACGCTTTCTTCAAGAATACCGTTGACTACACTTAGAAGCGATTGGGTGGGAGCATTCTGTAACATTAGATTCTGAAATAAATCAGTGATGTAGCAAATATAAAGTATTGTGTATCTATCTACATACAAGCATGCATAAAACTATGTTAGTCTGAATGTATATATAAATATAGATACATCTGCAGGTTGACTTTAAGAACTTACATCTAAACTGTTAGATTTCATCATTTCTGATATTTTTGCTGCCGGAAGATCTGCAAAGCTTCCAGGTTTTATTTGAAACACCTCATGGAACTTATGACCGGCATAGTGTATTAATGAAGCTGATGGTTCTGCAGAAGATACAAATTACTAGAACCAATCACTTACAAAGACAAGAGCACCATCTAATGAGCATTACGAATCACAATGACACGTTGTAGAAGATGTTTCAGTTTGAGCTGTATAAATGTCCTAAAAACAGGGAAATCATCCCCTTCTGTTTCTAACAGACAGATGATGGATGTTAGAAATATCATGTACCATTCATATTCTTTGTCCAACAGCTTAAGCTTTTGAGATAGTTGGTTCATGACATGGTACTAGAGTTTCTATGACCAAGTGGTCTAGAGTTCGACCCTGGTTACTCTCAATTATTCTAATACAAAGTTGAATTTCAGCAAAAAGTAAGTGTCGATATGTGCATTGTTCACGCTTCAATCCCAATGGGGTCTTGCAGAAGATACAAATGAGAAGAACCAATCACTTATACAGACAGACACGAGCACACATTATAGAAGTGTAAGGCTTATTTTTTATAGTACAAGCAAGAACTAGGACTTCTCAAATAACATTGCTTAGGAAATCCAAATCGTCATGAACCAGCTATTCCGAATGCTAAGTTGTTGGATGAAAACACATGAATGATTTGGTTTTATATCATATTTCTAACACATTACAAATAGGATAGATAAATTTTCTTGTGAACATAACCATGTCCCCATGTTTAGGAAATTGTATCCGAGTATCTCTATAAAACCATGGTCACACATACAGAAAAAGGGAGAGGATGTTGAATAAAATTCACCAGACCTGCCATAACAGGGCTACTCAAAAGACGTTGAAACCTTGACTCCTTCCTCTGGTCTCCACCAAAAGATGGAGGAGAATATGGGTTACTTGAAGGTGAACTCCCACGACTACGAGGGCTTACACAAATATTGTCTGCCAAAGCATTTTGCAAACTTCTTGCTCTAAGTGTTAATAGACAATCCACAACAGGCTTCATAGATCCCTACACAACAAAAGAGACAGTGTTATAAATCAAATAAAATTGTTCCCAAAAATAGATGTAGTGTGGATCTCCTATACCTTCTCTAGGTCTGAAATTTCAAACCGGGGCAACCCCAATCCATCCAATGCTTTCAGAAACGTTTTAACATTTTCTGATTGTGACGGCAGAGAATGATCAGATTCACTCACCTACAAAAGAGAATCCAGACTGAAAGGTATATCTGAAATCAAATCGCCAGTTTATAGTTTGTGCTAGTTCAAAGGTCACAAAGCCTTACCAAAGTCACGGAACCAGGTCTTAGCCTGTTCAATATCTGGATCAAAACTGTGCCATTGCTCAAGCATGCTCTTAACTCACCATCCGTGACGCTTGCCGAGAAGTTCAGTAAAGGAAGAAGACTAGTTAACCACTGAACCAAAAGCAACCGATGTTTGGCTGAAAAAATTTCAAACATAGAAGGATATCACCACATAAATGAATACATAACATGAAAATCACTAAATGGGGTAACTCCCATAATCTCCATACCTTCCACCTCACCATTAATGGACACTAAATGCCCATTTTTATTATTTCCATCCATAGTTCCATTTGGGCTGCCCAATTCTCTGTAGTTATAATCAGATGGGGAATTCATTACTAGGTTGATCACAACTTTCAGATTTCCATGATGATACGTTTCAAAGAAATTCCCAATTTGTCATATCCCCCAATAAGGAACTCTTGACAGCCTGAAATCAATCAATATCCACAACAAAAAGTAAAATTAGAATTACATAATGCAATGCATGAAAACCCTTATCAGAACAGAAAAGGCAGAATCATTCTAGGCATTTTGTCATATAATTGAAGGGCACTGTTTGGTCACCAGCCATGAGAAACGTTCAAAAGGAGAAAACTTGTAAAAGGGGTCATCCTAGAAGGTTCCAGGTTAGAGAGGACAAGTTTGTTTGCATGCCAATTAAATTACCAGGAATGTGAATTCAACATATAAAGCACAAAAAAATTCAGAAGCCATGATGACCAAGCCAAACATTCCCAATTGAATATAACTTGTTGACCCTTGAATTATAATGTGACAATTATTTTCTTCAAAAAAAAAAAGAACGTGACAATTATTATTGAATTGAATCAAACCTGAGAATGTTGTTGACGTTGAATCAAAGAATGTTGAGAATTGGGAGAATCATGGAAACATGAATGGAATGTAATTTGATTTTGTAGGTGCATGTTTTTTTTGAATAAATTAATGATGTTTTTTTAATGATTTGTTAATGATGCTAGTGTTGGTTGTTGAGAAAACTGAAAAATGAAAAGAGAAAAATGGTGATAGAGTGGCCCAACAAAATAGGAGAGAGCAACACTCTCTACGTCACGATCCCTTTTACCGCCAGCGCCACACAAACAATACCCGCGTGTAACGGTGTTCTGTTCTCTGTTTCAAATTTGAGATTACTCTGTTAGTAACTTACTTACATTCTTCACTCAAACCCTATTTAATAATCTGTTTATAATCAAATTCAAAAAAAAAAAATCTGTTTTTTAATCAAATATTTAGATAAACCATTATGTGTTTTTATTTTATTAACTTCTATTTATACTTGTTGTTCTCGTCGGCCCAAATGGCCACATAACTTAATTTTGTTTTAGTCGAATTAGAGAATTTACTATCAAGTAAGCATTGTGTTAGTTGATAAGAAAGACCAAAGCAGTATTCTATCTCGTTCAATAGCTAGTTAAAACCACCCATATGATGTTTATGACAAATTGACAATGATATGGTGGGTTAAGGAAATTAAGTTCCTTGAAACTCTGCACAAGTTGGTAAAGGACCATGATCAAAGATGCGAGTTGAAGTTGTAAAAAGGGAAACAAGCAAAATGGAGCTGTGGTCTACTCCTATGAGTGGGAACTAGTTGCTGAAATGGACCCAAAAAATAAAATTGATTCGTAAAGAACTTGGAGAGATAGGTAGAGACCAAGCATTTTCTCATCAAATCAGGACCTTATAAAGGAAAAGAAAAAAGACTTTATAAATTGAGATATTATCCAGAGACGTCGTTCAAGTATTAGTTTATTAAACGTTATTGAAACTTATCTACTAAAAAACATTAAGTAAGCTCTAACAAGTGTTTTTTATTTACATTCAAACGGGTTTATAGTTAAACACGCTTATTTTATCTTCATCTTATTTTCACATATTTTTTATTCATATTTCTATCTTCTATTCTTATATTTCTCTAGGTTTAAGGGGAAATGTGTCGTGAAGATATTTTTTTTTATTAGAACTGCTTTTATTTTTTGTCAATGGTCTTTGTATAAAACACCTAAGGTGGAGGCGAAGAAAGCAGTGATGGCCGCAAAGAAAACTCAAACTAAAAGAAGAAAAATCCCCTCTCAACTGGGGTTTTCAAGAGAGATAGGGCGCACTTCCGACTTTGCTTTTGACTTTTTTTTCCTAGAACCATGTAAATTTGATTCAAAAATTAATTTCCAATATATTATGTGAGTGAATAGGGGTGGCAGTGATGGCCCATCTGCCATTACCTTTTTTGAAGTTTCTGTAATTTCATTGTCACAAAATGTGGCCCATTAACACAAATATTTGGACCACACTCGTTGCGCCTCATACAGAGAGAACAACACTTTGCATTTCAGGATCTGTCATCTTCCGGTAGCTCTTGGGATGTGAGGAAGACAATTTCCAAGTTATATATGTACGGAACCATGGACACAAACGGTCACATTACGTTGTGTTTGTCTCCTTAGAGGCCTTGATTGGTTGAGGTTATTATTTTTCGATTTTTATGTCACAAGCTGCAGCTATTAGTTTCATGATCCAAACAGACTACAACAGTTCACACTCAGAGGAGAAAAATGAGATTTTACATATTAAAATCAGTGGACCCTTTTTCGTGCACTGATTGGAAGAGATCCAAACTTCATTTGGACCATGATGTTCCCTATATTATTTGTAATTGTATGAGTTACTAACCTAACTTCTTGGGTATTTTTACTTTTTTAAAGTACTTTTTGTGTTTACCTTAAAGAAGTATCATTTATGTTTTTAAAATGTTTTGGTTGAGTTTTCACAGGCCGAGTCAATGAGCAATTTTTATATTACATTATTATTATTATTTTTTTTAATTATGGGTCAAACCCATTCTTGGTAGTAGGCCAACCTGCTCTGTTCGCTCAAGGTGGGTTGAAATGGGGGCAAGACGGATTGACCTGATTGCCACTCCTTTTTACATTTATTTATTCATTTTAGCTATTATCCTAGTTTCACCTCCTTTCATTCCCCTCTCGGCTCTATCTTATTTCTCTTTAATGTTATGTTTTGTTAGGGATTCCGTACATAGAAAATTATATGAGAGGAAGTTGAGTGACACAAAGTAGAAAGTTAATTTTTTTTTCTACTTTCCACAATAGTAAAATAAATTACACAAAAATGAGGTGTGAAAAGTGATCGCTACTCTTTACTGTTTTACATATAGAAGCTTTTCTTGCATGTCATTTAAGAATAAACTGGTACACTTTATACAGCAAAGCTGTGAATGATCTTATTAATGCTACTTAAATATGAGTTATGAAAAAATCAAAATCCTTCATATTTCTAACCCCCATCCTCCGGTTGTTATGTTCCATGTGTTGGCACTAAATCACACGCAGATGTATAACTTTTACATAGATATAACATTTATCAGTCATATCAACCTAATATACATATTAAACATTGTTAATCTGTACCAAATAGGTAATCATAGCATCAGCATTGAATAACTGAGTTTGTAATATGGAATAATAAAAAGGTTTCCAAATTTGGATTACAAAGTCTTCAACAAGCTGAGAAGGATTAACATTAATACTAGACCTGCAAGAGATGCATAGAAACATCCCAAGCAACCAATTAAATCTAGTAAAATTAAACCTGACCAAGTAATTAACATTATTAATTATAATACAGGCTACACTAAGCCAAACCAAGTATTAATCCAAATTTGCAGAAAAGCAAACATGGAAGTTAACTGATTCATCATGTGTCAGTGGTAAGCTGGAAAAGAAGAAGTGGCTCCAACAAGGCATGTCCTCTTGACAAAACGGCCTTTCAATCTTGGTCTCTTCTCTGCATTCAACTTCCTTACTTCATATCTTATCTTCTTTGCAAATAAACGAGTTCTTCTTTTCTCTCTGTACCTCAACACTCTTGCTTCTCTTCCCTCATCTCCCCTCCCTACAATGTGCCCTCTTAAGTTCCTATATTCCTCATCTGCACCACTCAAGCCCTGAAATTTCAAAAAACACTCAGCATGTCAATCACATATATAAGATATTGTCAGAAAATACAAAGTTGTGTGTAGGTAGCATTACTTGAAGCAAAATAGAGATCATTGAGAGAAGAAAATACCATGCAATTTGGCAAGAAGTCCTCATCAGAGTTGAACTTAGGAGGGTTTCCAGTTGTCCATGGAGAACCTTGGCTAGCCCAAGCAGTTATAACCTCCTCATAGTTTAGTCTCAAAAACATGTCTCTCTTTGTTCCCTCTTCCCTTTCACCACTATTACTAGCCACCACAGCCTCCTTCTCTTCCTGTAACATTGAGTCAATGTTCCATTCAAAGGCCTCATTACTTGTTATGTCAAGAACTGACTCCAAATGACAACCTCTATTAGTATCAGCAGTGTCCAGTTCTTCATCCTTAACCTTTGCTTTTTCACTTGTAGCTGCATCTCCTATTACATATGCTGCTATTTCATCTTCTTTTGTATAATTAAACACTTCACCTAAATCCTCATGAACCCCATTCCCAAGTAGGCTCTCAACACTAGCTGCAAACTCAGCAAGATCCACATCAAAATCACAAAAACTCTCCAAGTTACAAGCTTCTTCATCATCAGCAGCATCATTTTGCGTATTGTATTTGAGCTCTTTGATGCAAGGCTCTCCATCAAAGGGCTCAAACACAGGCACGCGAAATAGAAGCTGCTCCTCAGACTCATCATCATCCACCAATTGTTCTTGTTCTTCACCTCCAAGCTCTGGCACAAGGGGAAGAACAACACTGCTTGTGTTGTTGAAGAGCACTTTTTCTTTGAAGCGTTGTTGCAGCGCCAAGTTATGGTTTTTCTGACGTGGGGTTCTTGCCTTGCGTGTGAATCCACTGTGCCATGCTTGTGTGGTGGTTACCTTAGAGGAAGCAGACTGAAGCCTCACCCTTTCATGCCTGCTAGCTAATTGGTTTGCAGAGTGAACCAAAGTGTCACAGCCATGGCAGAGGAATGCATCATCTGCTCCACAGAACCACCGTGCTCTCCGGCGGAGGCAGCTATCACAGGCTCTTGCTGTCTTGGCTCCCAAGGCACCTGCACCTCTCATGTCTGAGGTCATAGAACCTGTTTTAGGTTTTGGTTTTGGTTTGTCAAAGTAAAATATTGAAGGTAACAATGGAATGTTCAATGTTGAGGTGTGTTTGTTTGATTTGTTTATTTATTGAGATACCCAAATGAGATTCAATTATTGTTTGTGTGTTGAGACTAGACAGTGTGGTGTGGTGACCTGAGAGAGACCTGCAAGTGGGGACTATTTTCCTTCTTTCGAAAATGATTCATAGACATCCGAATAATGCAGAGTTGCACATACTCAGAGTGATAAAGGAAGAGAAGAAAGAGGCATAATGAATGTAATATGTTATGAATGTAATAAAAAGAAAGAGATAGAGAGAAAAATAGAGTGTCTATGAAGTGTCTGCACTGTCTAAGTGTCTAACTATCATTTATGTAAAACAATATGTTGCTCTCTGCCCATGCACTTTTGGTAATTTTCTAGAGGAAGATTAATGGAGGTTTTTGGGGCCCATGATTTGGCCTCATCCTAGTGTTCATTGGCTCGAGATTTCAAGTTCATCTTATTCTCTGAATTCTCATTGGTTTATCTTTTAATTATGGGATTTCTCATGGACCCATATGGTAAGGTCTTAACTAGAGTCATTGTAAGTTTGTGTATTTTGAGAAAGACATTTTTGTTGTTTTACCTCTACCATTCAATAATTCCTGGTAGAACTTAAAGTGCCAATTTTAGGTCCCCCCTTTAGGTTGCTTTCACTTCACCTTCATTTGCCTTCTACCCATGTTCTCTCTCTTGTCCTTTCCTCAATTTGATATAGTGAATTTTCAACCATTAGATAAGAGGCAGTGCCTGAATGATAAGGGATTCTGGTTAAATAACTTTTGTACTGAGTTTCAAGTCGAGTTTGTTACTTCTGTACAAGAGAAATCCAAACCATAAATGAAACCATTGTTTGTTTTACTAGTCCAAATTTAGTTAAATTTGGTCTTATGCCTTGCTTCTCTCCCATTTGTCTTATAAGGGTGGCTCAACTTTTTGAATCATCAAACCCACCAATTTTAATTTTGAGTGATCATTAATTTTCTTCATGTGCTATGTAAACATTGACACTGTAGATAAAAGACCAAAATTAAGATTGGTGTACTGAGGATTTGGATTCTCTAAAATAAGACAGTCAATTTAGAGTAACGTACAGTTATTGATTGAGAAGTAAATTAATAGTTGTGATTTAAAGAACATCATGATTTAGTATGTATGTGCAAGTATCCAGTTTTACAATCTCAATAGTTGGTTTTCAGTAGAAGTTAACTGTTGTGATAACTTACCTTACTTTTCAAAGTAACTTTCTCACTTTAGAGTAGTTAAACCTAGGTGAGAAATGGTTGTTGACTTGTTGCCTACCTATGAGTTCAAATTTAAAGATAGTTCAATCTCATGTTGTCAGAATTTACAAAGCAGAATCTGCCTAGTGGGTTATTTGCTTAACTCAATATTCCTGGCATGAAAATGCAATTTTGATGTAACAGAGATTTAATAAGTGAAACTGTGAAAGCAGATAGCTGTAGCCCATACAATACAACCCCAAGTGCTGACATTATAGGAATCAGTCCAAAAAAAAAATGGTTCATCATAGAATTTTCGATACTTATGGGCCTGTAAGTTGAGCATCAGTCCAAAGGGTTTTTATATAGATAATATATACTACACCTACACTCAAGAGAGTCGCTATTTTTGTTTTGACAGCTAACGTAAAATTCAAATTGATATATATCTTTAATATGAATCAGTAATTCAAATAGCCGAACTCACCTAGTGCGATAAATCTTTTGTTGTCATTGTTGTGTTAGCAAAATCTTGCACCATGACTAGTCTCTTCCAAGAGCTTTATGCAGCACCATTCCACAATAGTCTATCCAAAGCATGGGGAAAGAGGGGGACAAAGACAGAGAGAACAAATTTTATGTGCTACTACAAATTAAAGTAACTTGTAATAGAAGCCTAAATATTGAGGAATCTTAGTACAAGGTAAATATCAATCTGATTATGGTATTAAAAAATCTTCTTAATTGGCGGAACAATTGGAGCATGTTTCATTCTTAATTTCTTATCACACATGTTTTTGTGTTCAGCGACAAGATGACTTGTCTGTTACTGATCTATCAGACATTCTTGCTAGGAGTGGAGGAATGTTATGTATTCATGCCAATTTTCTGGTAAAGCCTGTGATCCATAGCTATCACGTTGATGAAAAGCCTACGTTTCCTTATAATATTTGCTTTTCACTGTCAGATTTTTATGTCAATATCAGTGATGTCAACTACTTGAGGCAGTGAGTACTGCTTATCATGTCCAACTTTACTTTGACATACTTAATTATAATAAATTTAAGTTTAAGTTTATTTTAATTCTACTAAACATTAAAACAAACTGATTCTCATCCGCATCTAGTAAAAAAGATTGCTTGTGATTTGTGAAGGCGTTCCCATTTTATTTATTTCTAAAGAGTTGACATGTTAAATGTGTAACACTTATTGCGTCACGCGCTCACATTAACACATGTTTAGCGGCATTCGAAAACCACCGCGAAATGCATATATGTCACAAATAGCTAGAGTTCTACGATCATTATTGTACGCCTTTGAAACTAGTACTGGTACTAGCATACTGTATTTACTTAGAGCATAAGCACCAATGCAAATGTTTGAGTAAGTTTATTAAAGTAGTTTAAGATCAGCTATAAACTCTTTGGAGGTTATTTTCATAACCTTATCAGATTATCATATGCTTATGTTCACATGATAAAATAAAGGATAAGTTTTATCAAAAACAACTGCATCACATTGATTAAAGATTGTCCCTGCCATCCACCAGAGGCACGTGTCCTCAGAGCAGCCTCAGAAACTGGCAATGGTGGTGATGATGGGCTTGGAGATATATCAAATGGGTACTCTGCAGCATATGGTGTTAAGGAAGGCCAACGTGATGGTCCACTATAACTTTGATTATCTGAAAAACACATAAATACACAATTAAGAAAAAAAATCATATCAGTACTTTGAAATTTCTGCAGCTCGTTATATATCAAGATGATCTTGTTAACTAGTCATTACCAGGGCACTGGAGGTAAGAAGAGTTTATGATGCTGCAAAAAGCAAAACATTAACTCATTAAAAATATTTTAACCAACTTATTTTTTCCACAAGCTACTCACAAAGTTTCTCCTCAAAATTAATTATAAATTTAGAATCAATTGTTAAAGGATTTTCAAACATGTCATACATCTCTGATTCTAGAATTCTGAGCATTCAATTTGCATACCTACTCAGAATTTTGCCACCTCTATGTCCACGGTAAACACACTGGCTCACATTGCAACTGGTTTGTGAATGTTCCACATATTCATTTCCAATAATAAGATTGGATCCTTTGCAATGCAAATTATAGCAGGGGACATCCATTCCAGAAGGAAGACATTCCATCCTGATTAAATTAAATAAGCATATTTAGACCAAATCTTAGTGATAAAATGTAAAATTTAAATTTGTGTAAATAGAGTCAAGGTAGCGAGCTTACTTGAGATCCCTTGGTGTACAAGTACATTGGATGCAGTTGCTTGCAGTTAAAATATATGAGCCATTTGGGACTATAAGATTCTCACTGTACCAATTTAGGGTTGCTGATGAACATGCTGCAAAGGATGGTAGAAGAAGTCTACAGAAGATTATGTTAATGTAGCTGATCAACCATTACAACTTATATGAAAATTTCTTGAATTGGAAAATTAACCTATCTGACCCTCTTCTTAATTAATATTTTTTAAGAATTTATTCTTTCTAAAGCATCACACAAGATCACTTAGCAGAGAACCCTGTGTGGGCCTTTCTTGAAAAGGAAAACCAAGTTAATATAATAGAGGCCATCAGCAGTGTTAAATGACAAAGTGCAAAATGTACTTTTTATATTCTTTCTACTTAAAATCACATCAAGTAGCTAATTTTCAAAGATAAAATTGAAATCATGTTTCTGGTCATTAAATCTCAAATCAGATAATAATCTATTTGTACATTTTTCTGTGAAGCAATATTGAATAACCTTCATCAATAGCACATTACTGAATTTTAAGTGTTCACAAAAAAAAAACACTGAATTTTAAGTAAATTATTCGCCTCCCACTATTTCATTTGACAACATCACAGTAAGAGTATAAATAGTTTTATTTCTAGTTAGATTTGGCTATGACTCCATCTAGTAAATTGAAAAATAAATATGCATAGCAGTAGAATTTAAAGGTGGTTGAGATCTTTTACTTGATTCATCTTAAATTGAATTTATCTCTGTCTAGATCTCTCAAAAGTGTTATTCTAAAAACAAAAGAGAGAAAGTACAAGTATGCAATGCAATGATTTGATAAGGAAACTCATTCGTATGCATCTGCATATTCCAGACATCCAATAGATACGGAAAGATGAAATAATAAAAGAGAGAAGTAATTGATGTGATAAGAAGAAAGAAATCGAGAAAAAAATAGGGTGTATTTGTGGTGTGTGACTGTTTTGGTCTCTAAGTATTCATATTGTTTGATAAATAGTTAAATACCAACCTGCAACAGGAACAGATAGTATGTCTCCTGGATCAACTGCATTTTGCCCAAGTCCATTTACACTTTCCAAGTCTGAAACTGTAGTACCATACATTGTTGCTATGCTTCCCAAGCTTTGCCCTTTCTGCACCACATAAGACATGTAAACAGTGGTGTCTCCATTGTTAACATTGTTCAAACACTTGCAAGGAAGTGGTATAACAATGCTGCTTCCATATGTCAAAGGGTTTGTCTCATTGATGCTGTTCATGGTCTTAATCTGTTCAGCACTAACTAATCCACCATAACCTTCAGAAATGGAGGCGAGTGTGTCACTTGCCTCAACATTGTAAATGGTTGAAATGGACCTCCTTATGCCATCCACACAAGGACATGAAAAGGGTATCTTGACTATTGATTTTGCAGAAAGGATTTGATGGCCACTTGATGGTGTTATGGGAAAAACAGAGTTTGCAGCCAAGATGTTTGATACATTTACACTGAAGCGTGTTGCAATTTCTGAGAGCTTGGAGTCCCAAGGCAAGATATAAGAGAGAAGAGAGGGGCAAGGGAATCCTGAGCTACATGGTTCAATAGTTGATTTTGCTTCAACTTGATATGAGACACTAAGAAGTAAGAAAACCAAGATGTGACGCCAAAGAAACTGCAAATGGTTCCTCATTGATCTGTGGTGAGTTTATTTTGGGGGGGATTAGTTGACACGAAAAGAAAAGCACAAGGTCTTGCTCTTAGCTCTGAATTATACTTCTTGCATCATCACAATAATTGAAACCAAAGTGTTAGGTGAATGCACGTGGTGGTGTGACATGCATTGAAGACTCAGGACCAGGAATTAAAACATTATGGCAGATTTCAGTTTTCCAGAATCATTCTAGTTGGGAAAAGGAGGAAACTACACCTACTTACTTGAGGTCTTGTCAAATTGGTGTTAATTTTCATAAGAATTAACGAAATGTACATGCTCAGTAGAAAACTACACCTACTTACTTTAAAGAGTCTAAACTCAATTCATAAAAGATAATTATATACGTTCTTTTGAAGAAGGCTTAAACTCAATTCATTACTTGTTATATAAACATAAACAAATAGAGTTTAAGACTTCTAAAGGTTTGAGTCTGATCTACTTTCACAAGTTAAGATTGGCTTGATATCTATAGGAGTGGCAGTTTTTAGGGCATGAGGGAGTGTCTCCACACAGTTATAACATGAGCGAGACATGGCCAATGGATATATTTTTATAACTATGTTGGACTAGCTAGTGAACCACATTAGTGAAAGACACTACATTTTTAACTTAAAATCTTAAAAGCCTTGGGTGAAAGATTTGATGTTTCTTCATTAATGTAATTTACTCATTTGTCGACCAATGTGGTTGTAAAAAGATATATCAATGCTTTCTCATGCTACAATCCAGTGGGTGGGGCAAGTCCACCAACTAGGTTATTTATATATATATATAAGTTGGTTGGATACTATACCTCATGTTTTGAGACAAAAAATAGTTTATCTTGCTCCTACAATGCTAAAACAACAAGTACTAGGGTTTCGTACAACATTTCCTTCACATAAACTTTGTCGTTGTCAATCACTCGGAGGTCACAGCCTAGCCCGCTTGCTTATCGCTGTTGTCATTCTTGCTCGTAGAGCTTGTGAATGTCAGTCTTGATTTTGTTACGAAATCATTTGCTCTTGTTATTGTTACTGCTTGTGGTGGACTCATTTGAAGTGTCGTCTGAGTAAAATACAATGTGTTATCCATAATTTACCAATAATAATGATAAAATAAGCTTATCATATTATATTTGTTTAAATAAGATGGTCTATCAAATTAAAAATGTTTTTTTTAATGTTTGAGTATATCGTTTTTGCTAAATATGCTTTTTAAATTCATTAATTTGGTCAACTTTGACCAGAAATAAGCTGGACGATAAGCTTATGCTGGCAGTCTGACTTACTTTCACCCTAATCTCATGTGTCACATATATCTATTCTATTCTTTTTTTTCTGGTTGTACTTTGGTGTAGAAAAAACACATGTGTCTACCAAACATTTAGCTAAAAATAAATCACAATAAGTAGTTCTCACAATGATTAAAAATATGCCACGACAAATTTGAAAGTACAAACATACAATTCTCCTCCATCCAAAATAGTCAAAAAGCCCCATTTAAAATATGAATGTCAAAACGTACATTTTATTCAATAGAGATCTTTCAAGTCTAAAGTAAAACCAGGTTCAAAACCTTGGACACATCTCTAATAGGCCAAACAAAATCTCAAAAGCTATCCTACTAAGGAAACCTAAAGATTTGAAGGCTGCATACACACACACATATACATATATATATATATATATATATATATATATATATATATATATATATATATATATATATATATATATATATGGTGCAACTGTGAAACTGTAAATTAATAAGGGGCATGCATTCTCAAAAGCTATCAATCCAATGATGGTGCAACTGGATCCTCCAACAAATGTAGCACTGACTGCTCTTCTTCATAAACTGGTATCTCTGCATCTATAATCATGTCATCATTCTCTTTGCCTGAAAATTCAATGTCATCATGCTGATCAGATGATTGAGATGAATGAACCAAATTACTAGCTTCTGTGATGCCCTGATCACAATCCAATGCAGAGTTTCTCTTCTGAGCCTCTAAAATTGCGTCGAACTCGTCCTGCTTGCGGCTATAAGCATTAGCAGCTTCGAGTTCAGTGTGGAAAGTACCAAGCCACAACCGATCCCCTTGAAGATCACGAATTTGAGCAGCAAACCTACCTGATTTCCTAGGTCTAACACCCTTGTAAATGCTGGATGTGCTACATGGTTTCCGGTTATCGCTTCTACGATAAAGAATGCCAAAGTTTTTGCTGGAAGATTTTAGATCCTCCTTTTTCGCCTTCATGATCTTTTCTTTTCCTTTCCTAGATTTTGCTCCTTCTCTCCTAGCAGATTGCCTTGTAAAAAGAAAAAAAAAATTCTGAAAATTAAGCCATGGTTAATTTGCTTAAGCGAATTCCATACGATTCAATACATGTTTACTTAAAATCTAAGAGTTGTAGCTTCTAAGAAGAAATCATTCTATTCTAAAACATTTCATGAATTAATGTAAAACCAAACATTCAAATCCAATTCATGTTACACCTTCATCATAAGACAACAACTTTACATCTGTTATTTATTTATCTGCATATATACATATGTATGTGTATACAAACACTTTGGTGAATGTATACATATCATGAATTTGAAATCAATTAAGGTCTAGTCACTTACCGTTTTGACATTGGCTTGAGTTTGAGGTTGTGTGAAAATGAAAGGAGAAAAAACAGAATTCAAGAAAGTGAACGCACAAGGGATCGAGGATTCAGAACTCAAGATAGATACTTCAGAGCCGCCACTGGAGTACTGTAAGAATGAAAACCAAATGTCTTATATACACATATACATGCCGTTTCACTCTCTCATAGATTAAATTATTTGAAAGAAAGAAAAAAAGCAGACAAGGAAAGTAACTAAATCCAATCAATGCTGGCTATATTTGTCTGAGGTAATAAAAGGATAGAAATCAACGACTCAATAAATGTGGCATTAGAGTGTGTTTGTGATAAGATTGCAAGAGGAAAAAGTCTTTTTTTTTTCTAATCCATCAAATTCTTCCATCTCACAATAATAATTTTAGAATGTGAGTCAACCCAATAAAAAGTACACAAAGACATATTATTTTTTAAATTCTTTATTTATTTATTATTTTTTTATAATAAAAATGTGAAAATTTATGAAAAGTACACTTCTAAGACCCCAAATACATCCATTCAAAAAAATAAAATAAATAAGACCCCAAATACATTAACTTACAATTCTTTGATAAAATTCTCCCTGTTTAGATTTGATACGATCTTTTTAGTCATTGGTCTTGACAATGCACCAATACAAGTCAATTCCAATCAATATTAATTGTACATCATGTTATATTTTTTTTAATTCATTGGAAAATATTATATTATATATCTATAAAATAATATATTATATATTTTTTTAATTTTTACATATCCATAACTACATATATATATATATAATTATCTTAAGTTTTATACTAATATATAAAATATTATTTAATTATTAGTAATTATTTATACTATTAACTGTAGTTATTAATTGTAATTAAGAATTTCATACATCTGACTAAAATATTAAATCAATATATATTTAAAATTATGTCAATTATTAATTATATTAGCTATTAACAGCAAGACTTCTTGAAGATACGACTAAAATATTAATTATTAGTTCGAATATGAATTAATCACTAATAATTATTAATTATAATTAAGACTTCTCATGCATATGACTTATCATACATATGACTAAAATATTAATTTTTTTTGGTAGATAACTAAAAATATTAATTAAATCCATACATACATATATATATATATAAGTAAAATTAACTTTAAGTTGAATTCAAAAAAAAAAACTTTAAGTTTTACATCAATGAGAATATTAGTTAACGTACTGTATGTGGATTTGTTCACATAAACATCTCTTATCAATAAAATATCTTTTTGTTGTAAAAAAATATTATAAATTTCATTAGCTATTAACAGTAAGAATTCTCAAAGATATGTTTCAAAAAAAAAAGAATTCTCAAAGATATGACTAAAATATTAAATATTAAAATTAGTTCAAATATTAATTATCAATTAAGGAAAAAAATAAAAAATAAAAAAATGAAACTGGTAATATTTTCTATAAAATAATAAAATAAAATTAAATAATGAAATTAAATCAGTTATATTTTTTTATTGTCATTTATGTTATTTACTATTAAATATTATGTATGTCAAAAATATTAATTAAAATATATTTAATTATATATATATATTAACTCTCCATTGACTTCAAGAATCATATATAAAATAAAGAATTAACTATAATTTTAATTTCTTACAAAATATAGTTTAAATATAAAATTAAATTTCCTTAAAAAATTAATAGTAGTAAATTTTTTAAAATTTTAAATGCTCAAATTACTTTACACAATATATAATGAAAATAATAAAATTCATATTATGAGTTTCATAATAGATAGGCTTAAAGTCAAGGTGTAGGCACTTACCATTTTGACACTTGCATGTAAATGAAGAAGAATGAATAGGCTTGAAGAAAGTTGAAGCTGGAGGGAGTCAAAACTCAGAAGACATAAATACTTTAGAGCCACTAAAGTTCAGACATGAGTCAACCCAGCTGAACCAAAAGTCATGTATTTTCACTCTCATAAATTAGTTCTTTTAAAATTAACAAGGAAACTATATACCAAAAATCCTATAAACAATAATCTCATCACTAATAATGCTGCATAAATGTTTTCAGGTAATCAAAAGGTTAATTATTAATGCCTCAAAAAAAGTGGTATTATTGTTTGTTTGGAATTTCTATCTCAATATTCTCTTTTTTATATGTTCTTTCTAGTCATTAAATTTCTTATCGTTGTGGCCCTGCAATATGTCTGAACTTCTTTAATAAGTGTAGAAATAGGTTGGACTACTAAGATGGGTTGGACATCAATAGGTTTGGTTTGCTAGGAAATTTTGAGGTCTAAATTAGACATGTTACCTGTTATAGGTTTTTATTATCTATTTAGCATATTTGAAGTTTGATTTGGCCTAATAACCTATTTAAAGGCTTATTACCTCATTATAAGATATTTGAATAGATAAATAAACTTATAGGTGGCAGATCTTTCCTTTAGTTTTTTTGAAATTAGATCTTTCCTTTAGTTAACTACTATAAAATTGTATAATGTATTAACTAGTGTATAAATCTGTGTACATGTGCAATGCACGGTTTAAAAGAAATTGAATTGATTTTTTTTGTTTGTACAGGAGGAAAATAAAATTGAATTGATTATCAATGGGTAGCATATATACTTCAAGGCTTCAAAAAAATTATTATAAGCATACACATTTGTAGCTTTAATATTGATTTTAGTGTGGAAGATGAAGTTATAATTAGATGTTCATTAAGAGATTAAATGTCAAATTATAATTGTTTACTAGGCCCCGTTTGTAAGAGCTTATTTGAGCTTATCTGATAGCATAAGCGCTTATGCTCAGGGCCGGCCCTGGGCCTCCAAAAAGAAGGGGTCCCAAAAAAAAATTCGAATTTGTTTTACAGCGGTTGTCCTTAAAGAACCGTTGTAAATAATCTATCTTTTACAGTGGTTCGGACCGCTGTATAGTCTTTTACAGCGGCGAGCTCTACAGCGGGTCCGAACCGCTGTAAAAGACTTTTTTTGGTGTAGTGTTCCCATTAAACTTTCTCAAAAAAAAAAATTAGGAGTCCATTTTTATTATTTACCCAGGGCCTCCAAAATGTCGGGACCGGCCCTGCTTATACCACTGTTTAGGAGAGCTTATGCACCATAAGCTGTTTTGAGCTTATTTTCATAAGCTTCGGAATAGCTTATGAAAAAAAGTTTATGCTTATATATAACTTATTTTCAACTCCTTTCAATAAACTTTTTAAAACAGCTTATAAATAAGCGCTTATATTATAAGCGCTTAATTAAGATGTTTTCTCAAACACGGCCTAAATCAATATGCACCATAATTTTTCTTCATGATAAACACTCTATACTGAAAGACAATTACTTATTGATGAAAGGAGTGTTTTAAATTTCGGCATGGTCATCAATTCGGTGGGGTACTGAGTTGATGGGTCACTGGTCAGACAAGTGAATCATATGTTGGAATGCTTAACTCTGTGTAATAGAATAAAAAGCTAAAATATATATATGATAAAGGACGTTAGGAATTAGCAAATAAGATGGTGGTGTAGTGGTAAGAGGTTGACAAATCTTCCTTCAGATCATGTGTTGGAATCCTCCTCACCAACTTTTTCATAATAATACAACTGATTAAAATGAATTGGGCCTAGATGCTGTCAACATAATTAAAAACAATGAAAGGCCAAATATATTAATTAATGTTGGACAACTCTACTCCAAGACCCATTCTTGACAGGAGAAAAAAAAAATGGGTGACTTGTCGGTCTGACCAAAAATTGGCCAAGTCACTAAGTTAATCATCAAATCGGTCGGTTGAAACTGATTTCAGCCGAGTGACATGCAAAACCGATCAAGTGTGAGGTTTGGACCGGTTGGTCGCCGAATCCCGTCCAACCGGTCAGACCAATTAGTGCGAGCTGAGTCTTAAAATACTGGATGAGAGAGAGGAAAACAAATTTTCAAAAGCCCAAAATAAGCTTTGTACAAATAAATTGTTCTATGTGATAAGGTTTTTTTTTTTAAGTTCATTTAAATATTTAAAACAATGTTGCAAGAGACAAATTGGTCAAGTTGAATCAGCACAAAGCGAAGTAAATTGACTTGTCAAATTGAACAATGACGGCCAATGACCGAGTTATCGTGTATGTCTACTTAAAACGGTCGAACTCTACTCCATCGGCCAAACAAACATGTTTGTCTAAATGAATCCTACCAGACGAGCTGAGATGGTTTGTATGTCCAAATTGTGCCGGTTCAAGATTGACCTGATCAGTTAAACTAAATCTGTCAACTAAACTGAACAAGTCCTTTTGCACACTTAAATCATTCATTTTCTAATTTCTCTCTTTTCAGCGACCATCCTCATTGTTTTAGGTGACCTATGTCTCCATCATTTGTGAAAGTTTATATTTATCATGATTTTTCTACTACCTAAACTTCGTGATATCATCTAAGTGATGTTAATTGCAATGGTAAAAAATAGTTATTTGAATTCCTAAATTAAGAGTTCAATTCGTAGGAGCCAAATGAAAAAGACCATTGATCTTCATCCCTAAATCCAACTTTCAAAATGATTTTTTTAATACTTTAAGATGTACCATTGCGCGTCACGCATTGCCACAGTCTCTCTCACAACAATACCTATTGTGCTACAATGCATTGCACATGTTACGATGCTCAATCAGTAAAAATTCTCAAGCTTGATGATATAAGTGTGAAGGATGTGTGCATTGCACTGTAGCACAGTAGGTATTGTTGTGAGAGAGACCTGGGGCATGAATCACGGTTTCGTCTACCGTGTGTCAATTTCAAACTGACACACGGTGCTGCAGTTTCATTTTCACCAATGGATATAAAATTTTTTTAATTCAATGGCCAAGATTAATTAACATTAAAAGAATTTATTTGTTAAATATATATTAATTTACTAAAACATCCCTACTTCTTTCTATTCACCATGTTAACTCCGGCCACCACCATTCCAGCGACCCACCACTTCTTCTTCCTCCACTGCTACCCTTTCTTCTCCTTCCCACTGCTCTTCATGTTGAATATATTTTGATGTAAGATCTGGAAATTTTGAATTTGGGATTTTTGGTGATGATGGTTAGAATAAGTGGAAGAGAATTTCCATTTACGATTTAGGTTTGACGTATCGTGAACGGAAAACCTGAACAAGAGTTTATCGAATGGAATAAATTTATGAAGGAGAAAGTTCAGGAAAAGTCAAAGGATTGTATCGAAGTCGATTTAAGTTATAGCACGACTAATATTCGTTTTAAAACCTAGGACAAGAACCTTAGGAAATCAAACTGTGTTCCACCCTTGGAACACTGTAGGAATTTAGTCCAAAAATCTTCAGAGAAATGTTAGAACTTCTCTTTTTCCATATATCACAATCGTTTCGAGGCGAAACTCTAGAATCTACGAACGTCC